>NC_136694.1:8978569-9522821 GCF_947650265.1 Symphodus melops | reverse complement strand
TCACTCGCTAAACTACCAACTAGTTTTCATCGACTCACTCAGAACGCTCCACTCGGTCAAAAAAAAACTTTCAATATATAGTATGATAAGCATTACTGCAGACCCCTCACACCCTGGACACAAACTGTTTAAGCTCCTCCCCTTCGGCAGGCGCTACAGATCACTGTACGCCGAAACAACTAATCATAAGAACAGTTTTCTTCCCCCAGGCTGTCTCTGATGAACGCACAGTGTCAGACCGGCTGCTGTGAATGTGCACTTTGTTAAAATAATCACCCAAGGCAAGGTTTTCCGGGAAACCAGAGCCAGATGTTGAATATGATATTTTGTAATTATTTTATTCAACAAGGTAATGAAAAGAGCTCAGTATTATTTTATTTATTATTATTATTTTTTAAATCTATTTATCCCAGCGGGGCAAATAGCGCACCAAGCGTTCGACCACAGGAGCAGCGAACTGCATACACCCTGACAGAGGAGGGGGAGCAATTCAGGGTTAAGTGTCTTGCCCAAAGACACATTGGACATGTTGCTCGCAGGAGCTGGGGATCGAACCCTCGACCTTCCAGTTGAGAGATGACGACTCTACCCACTGATCCACATGCGTCTGTGACTTAGGCTGTTTTATTTTACCTATAGTCACATCGTCTTTTCACATGGGCAAAAATAAAACGGCTTAAGTCACACTCTTGACATAGGCCATTATATTAAAGGTGGACATCACATGATCTGTTTAACTGAGGTTATAGGCAATTTTACCACCAGAGAATCATAAGGAGTGGATTTAGGCCAAAAAAAACAAAAAAGAACCTTTTTCTCAAAAAATGACTACGGCAATTATTTTAACAAGGTGACAAATATGATTTGATTTAAATAATCATCTACGCACACTCTATCATGTAAATACTGTAAAAGATGACTACCTCATGTTTACTTCACCACTGCACTGGTATCTACTTTAGTCTTGCACACATTATTCTTTAATTGTTTATATTTTTAGTTAATTGTTATTATTTAATGTTTTACAGAGAGCACAGTCTACAGAAGTCAAATTCCTTGTGTGTTAAACATATCAGGCCAATAAAGCGGATTCAGATGGTCTGCAGCCACTGCACATGACGCAGTGTTTGTAGGGATAGATTTGTTATATTGTTTTTCTTTGGTGTGTGGACGATAGGTCTCAGTGGACGAGGTGTGCGGATGTCCTCTGGTGAAGAATGTGTTTGAGCTGACCGGAGATTACTGCAGAGTCTCCAAAAGGAAATGCAACAAACATTACAACTGGGAGAAGCTCAGGAGAGCTGAAGTGGACTTGGAGCGAGTCAGAGTTGTAAGTGAAACATGTTGAACATACTTTGCGTCTCTTATTTAATGAAATGTGTCTCTATACAAACAGATACTGAAAGAGTTTTTGTAAAAACCCATTTTTCTCATCTTTACCTGCAGTGGTACAAGCTGGATGAGCTCTTTGAACAGGAGCGTAATGTCAGGACTGCAATGACCAACAGAGCGGGTCTGCTCGCTCTGATGCTGCATCCAAACTATTCAGCACGATCCCTTGACGACCGATCTCCGTAGTAACAAGGACAGGTAGCAGAACTTGTCTCCATCTGTGGATCTGTGTACATAACATGCCTTTAAACTTATTCAACTACCACTTGGGTGAAACAGATTTTTATAACTAGATAACTATTTTAAAATCTTTGTACGAGTAAAAACTTTCAGATGTTAATGGATACATGTGTATATATTTCCCTGACGAGTAGATGAACTGCTAATTAAATCAGCTGTTTTTGGTATGATTTCCCTGAATAAAATACTGAAACATTCTCCAGTCTGTGTGAATGGGTTGCTTGATTTTTTTACATTTAATGTTAAATTTTATTTATATTTCTTCAGACGTTAATTTGAACCTTTTCTTGATGTGTTGAACACAACAGTGCTGTGATGATGCATTGAGCTCTTTAAACTCTCTGTTTTGGGCCTATACGGGTTTCTTAAATTAATATCATTGTCTTTAAAAACGATCAATGAATGAGCTCCTATCTAATGTGGTTTTGTTCTATATCAGCCTAAAACCTAAACTTAATTTCTAATGTATTTGCATTTTAAATAATGGTGGTAAAAAGGTACTGCCAAAGTGTTGAAGCCACAACAGATCTATTGTACGTGGCGAAGAATGAAAAGCTGCAGGACTCTAAGAATAAATCAGTAAAATCACTTAGAGCTGTTCAGCTCGTGGATTCGATCCTCTTGCAGCAACGTAACCGACGTGTCCTTGAGCAAGACACTTAACCCCAAATTGGATTGATGGTCTCCTGACTTAACCTCTGCCATCAGTGTGTGAATGTGTCGGTGTGACATATAGTGGGAAAGAGCTTTGAGTAATCAGAAGACTAGAACAGAGCTATACAAGCTCAGGTTCATTTTTTTTTAAACATAAGTGGACAGTCTAATACGTCTTTGAGGTAGATCTTGTTGATTTTTTTGTATTTCAACAGCTCATTGTATGCTTATTTTTCAGCATCTGAAGATTGTTCTGGGTATTAAATTTAAATCATAAGTAGATAGTGAAGAACACAAAGACAAACAAATAAACACGATTAGAGTAAAACAAACTAAGGCCTGCTATTTATCTCTATTTTTACAAGTATTTATTTGCTAAGTTGGTCAGCTCTGTTTCTTTCCTCACCCTTTTTTTCTTTTTTTTTTGTTTCTCTTCCTCACACTCACTCTTCTTTTCTGGTTTTGGATGAGCTAACAAATATCCACATCTGTGTAGAAAATGTACTTGCACTCAAGTATATCATTTGTACAAGCCAGATGCAAATGTAGTTAAGCTTGTACTGACATGTAATGTATTATTTTTTCTTTCTTAAGACTATCAAATAAAAAGTATATAAAAGAGAGTCTGTTCCAGTGTAGTTTTGGTGTAGAAGGATTTTTTGTCCTTGTCACTTGCTTCATAGCCGTCACTCACAGAAAGTTTACAAGACTTGTCAGCAGGATGTTTTTAAGTTAACTCTAAAATAGTTTGTTTTTGTTGATGTATGTGAACATATTGTACATTTATTCGAGCTTGTATTGTGCTATTCTAGTCTTTTGACTACTCAAAGCACTTAACACCTCTGGTCACACACACTGATGGCAGAGGCTGCTGTGTAAAGTGTCCTTCTTACATTGAATATTACCATTCCTACACATTCACATGCGGTCAATGAAGCAGCAGGAGCAACTTGTCGTGAAATGTCTTGCCCAAGGACGTGTGCTGCAGGATCTGGGGATCCCGGACTGTCTTTCTAAGTTTTTGTCAGATCCTTTACTGCAGCATAATGGAACAGCTGAATTATCTATGAGGGCAGTCCGATAATAGAAATGTGCTATAAAGCAACTTAAGGGTAACAGATTTTTATTTTTTTTGCAATATTGCAAGGTTTTATGCTGTTGGCTACATCAAGTCACCGTCGTCTACTTTTATAGATAAGTTATTGGAGTTTTGTTTAAGATGCGCGTGCTGTACTGTTACATACAGATGTCTCCACTGTCAGAAGTCTTTCCTCTGACCCGTGAAGGCAGCAGGTGAAGCATGTTATCAAAGACGGTGAAAGTGGGCTGAGATCATTAAAGTCGCTCCTTTCCGTCTTCGCCTCCATACTCTAAATGATGATTGGATAAGTTATCTTTCACGCTGTGGCTGAATAATTGTACGACGTCAAGTGGATGTGGACTACTATTTGATAATCAGCAGAAACAAATCTGATGTAGGGATGTCTTTCTGAGTGGTTGAATGAACATCCTCAGCCCCCTCTGGAGGCGGGTTCACACAGCTCTGCCTTCCTCACATCATCTGCCTCAGTGTTAGCTTTATGCGTGGTACTTTACTAGCTACGTGTGCTCTTCCTCTTAAAGTGAAGTGGGGATTGTTGTGACAAGAGTGCCAAGCATCCAATGGACATTAACGTGCAGGTGTGTTTTTTTCCCCTCTGTATATCTTTTAACCGATTGCGATACATCGCTTTCAATTTAGGGCAGGGACGCTTTAGCTAAATGTGGCTAACATTCATATTAGTGTAGCTAGCGGGGGCTAACTGAGTCCACTCCAGCTGTTTCATTCAGCTTTCACTTTTCACCAACCCGAATAAAACGTTATTGCATTTGCATTGCTTGCATGTCGCAATAATTAAATAGCACATGAAAAAATATATGTGGCCACACCAGCAAATCGGAACTTATAGCAGCCGGTGTTAGCTTGTGATGCTAACGTTGTGTTTGCAGTTAGCATTTGCTGATGATCATTTCTATCTAATGAACCACCGAGCTTGGATACAGTCAAGAGGTTTAAAGTTAAACCCCCTCGGTCAGTTTGAATGTGATTCATGTCAGATGATGTGCTAACATTGTGTGGATATGCGTCAGCTCATTGTCATCAGGGAGTAATAATATTAATGTTTATGTGGCTCGTTTTGATAAGCTCAGACATATTATTGTAACACAAGTATCGCTCAGCACTGGACCTACTGTGTTATAAATCTCTTGATTAACATTATGTTTCACCCCCCAGGCTCTGTCATGAAAAGCTGAATGTGGTTCTGATTCTGTTGACCCTTTAAAAAAGAAATCCTACTGAGATGCAGGAATAACTGTAGTGGATAGGAAACAAAGCTTTGGACCAATTGTTGTCAAAAGAGAGCATCAATGAATGAGGAACCACGTGACAGCTCTGTCCCTGAACAGAAGGATGCAGGACAAAACCCAGAGAAGAAGAGACTTGCTGAAAACACCTGTGAGGTAGCACTTGCCCCAGAATCCTTGGAAGATGAAGGGCAAAACCCAGAAATGAGCAATTCAGAAAACACTCCTGAAGCAGCTACTGCCTCCTTGGAAGATGCGAGACAAAACCCAGAGAAGAAAAGCAATGCAGTTACCAGCTCAGAAGCAGCACCTTCCCCGGAGTCCTCGGCTTGTTTCGACTTATACGATCCAAAGATGAAGCCCACCTCAGATACAGGAGAGGACTTCTCAGGAGAGGCAAAGGAAGACGATAAATCTGCAAGTGGTGAGCCTCCTGTTGACTGGTTTGAACCACTTGAGGATGACGATGAAGCCAATAGTGATGGCGAGCTGGAAAGCCTGGCAGGAGAAAGTGAAAAAAGTGAAGTCATGGCGACTGGTGAGAAGACCCTCAAAAGAATGTATAGGTAAGTTGAGTGATTTGATTTACCACAAACTGTGGTCGTGTTAGTGCGATTTCAACATGTCAACAAGTTGTTTTCATCAATGATCTTTCTGGCTGCAGACAGAGTGTACTCTCAAAATGGACAGCATTATCTTTGGAAAAGATTTTGATATTCACGAGCATGTGCAAGCTCTCGAGCTGCGTCATTATCTTTTGCAGACAGAAGGGGGATTGCATGTGTGCTAAAGTGGCTGCATATTTAAATAAAGGGGTCCGGTGTTGGTAAAGGTCGGTTGGTATGAAGATTGTAGAGCACAATCACATCTTAATATATCTCTCTTAAAGAGTCCAGCTTGATACACAGATGTTCTATCAAGCATCCCTGGGTGAATGGATAAGAACACAGTATAGTTGAAGATGTTTCTATTTTCTTATGTAACTTCAGGTGCAGTAAGATTTTTATCATTGCCTCTTTTCAGACTTCATTTACCTCGACGCAAGCGATCGCATCCTGATGAAGGATGGGATGAATGGCCGTCACTTGGGGAGGGCTGGAAACGAAAAGAAGTGGTTCGACGCTCAGGCAGTAGCATTGGACAGAAGGATGTATATTATCTAAGGTTAGTAAAGGATAGTTCATACATTTAAATATACAATGTTCATTTTTTTAATTCAAGAGGCACAAGTAAAATGTTATTTTTTATTTTTAGCAATTGCATATTTAGTTGTTTTAGGGCTGGCAATATCATCATATATAATTATTGTGTCTACCGATATTCCTAATCTTTATACAGTGATACTTGCTGCTTTTTTTTTTTAATTATTTTTTTATAATTTTAGTCTTTTGAATTTTGAGTTAGTTTGACACAGTGGTGAATTTTACATTGTCATTGCTGCTGTTTGGCTGTTACAATTCATGGACTTAACTATCAAAAGTTAATTTTTCTGAAAAGCAGTAATTGCAGCCCTTTTAAAATTGTCGAAATAAGGAATAAGCTCAGTACATAATTACTTTTAGAAATGATTTAACTTCTTTGCACATCATGTTTTTTTTCTGAAGCCCACGGGGAGATCGAGTAAGAAGCAGAGTGGAACTGACTACAGTGTTGGTGGGTCAGCTTGACCTGTCGAACTTCGACTACAAGTCAGGAAAGTTTTATGAATCAAAATCCGGAAAAGTTCGTCAAAGAGCGAAGGTAAGGGAGTGACCTCTTCTTCTTTTCTTTTTTTTGTCACTTTAAACTTAAGATATGAGGAGGGATAGGCCTTCAGGCTGACTTTTCTTTTCACTGTTTTGTCCATTAGAGAAAGGTCCGAGAGCGTTCCTCCTCAGAATCCAGCTTGGTCGACAGAAGGGAGGAAGCTGACACCCCGGACTCCCACCACAGGCTCACACCCAGTCTAGGACCAAAAACTCTCCAATCCTCACACAACCAGACGAGCGTCTCTTCACAGATTTTAACACTAATTGCACCCAAAGTCTCTTACAGAGAGCCAGTTGAAGTTAAAATTAAACTGCCTCCCCCCTCGTCGTCATCCAAACCACTGAAACTCCCATCCATAAATGGGGAAATTGGATCTGAGGAAAGCACACTGTGAGTCCTTTTCTTCAGTTCACGTTTCAATCACATGACCATATCTGCAGATGTGATTAACAAGGAGCTTGAGTTGTCTCCATTCAATCCAAAAGGTTTGTTTGTGGTGAATTCTTGCTAAAAACAGATGGACTGAGCATGATTATCCTCTCCTGCAGGGTCTGTGCCAGATGTGGTATTTCCTTCACAGGCACGTGGTATGACAAACAAAGGAAGAGGCCCTTCTGTCCCACCTGTTGGGGTATGTCATCGCATCATGCTCAGAAGAATAATGTGGAAAATCATGCGAAGAGATGAGGTCAGATTGATGACACTTTTATTTCTTGTTCTACAGCATCGAAAACCATCGAGCATCCGATGATCCGTTTCAGAAAGGTAAAACAATGTCACCTTTCTTACCAGACTGCAAACCTTTCACCATTGATTTGTTGTTCCATTGGTATTCTATGAGAAGGCGACATATTATAAACCACCTGTATCTGTTTAGAACATTTCTCTCGGTGTACGTTGTTGTGCCTCTCGCGCGGAGGAAAGATGAGAAAGCATATTAACAACAGCCAGGAAAAAAAAGTCCTTTGTGTCTTCCATTGATATGTTTAAGATTGTAACCAAAAAAAGGACTGGACACGGATGTATAAATAAACGCCGTCTTTTCTTGTCTTCCTGTTAACTGCAGTGGATTCCTTGTGGACAGTGTGTTGGATGCCACAACACAGTCAACTGTGGGCAGTGTGCCAACTGCAAGCATGGACTGCAGAGCCCCGAGTCCCGCAAACGTTTGTGCCGCAAACGTAAATGTATATGTCCTTTCCGCAAGGTAAGCTAGGCACACAGAAGTTATAATCTATATAGATCAAAGGACTCCGACAGGTAGCTCGGGAGCGAGCTGACCTGTAGGTTGACCTACTGCACCTCTTCTCACTTTTTATTTATTTGGCCCATAAGAGCAAGTAGTCACGATGTTTACGATGAAGCACAGTAAGAAGCGTAAAATATTCCTGATTTTGTCTTGGGTCTTAGTGTGACTTTAAGATTATTGATAAGTATCATCTTAATTCATTTTCACATGTGTGCCTGTAGCTTCATTCATGTGTGTGCTGTGTGAATAAATGCAAGCGATGTGATGCAAGTAGCTCTTGGCCACTTTAGTTTTGTCAAAGTAGTAAATGTAAATGTTCTTTACGTTTTCTGCACAATCCACCAGGGTCCTGGCGGTGGAGGTGGAAACATTAGTGGGAGCGTGCTGTCGCAGAAGTCCTATGATGACTTTTCTGAAACATTTGATGACAGCATGAGTTTCCAGGTAATGTGCACTGTGTTTACTGGAGGGTCAAAGGTTATCCATGTGCTGTCCTTGTGGGCTTTTCTGAAGGCACAACGTGTTTATTAAATCACACGTTTAAATCAAATGGCTATTGTTCTGGTGAGGTCGTCAGAACGTACGACACTTGATACCTTATCAAACCTTTCGATAAAGAAGTTATACTTTTAATACGGTTTTACACTTTGTTTAATGAACACACATACAAGGGGAAACACATACACACACACATGCACAAACAGGATCCTGTGGACATGCATGAATGGAGAGCTCTCAGAGGGAGGCTGCTGCCCACACCGAGCGCTATAGAGTCGTTGCCTTGCTCAAGGGCAGTGCTCAGGAAGTGGATTTGCACCTCTCCAGCTACCTGTCTCCAGCTATTCTGTCTATGTGACAGAATCACATACGTATCTTCAATGAGAGCTGATGCAAGTATTTTTACTAGTATCATTTAGGCAGGGTTTTGGTCCCTCTAAAGTTTACACTCTGAATAATGTTGACAGTGTGGAGACTCTATTGTCCCAAAGTGTGAAATTGTGGACGTGGTTGTTATGTCAGCGTTCTCAACGATTAAAGCTGTTACACCCAATGACTGATGTGCACACACGTTCTAACAACATATTTTATTTATTTGATTTTACAGAGTGAAGTTACAGACTCGCAGGTAACTCAAATCACACATTTATTCATCATCCTCATCATTTTATTGCCATTCTTTTTTTCCTCTCACTCACTGAAAATGTTTTTAATCACACAGCACCCGAGTCTCAAAAGCAGCGACACAGAGAACTTCTCGGTCAATGTGGACGTTGATGAGGATGATGACATGTCCACAGACGACGATGACGATGTGAGTGTGTTTTTTTTTTTTTTTTCTTTCCTCATCCTGACGACGGAGAGGCACCATGACCTGACGTGACAGTGAATCAAGCAAAACCTAGTTTCGATTTCTGATTTCTCCTTTTGGAGTTCTGTCAGACGTTTCCTGATCGCTCACTTTCAGATAATTTACTGCATTGGCACACAGGAAGCAGGCCTCTGGTTTGGATCAGGGACTAAAGATTCATGAGGATTTTTAGAGGCACACTCACTCATACTGACCTTACAGTTCACAAATCTCAATTAAAGAAGCTAAGAAATGCAGCTCAATGTGCATTTTACTGTGCGACTGTGATTTGAAGAGCACCAGTTAAAACCTCACCCGATGAGAACATGCGTCGTACACATTGTTTCCATCTTCAGTGTGACTTGAGCGATGTTGAAGATGCATGAGGCCGGAGCAGAATGATCCACGAGGGACCACACACACGATGTATGCTGGATCAATTTGTACCGGACTTGATCCAGACTTTCACTCACGTCTTGCAAAAAATGAACAACGAAGAAATCCCAAGATCATGTCTTCTGCAGTAATCAGACTCTGGAACCACAGCTTCTCCCAGCCCACTGCAAACACAGGGCATGATGGGAAGTACCCAGCTGGTGCCTGATCAATAGCAAGTTGAAATTAAAAAGACAGGACTCGAGTGTAACACTAGCTATTTATAATGAAAGAGTTTCAAAAAATCGGGTGTGCTTCTATCTGTCTCTACAGAGAATGGTATCTGATTTGTCTCCCCCCCCGATATCAGCCCGTCCTTTTGCTCACGCATGTACAGGGCAGGTTTAGCATGAGATGCAGCATTTGTTGACAAGGGCCGAAAGTTTCTCAAACTTGCTTTCAACTATGAAGGATTTTTATTTAATTTTTTTTTAGAAAATGCCTCTTCTTACAACGTCAAGACAATACACATAGACAATCCAATCATTGGTAAAGTTTTTTTTTTTTTTCAGTGGCATAAAAAGCGAAAGCGGCGGTCCTGCGGAGAATGTAAAGCCTGCCTCTGCAGGAAAGACTGCGGCACGTGTGATTTCTGCATAGACAAGCCGAAGTTTGGAGGCAGCAACAAGAAGAGGCAGAAGTGCAGACTGCGTCAGTGTCAGAGGCAGGCAATGGTGAGACACAACACCAATCTGAAATGAATTTGTTTCTTGCGGTAAAGTCTTCTCGGGTTTGCTATAAGACGTCTTCATCTTGTAATGATGGGTTGGTGGTGTCTTTAAATATTTTTGTGCAGAGACACTTGCTGCCTTTCCAGATGGGGCAGGGTGATTATGGGGCTGATGGTACGATGCTGCCTGGCAGGCCTAGACCTCATTACACGTACAGTCGGAAGTCAAATCTCAAGAAAAGCAAAGGACCACAACTCAGTTATGATTTATCTGATGAAGATGATGACAGCTTCCAATCAGTAAGTCCCAGCAGCTTCGAGGGCCTGAACTTTGCACTAGTAGAGGTTTTCCTGCGCACCTTCTGTTTAGTAAAGTGTCACTAGATAACATTTGTTATGAATTATGAACCTATACAAATAAAAATGGACTGATTTCGTTGTTGTAGATGAGCTGGAGCTCGGAGCCTGCCAGTGGTAGCAAACACTCATTTGAACAGAATTTAAGAAACAACCATTCATCTATGCAGGTTTGAGAATAGATCAGCATCATCATGTTTATGTCACTAGTGCTTTTCATGGATGAACCTTCATGTCAACTTCCGGCTTTTTTTTTTAATCTGAAGTTAAACTATCCAGATGTTGGACAGCGGAATGGACTGGCTGACAGGATCCCTCACATTAGCAACCATAACTACTCTGGACTGGTACGTTACAGTTTTGCATCTTTTTTTCTTCTTCTTCTTCTTTTTTTTTTTTTGGCTAATTTATCTTTTTTGTCCATCAGGCTAAAAAAGTGTGTTGACATTCTGTGTTTGCTTCTGGTGATTCTTTGTTGAAGGCTCTTTGGTGGTCTTTGAGATTTCCCACAGCTGTATCGGAGGTATACATAGTGGAGCGTTACTGTATTCCCACTGAGGGTACAGAAGCTCTTACTAAACGGGACAGATCATTTTCCATCATGGCGTCCTCTTTGCAGTGTGGCCTGTGGCTCAGCGTGATACATCTAGGTTCACTTTCATCATGATATGACAATTTTATTTAGGAGTTCATGGTTCAGTAATCAGTACCTCAGATGGTTTTTTCAACACAGACTTTCACATTTTTATTTTCAGTATGTTTTATTATCTCTGTTATATAATTTTTTCTATGCGTCAAACGGCAGCAACAGTTTAAATAAAAAAGCAGAGTAGATGTGTTTTTCCACAATGCTTCCAATTCAAAGTGAAAGAGAGACCTTTCGTGTTCCTTTTTATTATTTTTTAGTATTTGATTATTTCCTTTCTGTTTAGCAGCAATTTATATATTTTTTAATTTTATAAACACTGGTCATGTGATTTTATAAATTGGTAAATTTGTGAAATTCAAGCAAAATAATTGTTATAATTGAGAAACCGTTTTTTGAAGGTTTCTTTTGTTTCTTTTGTAGGAATATTGCAAATATCTGGGAACAAATTCCTTACCGATACATTAGTTCACAAATGTCTTCAGAAAGATGTCTTATTACTCATATAAAAACATTTAAATCCAACTCTTCTAGGAAAATTCGTGAGAGCGGCTCGGAGTCGGGGTTCTTGGAACAGTACCTCATTGGTACTACACACTTATCGGTGAAAATGTTGACCTTTGCTTTTGGTCGCTTGTGAGGGGACAAACTAGGGGTTCTTTAGGATTCTGAATCCATTGCAAACATTTTTTTTGCAAAAAATAAACTCCTTGATTACATTTACAGTAGCTTTATGTGGATTTTAATGTGTGGAATAAAATATAACAAACTGCACCACATTGTTAAATGTCGCAGGACGCTTTCCATCACCAAATAAAGAAGTTGAATAATCCAAAATTGCATATTTACAAAATAATACAAATATTATTTGAATTTTAAAAACAACTTCAGTGGCAAACTAAAATTTATGATTACCATAAATAAAACAATGCAGGTGTCTGTCTAAAATTGACATAAACTGAGTGTGTCTCTGTTTAGGAAATGTTGAATGTCCACTCATTCCTACAGAGTGAGGATAGTTCTTTTGTTTGCTTCTAGCCTTTCATTTTTATTTTCCATTTTTCACCAATAACTATATAGTACCAATAAGGTACTATTCAAGGTACTCTGACTTTGAGCCGCTCTCACAAATGTTCTGAAAGGAGTTGGATTCAAATGTTTTTATGTATTATAAGACAACTTTATGAACATATTTGTGAAGAAATCTTTTGGTAAGGAATTTATTCCTAGATTTTCCAAATGTCACAAAAAAAAAATCCCTATTTATTCCCTTCCTTTTTTTGCCTTTATTTAAAATAAAGAAGGGGGGGGGTTAAACCCTGGCTGCTCACTTGGAGCTCAGTAGCCTGTCGGTCTCCAGTGCCCCTAATTAAAAGTCCTTGATCTCATTTCAATCAATCCAGGTCCGACTAAACCGATGGGACACAGAGGAACCCCCTGCAGGCAGACATGCTCAGAAACATGTGGACCACGACGATGATGATGATGATGATGATGATGATGATGATGAAGAAGAAGAAGAGGAAGAAGAGGAAGAAGAGTTTCCCATGGTAAATGTCACGTTTAGATGTTTCTTATTTGTTGTCTTGTTTGATGAGGCAAAGCTGGTGTATCATTATTTCCATTCTGTCCCTCTTTGCAGATCACTCAGATCTGCAGCTTGGCTGATAATTCGGCCGGGAGCGGAGTGGAAAACCAGCTCATGAAACTCTTGCAGTCTTTGCGCACCTCTGTACTGCCCATCCTATGGTCCGCCATAATGGTGGAGGGCCCGCAGCTTCAGCTCATCCAGTGTTCGAAACAATCGAGCATGACAGACACCATGGTGCTGATCGACCCAGATTTCTGTTATCAGGTTACTGTCCAAAAGCAGCCACTGCTTCCCACCCACTCGCTCTACGACAGCCACCCAACACACTTATCCTCGCTCACTGAAGTTGTCAATTTGCTTTTGCGCCTCGAGCAGTATGTTGTGTGCCGAGGACTTCCCCCCAAAGATCCATCATCCAATAAGGTCCCACTTATACTGGAGCGGGCATCAACATGTGACTTTTTAGTAAGAAACTATTTGAGCATCTGCGCTAACTGCAGAGCGCTGCAAGAACTTTAATGTCAACTGAGGCAGAACAAAGTCTGTGAAGAGTGTGGAGCACTGCCTCTTCACCTGGTGATAATACATGAGCTGTTTTACAGATGGACAACGTACCTCTTGACTGTAATAGTATGGTTTGAATATTTGAAGAATCACCAAAGGCATTCCAGGTGCTTGGCATTTTATTTGTTTTCAAATGTCTTCTGTTTATGCTGGTTTGGGGTCTTTTCTTAATGACTGTTAACGTCAGACTCTGGTCAGTATGATGGGCAGATCTTGAATCCATCAGACTACTGAACCCTGATTGTGCTTTAGATTATCTCACACTCTAACTTGAGGAATTTATAACCCTCACCCCTCAGGGTTATAACACTGTTAAGCTGTCCTTTAAACTTTTCTTTTTTTTTTTACTTTGCTCTCACGCCAGTAATGAAACTTAAATTGTTAAAAGGAAAAATGTCCACACTGTTGTCAAGCATATGTGTTCCATATCTGACGGAGTTCACCAGCAGACCATTGTAATCTGTGTTTTGGGGGGAACCTGTTTTCACTTTTAGACCTCTTCCATTTGATATTTTTATTTGAACTGATCAGTACATCAAGAGCCGTTGTTTTTCAGTGAACTCACAACTTTTTTTTTTCATTTTTTTTTTCATTCAGACTTAATGAAATGTTTTGTTCATCGCAACACTGGCAAAACATTCATGTTTGATCATCCAAGTGTTTGTGTATGTGCAGTAAAAAGTACTGAGATTGGAAACCTGTCTCGTCAAATATCTAAGTGTTTGCATTAATAGTGTATGCAAAAGATTTATTGACAAAACAATCAGTTCAAAGATCCCACAACATGCTGACTATAATATATCTGGTACACCCAAGTTACTGAGCTGCAACAACCGAGAACACTTAATATCCTATGCAGGCGCTGGCTACACCAGGAGACAGTGTTCAGACAACAACTGCTGCTTGAACAGTTGCAGCTGTCAGTCAGAGAGAAAGCCAGCATTAAAGCAACCTCGACATGTCTGAGGCCTCACCGGTGTAAAACCATTTTACAAGCTATGCTACTGTCCTTTGGTCCTGACAAATCTTCTCTCCACCATTTGTTGCAAGACTCAAGTCTCTAAGAATAACACTGTAGTCATTTCAATCAGTTTAAAGTATTCCACATTATCAAAGGCTTCATGACATCAAGCATTTTATAAATGACATAGGGTGGACAACTTTTCTTAAGGATAGTCAAACATTTACAACTTATAAATAAAGTTTAACAAATCGTCCTATAGACTGCTTTCTCTCTGGATAAATCCAAAAAGGATGATCGAGACATATCGAATATGAAAAATTAAAAAAAAAAACGTTTGCTCTTGACCTATATAACATTGGTTCAAAAAGGCAGTTCACCACCAGAAATATGCTAAAATGTTGAAATATGGAGATCAGAGTGTTTACAGTTTGTTTTTTCTATGATTATAATGTGTTTTCCAAAATATCACTCACTCAAACGGATGGTGAATCCAAAGCTCAAACTACTAATATGACACTGTTTTCATGATACTGTCGGGTTCAATCTGTGAAGCCACCAAAATATGATCACTCATCTTTAAAATGGTTTTCGAAACCCCTTTAAACAAGTTTGGTTGAATTGTAAAAATATTTAAAGTGTCTAAATATCCTATTTAACTTCTTTATTTCCAGTGGGATGTTTCTGGAGAAACTATGGATTCTTAACTTTTGGGAACAATTAACACACAGTTCTTCATGTCTATCTTGTTTTCCTCAAGTAGGTTGTGCTGAACATGAAAGGTTCTGGATCAGCTAATTATTCTCAATGATAACATTAGTTATTTAGGCTATAAATTAAGACATATTTAAAGAGTCGGAAATAAAGTTTTCTCATTTCATGTCTTTATCTTTTACAAGGCAATGTGCAAATAAAGTGTTTGTTTTTTAAGTATATGTTCATATTATTACTGAACTGGTAATCATATTCTGACTATGAATTAAAAAACAGAATAAGCTCTATATGTTCCGTTCAGTCAAAGTTGGAGGACCACGTCTGTTACCTGATGGTTAGTGTTTGCCTGTTTGTGACTATAGGAGCTGATGCAGTTATTGACTCAGCAATCTGAGTTTACCCTGACTGTCAGCTTTGTTAGCTTAATTGATTGAATTACTGTATTTATAACATTAGGAATCGTTTGAGGGTGAACCACGGCTAATGCCTTTAAATGAAGTCAGGCCTGTATGTTATATTGATAAAGATATTTCGATCTGTGGTCTCCTGAAGTGTCCGTGTTCAAAGGATCTCTAGAAAGACGAATAGTTTCTTATAAACTTCTTGTTCCATCGCACTAAACTTTCACATTGTTTTATATTGAATGTGAGTTCAACGTTGTTTGCATACATTCATGGAAACAAAAGAATAGTGAAAATGTTTGTATTTGGTGTTTGAATGTTATTTTTTATTTTCTCGTTAGAATGCGTTTTATTTAACGTCGTCTATTTAGAGAAACTCCAGGTTACTTTTCACTATGTCGGCTATTCAACCAGCTCCTGTATGAGCTTTCATACAGGTCTGGTTTTCAGTTTATTTGGCCAATGATAAATGTCCTGTTCACTGAAACAGTTTTGAATTTGCCTTAATAATATTATGTGATTAAAAGAAAGGAGAAGGGGCGCTCAAGCAACACATTAACTGATCAAGTCTTGATTTATTTAGTATTCAGAATCATTGTGCGCGCGTGCCTTTACAACAAGCGGATAACAATATTGGTATCACGGGGATTATCTGGGCGCACGTTGAAGACATGCAGCCGAACATCTGGGAGGGGCATCGTTGCTGTGACGGTGTTGAGTCAGTTGGCTGTGTAAAATAGAGGGTTTTCATCCGGTGCAAAAGGGAAAGCATTCTTCTCCAAGATGCGCAGGGCTTCAGCACAGCGGAGGTCGTGAGGCTGCAGCTGGTGAATTACAATTGGGATACAGAGCCGCGATGAATGAGGTTCTTTTTTTTGACGTGATCTAGAAATTAGCGTACGTTTAATTCATTTAACCTCTGTCCTGAGGGAGGATTTTGTCCGGTGGTCCCGCACAGGAATGTTTTTTTCTCGGCTTGGTTTTGTTACAGAGGACCATGGAGACCTCCGGAGGCATCGGTCATGCTTTGTGGTAAGGGGATTTTGCTCCAAGATGTCCTTCTCATTCTAGCTGGGCGTCTAAAAGAATAGCTGTTATCACAACCTGTATTCTCTTCTTACAATGCTTGGCCCGCAGAAGACAGTGATGTTTGCGTTTGTATGAATCATACATTAGCGTTATGGTCGGGTATGCCATCGTGTCAGTGAGTGACACACCTGCTTTATGTTGTTGCTTTCATTAGTTAGTCCAGCATGTTTCATTATAAGCTGCTGTTGCAGAAAGACATGCAGTTCCAGATGGTTGCTGTTGCTTACTGTGAGAACACATGCTTTATGCTCTACACGCTGAGCTGGATAACACGCCTGTAAATAAAAAGGACATGAAATCTAACATCTCTTTCATCGATGCATGTGTTGTATGTGTTGTTGACTATCCCAGCGCCTGTTCAGAGTAGGCTTAAATATGCTTGGATGGACAGGATTGACACTGCATCAGATTGATTTCAATGAGTAAAAAATGTGTCATGCTTATTTGGAATACACAACTTCCCCCTAATACTGCATTGTTAGGGAGCAAAATAAGCAGAAGCCCACTGTTAGAGATGTCTGCTGTGCCATTATTGATTCAATTTCTCTCATACATAAATACAGCTTGTTCTCATGCAGCAGTTAAGACCTATTATTAACAGATTCCTGAGCAAGGATGGCTGTCTGGATCTGACAAAAGTCAGACAAATAGTGTTGTGTGGGTCAGTCAGTGCCTTCAGGGTGATTCACCACTAGTCCACCTTTTGTGTGTCTGGGAAACACCTCTGTTTTCTTAAAAGGATTTTCCACTCTGCTGTCAAGCATTTTTCAAAGTGCTGATCATTCCCTTTTTGGTGTTATTGTCTTTGGAGGGTCTTGAATTCTTGGACCATTAAGCAATTGGCAAGAGATTTGATCAAAGTGTTTCATGCAGGGAAAGTTACCAGACCATTTATTGTGGGATCCATTGTATTCAGGGGGACATTAACACAGGTTTTGTCTCTTCTCTGTTCACTCTCATCTTTAAATTGGCAGCATGATACTGTGCTATTCTTAAAAGCCCTCCCTGTGGATTTCATGCTACTCTGAGAATTGCAATTCAATCAAACAGTCAGAAATTGGATCATGACCCAAATTGGTGCAAGTACAACAATATTCGTTTGCCCTTTTGTTACATCAAGGTGTCACTGCTCTCTTTATGACACCCTAAAGACATAAACTGTCATGTTTCAGCATCTGGTTCAGTAGTGGGGTTGATGAGAAGTAACCCTCTCACGTACGGTCAGGATTCTGCTCCTTTCAGAAAAGCTCAATCTTCACCTCATATCTGCATTTGTTAAAACAGATATACAAATGTGTTTTTTGCTTATTGAGTCAGTGTGTTGTTTTTATGTCTGTGCGCTGAGGGAGTCAAATCCCAGACCTTATCAACTATTTTAAATACCAGAGTAGTATCAGTGCCTTCCAATAGAATCAAGCACATCTGTTCAGTCAAAAAGCACAAACAATCCAGAACAGGCCCTCATGTGGGTTTTGTGAAGGATACATTAAACGCTGTGGTTCCACATTTTACACATCTCCAACTCTCTCCAATTCCAAGCAAGGTGGATTACAGAAACACTGGATCGTAAATGAGTTTTGAATGCATACTGTACAGAACTCCCTTCAGGTGTTACAGAGCAAAGGGGAAATGTATAGAAATAATCCCCTCAGACGTTGGAGCCACATTCCTTTCTTTATTACTCCCCCCCTCTCAGCTTAGCGGGATCCAGGTGGATAGCAATCACCAAAATGACTTTGTTTCACCCATGCCAGTTGTGCCTATAACGTGCAAAGGTGAGCGTCAGGGCCAGGGAGGAGAAATGTAGGGCCATGATTGGTCAGTCCCAGCTAAGCTGTCCTGCTGTGCCGATAAGCATGTTATAAATCATTTTTTCATGGATAGAGAGAGCACAAGAGGATATCATATTAGTGTGGGGGGTAGGGGGTTGGGGTCAGCTGAGCTTCTATAAGCTCTGCACAGTTCTCTGGATGGAGTTGGTCAGGTGGAGGTTTAGTAAATCCTCTACTTGGATTCAGTTGTATTTCAACATTCTTGAAGTTTAATGGCTGATGGCAGAAAACCTGTATAGATGAAGGTCTTGTTACTGTTCTATTACAGTCGAACAAAGTGAAGTTCAGAGGTTTGATGGTTGAAGAAAACACACGCCAGAAAGCCTTTGATAACTTCATAATAGCAACATTTGATGTGGATATTTCAAAGCTAAAGTGGCTGCAACAGTATTTCCGAGCTTTGACTTCTCATACACTGACTCCAGACCTTTGCCCAAGTCTTGTTCGAGTTGTAAAGTTGTAACCCTGCTGTGCCTATTGCCTGCCATGTGTCTGATCACAACAGCAGCAGCTGTGTCAACACTAACAGTCAACATGAGGGCTGCTGGCCTCACCTGTCTGTAGAAAGCAGGAGGGGAAATTTCAGCTGCTCTTTAACATCTCAGCTGCTCTCTTTTGCCTGTTGAAAGAAAGTTGCATACACGTGCATGCATTACCCCTTGCAACAGATTTGAAGTTGTTGTATAAATCTGCTGTTATGTTAAGCAAAGTGGCACTGTAAGTCATGAGTATATTCAGTTATATGCATGCTGTTGACAACAGCAGCCAGATCCAGGGACTCTTGGGTTAGATAAAAGCTGACAGGAAAAAGAGCTCGTCTCGTTAAGAGCTTTGAGGCATCATGTTTATCAAGGGATGAGAAAGCTGCATATAAAACTGTTGCCTGTGGTAATCTAGCTTTGCTACAAATGTTGCCATCCAATATGTATGACTTCTATCTGAAAAGAGAGCAGTGCTGTTCCTTGTGTGTGGACACGGTAGGACTGGATCTACATTACGGACTTCAGTGTTTAGCCCGTCGGACTTGAATATTAAACTCCTTGCTGATTTGCATTCGTGCGATGCACGCTGCACAGGGCCGTCTCATTCTCATCACTCTGCTCATGTTTTAATCAACATGGCTCCCATAGTGCTATCTATACCAGTTTCCAAAGATCTCTCATCCCCCCCTTACACATGCTAAGTCAACATGTGTTTGATGAGTGAGATGCAATCATATCGCTTGTACTTATTTCTCCTCTGATCCTTCCTTTGATGGAGCTCTCTGTGACTCTTCTTATCTGATTCCTCATTGTCCGTCATCTCTCCCGCAGGCTTCTCTCTGGAATGTGATGCCATCTCATATTACTTTACCTGTAGCTCTGCACACATCTGTACACCAGATGTTTAAGCAGCAACTTGTGAGTCTACAGGTCCTCTCGGGTGTATTATGTTTTAGACTTAGAAGTGATCAGATTAAGTCTACCTGTTGCAGCTTAATGAATTACTATTGGCTGTCTGTTATTCCTTATAAAATAAGTAAAAGTTGATGTTGCAAAATGCTCCATAGAGTGAGCAACCTAATGCAACCCCATTACCTTATTAGCTGAGATGTTGTGTACAAGCAGCAAACATAAATTGACTGGATTCTACAATTATGTAAAAAATACAGGATAAATAATAGGCTTCAGTTAGGCTATAGGAGATGATTTTCAAATCTTACCAAAATAAATAAATAGCCAAATAAATGAATAGTGGGAAGAGTTGCATTTAATGTCATCAGAAATATTTGTATTTTTTAACAACCTATCGGCGAGCTATCAGTAGCTCCCGAGCTACCTATTGGGGACTTCGGCACTCGATGATTCGGCCAGAATGCAATACCACACTGTAGACTGTTTGTCGTAAGCGTTTCACAGAGGTGATTTCACAGATATGAGATCTCACAGAAACTAACATGATTAATCGTGACTACAGTAGAAAAACAATTATGATCAACCTCTTCAGCTTGTATTTCTTACATTATATAAACAGGCACTCATTTTGTTAACATAATGCCACGAGCTGATCTTCTTTTCCAATATTCCACTTGGCTCGGGGACACAGTTGTGTTTATGTTTGCTGCCATGTTTGTGAGCTGTAAAAATATGCAACATCCACTTGTGACCCTGCTCACTGTCAATGGTAGGAGGCAGACCGACCTGGAATGGTAAATGTCAAACATGAGTGACTTTTAAGATTTGAAATCAGGGAGGCTCTTAGACTACATGTAGATCAGGAGCAGAAAAATAATTGTATTGACACCACACACTTCAAGAATATTTTAGGTTGAGGACCAAACTGGTGCGTAGCCTTTGCTGAACAGCATATAATTATGTGATAATGGTAAGTGGTAAAGCAAAGACTGTAATACATACAGTGTTTTGCAGAGCAGTGTGTTATTTAACACAAGTCACACTAGTAGTACACTGGAAGCCAAACAGTGTGATGAAACTAATGCTTTTATTAGACACTTTGAAATAAGGACAATGGAAAATCAGCACATAGTGCTAATAGTTCACAGGTTTGCTTATTGCCCTGATGAGAAGTCTGTAGACAAATGTATGACAATTGTAAGCCATACAGCAGTATTGCTAACATTAGCCAACAGTAGCTTTTGGTATACCAGACTGAGAAAGACTGCAGAGGGAAAGCCCTGAGCTGGTTAAAGAGAACAAAGGTGGGTTTTTATGTTAATGAATTTCACTTTTCATTTGCAAGAGAAAGAATGTGTACTTTGTTCTTTCAGAAGTTAAATTGTATCGCTTCAATTACTCTCTACAGCAGTAATGACTGCACAGTCAAAACATTTGTTAATGTGGAGCATGCTGGCCAGAAGTTGGTTTGATCTTAAAGAGACAAAAGGAACAATTTGGTGAGTGAAAAGGATAACACTTGGTTTCCAAGCAAATGTTGTGGCAACAGGAAAAAACTACATTCAGGCAGCCTTTTGGCTGCACTATTCAGCTGCCCAGCGACCACTAAAGTCTTGGTCGTCTTTCTACTAATCCTTTGAGGGTTTGTCCACAGAGACATGCAAAATTTCAAGTGAAAGTTATTCTCAGTATATTAAATTATCTTAAAATCTAATTATCACAGCCTCGTTTACGTGTAACAGGGTTCATGTGATGAGCTTTTGTCTGAGTGTCGGTCGTAACTCTGCCCCTTGTTTGTGTGAAAGGCTTCTACATGTCTTTCAGTGGGAGGTCAAGCATGCTGTGGGTTTTCTCACTTACAGGAGCAAACAGCAGTTACTGGTTCAGTTCCAGGACAGGAGCAAACTGGGAACAAGTATTTCAAGTATGTCCTCGAGTGAGCCTTTTTCTTTGTGTTGTTTTAATGGGGAAAACAGAACACTATGTCTCACTGACCCAAGGAAAACGCTGGGCAGTTATATGTAGAGCTTTAGGACAGTAAATGTGAGTTACTGGTAGAGAAACGTTGCTTTTGAAAGATGTGATGCTGGAGGAAGTCTTTGGAAGGATACATTTTGATTCAGCCCTTGAGGGCTTCCATCTAGTTTGTGGGTTGAATGAAGTCAATTTATGATGTACTCGACTGGCAGGATCCTTGTTTATGGCAGCAATTTGTGAGCAGCATTGAGTGAGAGGCTTTTGGCAGAAAATGTGATCGCTATTTTTGGATGTCAAGTCTCTATTGGGTATTAGGAAACAGGCTTTGTTTGTAATGAACCTCCTTTGTGTAGGAAGAAATGCTCATGAATCACTGCTGATTTAGAATATGTATTATTTGTTGTGTTATCATTTGTTATTATCATCCTGTGTTTTTGAAATTGGACATTATTTTTGTTAACGAAACAGTTGTATTCAATTTTCTCAGAATCGTATCATCAAAATATAGTAAACGTAGTTCAAAGCTAAGTACATGTCATGTTTACCTTTAAGGGGACATATTATCCCCCTTTTTCATCTTTTCAAACATTCCCCTATGTGCTCTCAATGAAACATATGTGCTGTGCTTTGGTCAAAATATAACATAGATCAATCACCAGAGAAGGTTTGTGACCCTGTACAAACCGCTCCGTTTTGGTGTATGTCTCTTTAAATGCAATAAGCACCCCCTGAGTTTTCCCAGTAGACATCACTCCTCTGAAAAGACAATAAAAATGGCGGACCTGCACAAATGTTTTACTCTAGGCTGGAGGTGGAGTCCATGGGTGGAAATACCAGGGAAAGGCGGGGGGGGGGGGGTGTTTCTTACCAGAATCCAACTTGTGATGTCACAAACTGAGAAAAATTGAAACGCTGCATTTTTCTCTGTTGTAAGACTTATGCAGACCACAAACTAACGACGTGGTGGATTTATTTTAAACTGTGTGGGGTGATAGACACTCAGGTTACCCACATACAGTCAAAAACCTTGTGAAAATTGATTTTTTACAATATGTCCCCTTTAATATTCATGACTGAAGCAAACAGGAACCTCTACTTAACATGTTTTTCTCTCCACTCTGTTATTCCACCACTTACCTCCTGGCTCCCTTCCTCTTGCTCCCTCTCTTTTGTAACAGTAGCTATTGAGCTACTGAGACACAAACACACAGGGATTAAGTTTCTCCCTCTCCGTATCAGTCCATAAATTATTAATGTCACTTTTCCTGCCTCTTTTTTTTCTTCTCCTTTCAGATTAATTGGTTGCTAATTGAATCAGAGAGCTAATTTTAGAGTAGTGCTCATTCAGAATGCCTGAAGCTGGAAGTTAATTATGATTAGACTGTTACTGAACTTTTAATATGTTCTAAATGTTCCATGAAACTGGCTTAATCTGTACATTTACATGTTTTCAAATATGATTTTAGAGGTTCTTTTATTGAAGCTTTTTCTGCACTAATGATGGATTATTGTAACTACACACATGACAGATTGACTTCACCTTCCTAACATGTTTTCTTTTTTTTTAATATTTAACATTAACACATATCATTCCTTCTTTAGCTGTGTCTTTAACAAGATATTCAACATTTATAGGGGTTCTGCTTAAGACACCTGCACAGAAGTGCAGTGGCTCCCCCTCATGGTACCTGCTGTCATCAAATCTAGGAGACACTCATGCTTATCTAGATAGATAGATACATGAAGATAGATGTACTTTATTGATCCCAAGCTGGGAGATTGGGGAAAAGTTGGGAAATTGTGGAAGTCTACTACTGACTTGCAGGAAAGTCAGCCTTTGATTCTACACTTTAGGAAAACAAATGGCTAATACTAAAAGGTCTGAGAGGGGAAGCACCCAAGAACATGTTGACCACTCTCAGCAGAAGTCAAATCTCAGTTATTTTTTTCCTTAGGTGAGGGCGCGGCTGGGAGCGTGAGTCGTAAAGTCCCCACACATACATCTCATGGAGGTCAAAGGACATCTGATCACATCCATGGGTTTAGGGGCTCCTGGTGAGTAATAATTACTTTAACTCAAAGCGTAAAGACGGACACTTTCATGTCTGGACAAGCCTGAAAAGGCCCAGCAAATCTGTCAGCTCGTGTTCTTTCTCACAGTTTAGCAGAGGGAAAACAAAAGTGTTTTCATGGGAACAGCAAGCTGAAAAAACATCTGTATGTGTGAAGGCCTTTTGTTCGCTTACTGTCTCAGCAGCTGTCAGATAATCTTATCAGAGCCCTGGGAAACTGTTAGCACACATCTAGAAGCACACACAAAACAACAATTTGGAAACAGCAGAAACATGAGCAATGCAATTTAAAGTAATAAGAATAATTGATAAAGTGACATTTTAGAGTTAGAATCCTTCACATCAGTAATTCAGTGTCAAAAAAGGGACATCCCCCTTTCACTTTAAAGTGCTCAGTATTTTTTCTCAAACAGCAGGGCATTGTGGTTGTTAGTAAACAAAAAAGGGAAGGTGTTCATTTGTTTGGGACAATTTTTTAGCTTTTGATAAAAACAGTGTTTCTTTTATTTTGATTATTTTGTGTTACGAGCTGACTGAATTAAACTGCAATCCTCATATAAACTGGACTAATGGAGGAATATGTGCCTGTTGCACTGATGTATTTTTATAGCTTTCACAGAGGGACAAGTTAAACAAGGTTTTGGACACACACACAACAACTTTTGAATGAGCTTGTTGGTTTTTGTCTTTTCATTGGATTTATTTAACATTAAAAAAAACAAAAAAAACAAAACCCCATTTCATTTTTAGCTGGGACATACTATAAAATGCAAATTGATAACAGAATGTGATGATTATTCAAATAATTGAAACTATTGTTTGGCACAGTTGGGACAGTAGCAACAAACGAGTGGAAAAGTTTTGAGATGCTTATAAATACCCATGGAGCATTTTACAGTTAATAAGATAATTAACAAGATTGTACAAAGAGCACCTCAGGGAGAATGAGTGTCTCTCAGAATGGGGAGTGGTTCACCACTCTGCCAAAGACTGTGCTGGAAAAGGTTCAACACTTTCAGAATATGGTTTTTAACATATATTTGCAAAGAATTTAGTGTTTTCAACGTCTACAGTGGCGATTCTAGAGTCTATTGGGGCCCCAGATATAAAGGAATTGGGAGGCCCTCCAACCAGAAATCGTCACCTTTATGCCTGCTAGCCACATGCTTACTACGCTTCCTCTCTTTTTTCCTTTATTCTCTCCAAGAAATTGCTAATTCCTCTTCATTTTTCTTTGTTGACTTTCATTGACAAACTTAGGTTTTCACAGCAATAACACACGCAATGCTTAGCAGGGCAACATGGTGGTTTCTTACTGTCATTGCACTGCTTTCATTTAAATCTGTGAGCCCTCAGGGGCCCCAAGCTGTTGAAGCAGTGCCTCTGAGAACATAATATCATAAAGGTTTTGAGAAGAAATCTCTGTACACAAGGGACAAGGCCAAAAACCAATATTGGATGGCCATGATCTTTGTTCAGTCAGACGGCTCTGCAAAAAACATCACTACATGTGCTCAGGAACAACTCCAGAAGCCATTGTCTGTGAAGATGGTTCATTGCTGCATTCTTAAGTTAAAACTGAGGCAAAATGGAAAACTGTCCAGAGGTCTTTCGAGCCATAATTCACAATTATTTTAGGCGACATCCAGGACACTCATTCTTTAGACTAAAGAGGAGAGGGACCACCTGAGTATGGGTAACTTGCACATGTGTTGAAGGCTCCACTAATGCTGAACCATATGCATACACCATGGAGCAACACATTCTGCCAAGTATCTTTTTCAGGAAAGGCCTTCCTCATTTCAGCTAAACAATATAAAATTGTCTTCTTCCTGTATTACAATTGGCTCAGTGGTAAGATTACATGTGCTCAACTGGCCTGCCTTCAGTCCTGACTTATTACTCATTGAAAATGTTTGGAGCATTATAAGACATAACAGCTGAAGCCTACACTAAGTAAGAATGTGGCCAGAAATTGGTCTCCTCTGTCCCCAGAATGTGTAAGAAGTGTTGTTAAACGAGAAACGAGTAAGGAAATAGAGTGGTAAACATGAGCCTGCCCCAACTTTTATGAAACATGTTGCTGTCATTAAATGGGATATCACTTTCAAAAACAATGACAGTTTTTTCAATGCCAACATTATGTTGTTTTCACATTGTTTTTATTCACATTTTACACACTGTCCCTACCTGTTAGGAATTAGGGTTGTAGAACACTCCAAGCCTTATCCTTTTTAATGCATTTGTGATGATGTGATGTGCTTTGTAGATGTTCAAGGCTGCCAGGACAGCAAGCTGCAGGCTGAGAGGATTGCAGCGCTTCAAGAGAGGAAGCAGGCCCTGGAGGCTCTCCTCAAAACCAGAGTGGGAGAGCTTAAACAAGTCTGTCTGCAGGAAGCAGTGAGTAGCTCGTAATATAATACAGATCACATGATTTTTTATTTTTTTATTTTGTTCAACATTTTTAAAACGTTTATTTGTCAGGGACAATAAATGTAGACATTGTGACATCTAATTACAGTGCAACCGATGTAATGTATAGCGGACTTCTCGCCAGTGCTAATTTGCAGTCTTTCTTCCTGATTAGGCTTTTAGGAAATAACACACACCTGATGCAGCAACACTGTAAAACAGACAAAAAAACCCTGCAACTACAGACATAAGAGGAACGTGTTGTTAATACAGGGCCTACAGCACAATTCAGATGTACAGTATTTTTAAATGTTCTGCATGGAAACTGAGCCGAGGTACACGAGGTTGAGCATTATACAGTAGAATTATTAGATAAAATGTGGAGTATAGTGGGATTGGCTTGATTGCTCCACACTTGTCAGCACATCTTAATGAAGAAACAGCTGTTTTAGCACTTCATTATCAGCTATTTAATTCATCTCTATTTTCAGCCGGATGTATGGTGACACACTGTCATGTGCTCTATTTTTAGATTCACAAGTTGTCTTGTCTAATGTGTGAGTAGTGGGAGGTTTGAGTGCTTCTCGACTGCAGATATTCTGTTGCAGCTTTAACTGTACATTGTGGTAGAAAATATTTTTGGCGTATTCATTTCAGTGCAGCAAAATACTTAAAAGGTGTTTTTATTGAGGCTGAGAGTAATCTGTTAAGTGGTATCATTTTATATAACACTTGGCCACTCATAGTCAGTGTGAAGATGGATTTTACTTACTGCAAGCTAATGGATGTCCTCTGCAGGAGCTTACTGGGAAGTTGCCACGTTCTTTCCCCCTGGAGACGGGAGAGAACCCCCCACTGGTGCAGCGCAGAGCTGGCCTACCGCCCAATGCCAAGGCAGAGGTAAGTCAACACCTTGAATATCAATTGTGTGTACGCAGTGGCTGTAGCTCTTTGTGTATCTGTTGACCACAGATACATGTCTGTCTGTCCCTGGCTGCAGGATGAGGCTGCCCAAAGGAAGCAGATGAAAGCCATATTCACGGGTGCTCTGTATAGACACTCAGAATCAGACCGAAATTTACCAAACAACAAGAGGACAGTTCATCGGGGTTGTCACACAGGTATATTTACAAAACACAGGCTATAACTATAGCCACATAGAAAAATAAACTAGTCTTGAAAAAATGGCACTTGTGCTGAGCAAAGATAATAGATTTCATTCTGCTGAATGTTCTGTTGTCTTACAGAGGACACTGTCATGTCAGAGAGTACCAGCTCCATGTCAGATTCCACATCCCATGACAATGGTGAGTCAGCTGAATACAAATTGTTTTTGAACTGTCCCCGTCTCTGAGGGATACTGCATGTACATTACATATTTAAAATCATACTTAGTCACACAGTAGTGAGCACACAGGCAACACATTGGGATGTATGTATTATTTGCATCATGTCACAAAAAATAATGTGAACGTATATTTCAAGTTAAAAAAAAAAAGGCAAACTTAGCTTTGTGTTCTTTTCATGAACGTGATCAGTGTTTGCCATCACCTTGACTCATCCTCATTTAAACACAACTACATTTGTTATTTTCTCTCAAAAGAGTCGTCTCCTAGCGTTGCTGCCGACCAGCGCTCACTGTCTCAGCCTCGGCTCACTGTGGGCAGCCCTGACCACAGGATCAGCAGGAAGCTGTCTCCAGTTGAGATTTACTATGAGATGAGGACACGTCGCAACTCTGTCACCAGTTCTGTCAGGTACCTCTCTCTCTCTCTCTCTCTTTCTCTTCACTCTAAGTGAAGCTGTGCTGTTTGCTACATGTGCCGGGGACTACACACATTTATCACTTCCTGTACCATGTAAATGTTAAATAGACACATGTCCTCCCATGTTTTTATACAGCCCAACTCATTCTTTACCCAGAAGTGCATCTAATGTTGAAGGTAGAAGTGTTCCAGCCACTCCTCTTTTGGCTCGAACTGCTCCAATCAGCGTTCATGTCAGGTAATCTGTGAAACAGGGCTGCTTGTGTCTGATGTAGCCGAGCTACAGCTCCCTACTGTGATAAATGTGTGCTTGGAAATGGCTTAATGACTTAAATGCAGACACAGAGTCAGGGTTGTAGCAAAGATTTATGTCATATTTAACTATCAGCAAGGGTTGGAGCTCCACATTTTTATCTTTTGAGCATACAAATTGTTTCCCTAAAGTGATTTTTTTTTAATGCAGTTACAGTTTAAAAGAAATGTTTTCACTCTTTACCTTCCCATTATTGCTCAGATTCCTCATCTGATGTAGACTTTTTGTTGTACTTATTTTCTCTCAGGTCCGACACATCAGGTGGTAATGGTTTGAAGCAGTGGTCTGGTAGTCTGGATGTGCCCTACATGATTCCACTGGCTCAGGAGGGTTCATCCTCTGACCGCAGAAGCTGTCCGTACAGCTCCCGTGCCAGGCGCAGTAACAGCTCTGAGGCTCTGCTGGATAGATCCAGTCTTCCTGACGATCCTGCTCCTAGAAACGGGATGCCCCCGAAAGGAGGGCCCTATAAGAGCTCAGAGACACTGACTGATGGGAAGCTGCGACAGATCCACCTTGGCAGCCCAGAGAGACATGCAGGCAGCTCGGTGGAACAGGCCAAATTGCGCCTCTCCATGGGCGGCAGAGGGGCGGGCGGAGGCTACAATGAGCTACTGATGGACTATATTTGGGGGAAACAGCAGAGGATGCAAGTGCAACATCACCTGTATCAGTCCACAGGCAGGATCTGGCAGGACATGACTTCTCCTCGTTCCTCCACTGCAGCTGTCCCTCCCCATGCCAACGGCTTTTCCCATTCCCAGGTGCACCTACCCACTGCTGCTACTCCCTACAGTCCCATGGTCCTCCGAGGGTCCCAAGCTGAGCTGCGCAGGGTCAAAGTAACCAGAACCAAATCTTGTGGTCCCTTTATTCCATTGCAGCAGCACACCCAGGATGGCATCCTGCTGTCAGCCTACGAGTCTCCCCTTCCTGCCTCTGGCACCACAACATCCTCCATTCCCAACCTCCATCCCTACCAGACCGACCTGTCTGGCCCCTCATTCAGCCGCAGACCCCCACAATACTCTCTCCCTACCCCAGAAGACTCAACAAGAAGCTTGCATAAAGCGCTTGCTCTTGAGGGTCTTAGGGACTGGTACCTGAGAAACGCCCTTGGATATCCTCCTTCAGCCTCAAAGGGTCAGGAGGCAGGGATCTCTCGTCTCTCACACCCCCACCCACTGGTGCACCAGGCCCAGTCTGTTCAAGGGGAAACAGCCAACCTTCACAGATCCCAGATACCCCAGTCAGTCAGCTTCCATGGTCACCCAATGCATGGAAGGTGAGTTATTTTAAGTCTTAGTGCTTTGATGGGATTTGTCCTCAGTGAATTTGAATTGTTTGTCATAAATTGTTAAAATGATCTCAAAGCATTTTCTGGCGTGAGAGCAGAAGGAAGGCTGAAGTCTAACAGTTTATTGAACCACATAGACGCTTGTTTGCAAATATTTCGTCAACCCTGACTCTGTATTTACCACTGAGATTTGCTTAAATATTTCTCTTTGAGAGCTGGCAGTGTGACTTCCAACAGACGAGGTAGCTTTACTCTCCGTTCTGTGACTTTGAGAGTTCTGCTTGTGTTTGTTGTTGTCATTTGTCATTGTAGTCTGTCTAATGCCAACCCTTCATCCTAGTTATTATGTCTGCTGATTAAATCTCTTTTTTTTCCCAGCGATGTGTATATATGTAGATTTGAAAATCAAGCAGATCAAATGTGAGCACGAATCAAAGAGGGCCCTCAAATTACTGAAGGGATTTCCCCTTTCCTTGATTTAAAATGGGATTTGATAAACCTTAAGGATACCCTTCTCCAAGCTCTACTCTACTTTCCGACTATGACTCATACTTTTTATATCATGAAGATGTGTTCTCACTTCATTACCTGCCTCTTGTTTGTTGTGCGCCGTATTGATCTGTCCTGCCATCCTTACAGGTCGATGGAGTTCTCTCTTTATCAGGAGACTCCTCATCCACAGATGCAAGACGTCACCCCAAAGGAACCCAGCGCAGACCCAGGCACCCTAGTGTGATTCAACAGAACACACACATTTTATGAGTAAAAATATTGTAGCATCACACACACAGTACTCTCAGACTCTGATAGTCACACACACAAACACAAACACACACACACACACACAGACAAGGTGATACAATGTGACCTCAACAGCAAATCAAAACATGGAAACCTCAGCAGAAAGAGACTGAAATAAAAGACAACTGTAGATGTACAGTGTGGAAAAGCCTTGGCAATTTCCCTGTGTTAAAACTGATCTCACCACTATATGTGAACCTCAAAGCTAGTGTTCTCATGGATGTACACTGGATTTCACTTCTCTAACAGTATGGTCTTACTGTATATGGATATTTCTGGTTCAACACAAGCAGTAGAATATTTCCTAATAACCCCCCTAAAAAGTCTCCCAAGATATACTTTTTTACAGAATATATACAACTCTAAATCACTATTTTGTATCTTCTGAGATATAAAGAACCATTATATTCAAGAGGTAATTTATTGCTCATTACGCGTGTGATATACAAAGGTGTTCTGTGAGCTCGCATCATTTAAAAGGTAGAACTACATTCTGGTGAATGTGTTTGTATACTATTAAAAACACAAACAATGCTTCAGTCTTCATCTGATGTTAATTTCACAGCCATTTGTATTCGTCATGATTGATAATGAAACGGGGGTCATGAACTGTAGCATACAGACGTAGCAGAGGAGTGCCTAAATGTTAAACTGTCAAAACTAAACCTTGGTTAGAAAACTTTAAAGTGCTTTCTTGTGACCTGAAATGTTAGCATTGAGCCTTTTGAGCTTAGTCTGATCAAAAACTGAAATCAGGTCACGATGCTACTAAATTAGGGTATTTGAAATGATGTCATTTACTGTATAGTGACCTTTCTGGTTGTTTTCTAGATTCAGTCTAGTGCTGGCTTATAAATGTAGCTATGTTTGTGCTGACCTTCACAGAATATTTAGACCAGTTTTAGGAGGAACCTGAGGGCTGTTATGAGACCCATGTGGCAGTAGCACATGACAATTATCAAACAACATCAAATCTGTTTTGTTTTTTTCTGCATTCAGTTTTGGCGGTTTTGAGTGTCATATGGAGCACTTTATGAACATCTTAAGCCTTAAATCCCTTTTAATGTTCGCCAAGAGAGATGACAGAAAGAAATAAGGGTTTATAATCTGTAAACATTTAGGAAAAGGGTTTTGCCAACATCTACTGAAGGTCATTGTGAGTGTTAGTCTGTATATAGTGTGGATTGTACTGATGAGTTTCAAGTTGATATTTAATTGCTGTACTAACAGTTTAATTTTGAAACTAACCATACAGTATGTATTTAAACAAAATAACCCCCCCCCCCCCCCCCCACACTCATTCTGACCCTAAATGAGCACTATGTAGTCGGTTGTACAAAGTGAGGATGGTGGTGTGTGAACAGAGTAGGGCTGCTGCAGTTGTGAATGACGGTGTGAGCAGGTCTCATACCAGTACATTTGTTAATGACAATTCATACTTTCTAAATTGTTTATTAGTTAGAGTTGAACTCATTCCATCTTCTTGGTTTTGTGTTTTTTAAAGAAGAGATCTACATTTTGAAAATCCAGGGTCGTTATGTCATTATACATACACAATACATATCATTATGTATTTCTCAGTTTGTATCAGTTATATACACATTCTGTGATAAACTTCAGAAAAACCTGAATTATAATGGATATCCTCAAGAAATATGACAATGTTTGTCTTTGTGTAAACAGAAGTGAAACACACTTCCCCCACTCCATGTAATGTGCTTAATCTTTGACCATGTTGAGACTCATATGAATGTAATTCTTTATATTTGTCATTAGTGAAATTGTTTTCTACTGTGTTACAAACGGTAACAAACTGTTGAATGTTTACCTGTTTTTTTCTGCTGTCTGATGTGTTCACGTCCTCTCAGTATCCTTTTTCATGCAGCCTCTCCTGGCGAGTAAAATGAAATCTAAGACCAAACAGCTGTGCACTGGGGGTCATACATGTATTTTTCATAATGTATTCTGCAATTACTCTCAGTTGAACATAAATGATATACATTTAGCTCAGAAGCAAATTTTATTCAAACTATATTATATTTATGAACATATAACATGTTGTAGCTATCTTGTGTAGCTCTCATCATGTGTGGGAATTGTGTGTTTCATTCAGCAGTGTGATTTGTCAATATTGGATTATTTTTCTTTAGATATTTGAATGCAGCTGTTTTCTTCATTCCTCCTCTCTTTATAACCAGGCCTATGAGATATGACTAAACATGGCCTGCTCTTTACTGTATGTATGAGACTGTGCATTCATTCTACTTAATAAAGCGTCATGTTGAACTCAAACAATAGTTTATAAGCTTGATTATTCTGTGACATCCGAAGTAGTGATGTTCAGTCAAAAAGTGGATGTGTACAGTTTTGACATAGATAAATTATATTATGGATATGTACAGTAAAGTAAAAGTGATAAGAGGGTTTTATTTTTAAATTGTGTCTGTGTTGTTTTTTTCTAAAAAGAATTCTGTGTGACTTGAAGTTAGAGCCGAGTGCAGGTTTCTAAAAACTTGTCCTATGACAGTCATAGATAACATAATTACAGGAGACTGCCATCTCCTGGAAATAGAAGTGGAAGCTACTTAGTGATAGCCTAAATGTCAGTAGGAGCAGCAACAACGTGCTATTCTTGGACGAAAGTGTTTTTCAGTCCCACAGACACAGTCAGAAAGAGGAGCACGCGGGTGAAGAAGCGCTTTCATTCCTCACGTCATGAATATTTGAACGGCATATATCACGCTTACAGGGGTAAGTGTGCGTTGTAACAAATGATGGCTATTACAATTACAATAACAACACTAACCCAGTATAAATATAACGCTGCATTTAACATAATGTCACTGCGTTAGCAGTTGCGAGACCACTCAACAAATTACAAGTTAACGCATGAGAAGAAAAAATTGAAGACAAACAACACAACAAGGCAGCACTATAAAGCAAAGGAGCTGATGAATTAAAGGAACAAAACAAACTCACTGTGAGAACCAGCAAATGAATATTTGACCCTAAACTGCCTTTTAATGCAAGTTAGATTTAGGCCTACACCAGAAATGTGTATTAGTATATTGGTTAACAAATTATCTGTAGCCTACTGCTAGATTTTTTTGGGGGATTTTTTTTTTATCTCTGTTTGCCAAGATGTGAAACAAAAACCAAAATGTATTTTGAAATATTTTGCAAAATTGTTTGAAGAATTAAACTAACCATCTGTGAAGAAACAGCTATGTGACATCGTTTGAAAAAATGTTTGTACGTGAAAGGATTTAAAACAATGTCTCAAGTTCTTTCAAAGAAGACGGCTGTACACATTTAGGCTTTTATTTTGAAGTATCGATACCTGTAAGCTTACTTTCGCGTTTTTAGTAAATGCCTTAGGACTTGATCCCTTGTAGACACAGTATAAGCTACAATGCCGACTCTTTACTTTTGATTTAAAAGAAATTATAATATACAAATAACAGCTCGACTTATTAATTATCTAAAACTAGAGACTTTATTTTTTTTCTGGACGATTTAATTTGCCTCTGCCATTTAACCCTGAATAGATCATGAATGATCTGCCTTTAATCTTTACAGCTGTGTTGCCTTTGCTGTAGTCAATGCAAAATCAGAGCGTGAGAGTTCAGTTGCAGATGGGCCAGTGTCAGGAGCTATTTACGTTTGACATACCATTCGTCCAGCTAAAAATAAACATACACATTCACTGGCTCTTCTGAAATGTCATTGCATAGAGCCGCTTGCTGAGTGTCTAAAAGCATAACCTGCCTACTCAGAAAACCAACAGTTGTTTAGGATATGCAAGAACAAATAAAGAGCTCTGTGACTGAAATTATGTAATGCCTTTTTCTTGTAGATTTCGTTGTTCTCACTGCTGGGATCTGGGCCCATCTCAGGCTGTGATCAAACTCTTCAGGCTCCAGTAAAACATGTCATCTTCATATGCTGCTGCTATATCAGCCCTTCTAACAGCCAGCTCTTCAAGTTCCTCAATCAAATCCAGCCCTCGACCCTCCCCAAAAACATCAGAAGGGCCTAATCAGCTCCAGTCGCCTAGCAAACCTGACCCCTGCTCTCCATCTGCACAGACACATCCTCAGTCACCTGAGCTTCTGGGATCTTACGAAGAGCCACAGGAGAATCCTGCAGATTATGGCATAGGTATCTGCCATCCCAACATCAAACTCCAACACACACATCTTTTCTTTAATGCATGCTGTACATTGTGTTGCAGGTGGTTACTACCATGTAGAGATTGGAGAGATCTTTGTTGATCGTTACCAAGTGGTTAAGAAGTTGGGATGGGGCCACTTTTCAACTGTATGGCTCTGCTGGGACATGGTGTAAGTAAAGGGTTAATCTTATGCTTCATCATACAACTTGTTTATGTAATTTAGTGATCATGATATACATTCAATAGCTAACTACCATACTTGTTTGCATTCATACTTGTCTGCATTTATTCAGGCAGAGGCGTTTTGTGGCTTTGAAGGTGGTGAAGAGTGCTCAAACATTCACAGAGACGGCGCTGGATGAGATCAAACTTCTGAAATGTGTCAGTATGAACACATTGCTTTTTAAAGAAGTTTACTGGATTTTAGTCATAGAGTACTCCCACAAACACAAGTAGTATGTCTGACTCAAGTGTTGTCAATGATTGCTACGCAAACAGCACGGAGAAATCTGTGTTTACTCAGTTTTGGTTGTGGAGTAGGATTATTCATGAATGAGTGATGCTGATAATGGAAATGCTTTTTCGGATGTTTTATACAAAAATATCTTACAATAGAGTGTACAGTATCATTGGGAGAAAACATGTGACACTTTAAAATAAAGGTGGGAATTTATTGGCTTAATATAATTTCATTATATTCAAATTATTTCCAAATTTCAGTCAGTAGAACGTACTGTGATTGTTTTATGTGTCAGTCTGTGTCCACACTGTAATACGTCCACTTTATGCCTACCAGGTAAGGGACAGTGACCCTAAAGACCAAAAGCGTGATAGAGTCGTGCACCTCATCGATGACTTCAGGATCACTGGAGTAAACGGAGAGCGTATCCTTTACAGAGGCATGTTATATGATGTTCTGCTGTTTAACTAGAGGTTTCCGTTTTTTACAACCATTCTTCATTAAAAAACTGATCAAAGCTGATATCACAATAACAAAAATCTTTTAAAAGTTGAAAGATTGTGTCTATCTGTGTGTGCCTCCTTCAGAAACTTAATGTGAGATTGAAACAAAGACTATGTGAAACAAGGTCCTTAACAGCTCACCAGACGTGTGCATGGTTCTGGAGGTGCTTGGCCACCAGCTGCTAAGGTGGATCATTAAATCCAACTACACAGGCCTCCCCCTGCCTTGTGTTAAGAGCATCCTCAGACAGGTGTTTATCCCCCTTCTCTCTTACAACAGGCTGAGCTCTTTTTTTGAACACATACTCATCCATTTCCGCTCATTGACTTGGAGTGCAGTGCCAGTGGCTGTATTTACGTTTGTTATCACAGGTTCTGCAGGGTTTAGATTACTTGCACACAAAATGCAAGATTATTCACGCCGACATCAAGCCAGAAAACATCCTGCTCAGAGTGGACAAGGCCTACATTGAGAAACTGGCGTCAAACACCAAGCTGTGGCAGCTGCCAACATCCCCTGCTTTTAGCAGCTCACCAGGTCGGTTGTACTAAATCAAATGCAAGCTTCATATCCTCTTCTGTTGATTTTAGTATTTACTCATCGTGAATCTTTCCTGTTGCTGTTTTCACCTAATGTTAGTGAATGGAAACTCCAGAGAAAAACAGGTTTGTAGAAAATACGTTTATTCTGATGTTATTTATTATTTCAATAATTTAAACCTCTTTATTTTTCATGCCTTTCTAAGGGGTTTTCCAAGGGGTTGTTTGGAAAGCTGACTGGGGTTTTCCACAGTCTTGGGGAGTGGGTAAGTTTTATGCAGTGATTTATTTGTGTGGTTAAGCATTTAATTGCATCTTGATAACATGTACAGTCTAGCAAACATTAATCCTATATGCATACATAGCCGTGGGCATAAACTTGATTATCAGGCATTTATCAAAAAACAGAACATGTAACACCAACTTTTAAAGTGAAAATGATATGACAAGGGATAATACATGGGATGCTCAAATGTAATCTTTGACACTGTATTCAATAAAATAAATAGATACCAGATTGAATTTGTCTTTAATAATGAAATGAATAATGATAATGAAAATGTTTTAACAGCATCAGAATGCAGATAAGATAGCTGTAGTTTGCATGATGCTGTGTTAAAAAGTTGATACTTTTATGACTTTTAGATGTATAGTGTTACTCACTGCTCATTTCTTATCGTTTCCAACAACTAATTTCACGTCGACAGTCCAGTAAGGCGTCCAGCAGCCCAATGAAGCGACTGACGCGGAAAGACAGAAGTCGACGAGGACAGAAGGGGGCTTCTGACAACCATCGAAAAGACAAACTTCATGTGTCTTTCTCTGATGACTCTGCTCTTTCTTGCACCCCAAGCTCCAAGCGCCACTCAAAGCTCACAGCTCTCACTAACTTCACATTTAGGAGGCACACCCTGCTGTTTGAAGATGGACAGGACTGGACGTCACACGACCACAGAGACTCCATCTGCTCATGGTCAAACCTCAACACAGATGCTCTGCTCCCTGGCTCCAGATCAGCGTTATTACATCAGACTACAGGCAAAGAGCCACCCCCACCTTCACCACCCTCTCCCAGTGGTCAGTGTTATGATGTTTGTGTCAACAAAGATCTGTACCTTGGTTAGCATGTTTCCAAAAGCTAATATTTACACAGAAATTAATTGTTTGAACTGTGCATCTTCAGTAAAAGTAACGCTGTGTGCGTTTCTCAGATGTCTTTTTTCTTTATGTATTCAGGTGTCCGTGACTCTGATGGACTGTTAGACCTGCTAAAGCCCCAGAATGCTGATAAAATTCATATCAAGATAGCTGATCTGGGCAATGCCTGCTGGGTGGTGAGTCATTTTTTAAAAAAGTAATTGAAAACCAGTTTGTTCTATAAAATTACATTTAATTTCTAAAATAGGCACATTAACTACACTCAATGGTGTAAACAGCTGCAGAAACAGCTGTTTCTAGTGAGACACGAGTGTGTTGACCAAATTTACTCTTGTACATGTCAATGCTATCAGTGTTGGCACTTATTAAAATTGGTAAAAAAACAAAAAAAAACAGAGAAACATATCATGAATTTATTCTCTCTGTGCCAGCTCACCTTTTAAAAACATTTCATTCAACATTTCTGACAGCTTCTGGATGGACTGCCAAAAAAAATGTTTCAGATTTATTGTACCCAAGATATTAACTCTAACTTTGTTGATCTGCTGACCTATTTGTTTTTTTGTTTTTTTTGTTGGGGGGGGTTGAAATGTCTTTACTGTAATGTAATGTCTCAACTGATTACTATGGAATTTATGTCATCCTTCGGTTGAAATGTAACAGGTTTATTGATCTCCTCTCTTCCACCTAACCTTATAAACACATTTAATATGTGATACTTTATGTGTAGCGTATTCAAAGTAAAAAAAAATAAAAATAAACAGAGGTTATAACTGAATGCATTAATAGAGTCACACATATCTGGTCTTCAGCATCAACACTTCACTGAGGACATCCAGACGTGTCAGTATCGTTCTGTGGAGGTTCTGATTGGTGCTAATTACAGCACACCAGCTGACATCTGGAGCACTGCCTGTATGGTGAGCAGAGGATAAAAAAACGGTTCCTTTCTTCTCCTTTTGATAGATGTTGTTTAGCTTTCACAACAATTTTTTTGTCCCTTTACTGAAGGCTTTTGAACTTGCTACAGGGGACTATCTTTTTGACCCTCAATCAGGAGCAACATTTACACGCGAGGAAGGTCTGTGTTGTCTATTATAACCCCCTATTTCCTTCCTCTTCCTAAATCTGCTTACAAACAGTATCTGCTCGTGTTCTCTCAGATCACATTGCCCACATAATTGAGCTGTTGGGACCCCTCCCATCTCAGTTTGCCGGCTCAGGGAGGAATTCCAAGAAATACTTAAACCGTAAAGGTAAAGTGACAATTTTCTTGATAAACATAAAGCAGTCAGAGTAAACATGGCATTTAACAAAAAGCTAACTTCATGCTACCGGATAACCTGCATCTGATTATCAGGACTCACACACTTTATACACTCGCAGTCGGATTCAATTTGTCATACTTCGAAGTTGTCATACTTTTTTTGTGAGTGGTTTGAAGAAGTGTGAGATAGATGGTGGCATCAGTCTACTTTTTACTCTATTCAGGACAACTTCGACACATCTCAAAGCTGAAGCCGTGGAGCTTGTTTGAGATTCTTCTGGATAAGTACGAGTGGCAGCGTGAGGAAGCTCTACAGTTCAGCTCCTTCCTCCTGACCATGCTGGAGCTGCTACCAGAGCAGAGAGCCACAGCTGCTCAGTGTCTCCAACACCCCTGGATCTCCTTCTAGGCACACTGGTTCTGCCTGGTTCAGGGACCGCTGGACTAGCTCTCTTTTGGAGCAGGCTTGGACACATTGCAAGAGACTTGGGACTCTGAAAGCTGTGGGACATGCAACAAAAAAAAAATCTGATGCTGGCATCATGAGCCTGTCATTTACTTGACTGAAATGACAGCTGCTGCTTGTTTGTTTTTCCATGTTTCTTTGATTTTTGCACAGCATTGTCCAAAAAAAGAGTTGGTCTTAATTAAAAACCGACTTATGATGTGATCACATAGTTCTTGAATATAAATAAACTGATAATATTGTTTTTTGTGTTATTTCTAACAAAGTTACGGCAAGATGTCGTCTCGAGGAAATGGTTCTCTAAGTTGCTGAAGGGTTAATAGTAAACTGTTAGTAAAAAGTAAACTGAGTATTTGAAAGGATTTATGCACAAGTCTCAGATTTGTCTTTCTGAAGGATTACCCTGATTACTTGCCAAAGTAAGGAGAATTAATATTGATTAAAAAAACAACAACGTAGTCTTTGATGGAAAACCCTCATTTTAAGAACTTCTTGAGACAAAAATATTGTCAACACTGGAAACTATTTTTCAAATATAGTTCAATAAAGGTACTCTCAGTTTACCCAGAAACAGTTAAATACCAAGCAGGGATTACATCTTTTTCAGTTTGTTTCAATACTCAAGCATGTGTCTGTGTTTGCCTTTAATGCCTGTAGAGATTGGGTCTGCTGTGCATGCCTTGCATGCTCACATTCAGCAGAGCTCTGAGAGGGGGATGGAAGGAAGAGGAGGGAGGAGTCTCAAATTTATGCTGGCATATGTCAGGCTGTGAGAGAACTCTCACATTTTCCTCAAGAGGAGGTGAGAAGTGAACAGGAAGCGTTGCCTGCCCACACATGTAAGTCCTTCTTTTTGAAAAACCTTTGCCTGAGGTATTTCAAAAAAAATCCTAACAAGTGTTTGCTCTTTTGTTGCTCAAGGAGATCATGGCTTAGTCCGACTTTAATTCCTAGACTGTGGATCATGTGCAGTTGTATTATTGTTCAACTGGGAAACCTTTTAAGTGTTGTTTTCCTGACTGTTTTATTTGAAAACTTTATGTTGTGGTTTGCATGAAGATAGAAAGGTCTTTCATAATGCAAAGCATATAACTTTGTGATTTAATTCTACATAATAAAAGACACAAGTGTGTGTCCAAGCCAAAGCTATTGTGCATTTCTGCTTCTGCTTGTGGTGGTCGTGAGATTGTTAGTAAGAACCAAAGTAAAGGTTGAAGTCCCTGGCTCTGCCTTTTGTGACATTGCTCTTAACCCCCAGCCTGTTGCCATGCAACTCAAACTCCTGATCAAAAGGAATTACCTCAACCACCACTGGTCTTTCAGAGTTGCATTTTTTCGTGGTAATGCCATTTTCAGCCATGCTCTCTTTCTGTTTTCCCAGACAAGGAGCCCCTATTAAGTATTCCGATTATGTCACCCTTTTTTCATTCTGCTCTTTTCTCATAACACTGTGTTTTGTCTTTATCAGTGCTGGTCAATATTAAATGATAACCAACAGTGATATGATCACAGAGAGGTGTGTGGGTGTGCAGTTTGGTTCTGTCAGCAGCAGCTGATAAAGAAAACAGAAGCAGAAACAATATTGTACTCAGCATAGTAAACACCCATCTCATTAGCACCACACAAAGGACACCTCTCCCTTTGAATGAGAGATGATTTGAGGGCTTTCATCTATCTCAGACAAATGTCTTATTATTGCACCGTGTCCGCAGTCTCCTCACATAATGCAGGACTCCATACTGAATTGATGTTTTTGCTCTCTGCCTTGGTTGCAGGATGTGGCTGACTCTTCTTTACAGTTGCAGCGGTGGAGCAGCTCTTCTGTATGCTCTGTATAGATGGCTCATTCCTGCTGCTGTGCAGTATCATGGAGGACTGGCACTCATCTGGCATGATGTCATTGTGGAGCGGATGCTGGACACACTGACCCAGTCTACACGTCCTCAGGTTAGCCTTCTATATGAAGTATTCCACTCTTACTAAGGTACTGCAATAGGTCTAAAGTAAAGTGATGATAACAGAAAGCCAAAGCTTTCCAAGAAATCATTTCCAAGCACTACTCAGTTAGTGTACCTTCTGACAAAATCTGGTCAACACTCATGGGAACTTAATTTAATTTCCACAAATCAAACTCACTTTGAGCAATTTTTAGCACTTTAAGATTTCAAATGTTCATGCTGAAATGCATTATTATTTGTATTATAACTTCACAGCCAGCACCTTAAAACAATCCAAACAAGAATGTCTTGAAGGGATCAAAATGGTGACCACAACACTCTTTCTGTGAGGCATTTTAAGACACGAAGCGCTGGTCAACATTAAGATATTTCACAGAGGAATGTATGTGAACATACATACATTCCTCTCCAAGCTTTCATCTGAGATTGCAGCACACATACTCCTCCTCCACATAACCTGTGGGTCATGTAATCTAGACCAGCAACGCTCACATGGATCCATTTCAAGCAGTGGCATTTTGATGACAGGAAGGATTCTGTTCTGATAACGTTCCTAATGCCAAGACATGTTCAAAGACTAGCTCGAGTTCCAAACAAAAAAAAGAGACACATTCATTAAAAAAAAGAAGAAAAAAAAAAGAATTTAGACACCATACAGAAATTGATAAATGAGTGTTTATCTTCTTCAGTACGTCATGTATTGAAGGGGTTGTCCAGGGAAAACAGCTTTAAAAAACTGTCAAATCTAATATGTCAAAGGGTATCTAAAACAATGCTTTGTCTACTTTGACAACAGATCTTTTCACTGCATCCCAGTTTGCTGTAATTGCTTTCTCCTGTAGAATATACTCTAAGAATGTAAATTTCAAAAATAATTAAATACAAATAAATACATTTTAGATCGAAATATTCCTCTTATACTCTACTGGCTTGCATTTGTCAACATGTTTTTTTTATTGCCCCTCTACAGAAGAACATCAAAATAAATTATTGATTTTAAAAAAAATACAATAAATATATGGTTCCCTTGAAGGCCCTACTTTCTGTTGTTGTTGTTTTTTTTGTTTTTTTTTACATGAGTGGTCAGATGTAGCTTACACGTATAAACTGGAGACTGAAAAGTTTCTGGTTTTCATTCCCTTGAAGGACTGTTAGCCATTGAGCAATCACAATTTAGTAATCAGAGTAACAGGATGTGTTCTGTCAGACGTGTTCGGTTCACACCCAATGAGTTTTAAGAAGTGACCAGTCAGCATGAAAACAGATGCAGTATGTGGGTGCAATATTTGTGTGTGGAGAAGATGTAGATCTGGTGTAATACTCTTATCTTACAGTAAGCAGGCTATATTCTAAAATGCTTTGAGCTTTTAGTGATACAGTATGTTCTGATTTTGGCTGGTGTCTGATGCAAATTCAAACTCTTGAGTAAAGTCATTGGCAGTTTAAAGACTTGTTCTTCCCTCCCTTGAATTTCCCTCGGGATCAATAAAGTATCTATCTATCTATCTATCTATCTATCTATCTATCTATCTATCTATCTATCTATCTATCTATCTATCTATCTATCTATCTATCTATCTATCTATCTATCTATCTATCAATCTGGGGGCAGTTGGCCTTGCAGTTAGATTGCGCCCCATGTATGGAGGCTATAGTCCATCAAACGTGCAGCATCGATTCAAGTCCAACCTGTGGCTGCTTTCCTGCATGTCATGCCCCACTCTCTCTCCCCAGTAAACTTTCCACTGTGCTTTCACATAAAAACAAAAAGACAAAAAAATAATCCAAAATACACAGCTCACTGTTTGATGATTACAACACAAACAGGATTAATCTGCGAGTTAAGAATCTGTCAGATCATAGGCAGTTACAGACATTTTTTAGGGGTGCTTCTTCCACTGATACAATAACAGGAGCATGAGTAAGACCACATTTTTGAAATTTGACAGAATTATTGCAAATATCTTAATTACATGTTTAAGCTACTATCATGAAAATGCATTAATAATCTGCAATACTTTAAGTGAAACCTAATTATTTTTTGCCATACACTGTATACAGCATACCCTAATAACCCCTACTCTCTCTTTACAGTCTGTTTAATCCAAACGTTACGATTGAACCAGGAGGTTTTAGTGGAGCATCATCCCATTAAAATGTGTGGACATGTTGTCTTATAACAGATGTACATTATTTAATACCAGCAAAAGTTATTAGCCTTCCCTCATTCAGGTGGTTTAGCACTCTGGCTCGCTAGCCAATATTAGTAATGCTGTGTGATAAAGTAGCATTGTGTTTCATTTGAATAAGTGTATCTGAGTAGGTTGACATTTTTAACCCTAGAGGTTAATGAACAGAAAAGTACAGAACCCCTGAAAAAAAATTCTTGTGCACACAAGATAATTCTAATTATGACGTGCGTAAAAGTTAATTTTGAACTATTTAGCCTTGACGATGAGTTCAGTTCATAGAGCCTTATGAAGTCACTTTAAAGAAGGAATGTCATACAGTGATATTTAAGGACTTGAATTGACCCCCAATAAAGTTGTTTGAATTGAATTGAATTGTAAAAAGATATTTTTGTATGTATACATGTTAACAAAGTAAGGTACAGCACAATTCTATAACTTGTGGAATTAAGATGCTTTGAAAACCTTAATGACAATAGTATCAATAAGAATGTACATCTTGTGCGCACAGGAGATATATATATATACCGTAAATTCCGGACTATAAGCCGCTACTTTTTTCTCACACTTCGAGGACTGCGGCTTCTACTCCGGTGCGGCTAATGCATGGATTTTTTATGGGGGACAATGAGCTTCTGCCGCAAAAACATTTGACTTCGTCATGTCGGATCTTAATATCAGTCATTTTGCGCTTCATGCACCCTCATGATGGAAAACACACGGAGAAATACATATGATGCAGTTTTCAAGTTAAAGGCGATCGACCTGGCTGTCAAAGAAGCTAACAGAGCTGCTGCACGTTAAAGAGCATATTGCAGGTTAAAAAAAAATTTTAATTAATATTTTATATAGTCTGTTAATGGCTGTAAAATAAGTAGGTTATTTTTTTAATATGTTCTACAACACATAAGTGCTCTAATTTAGAGGAGAAAGTGGCTGTTTTAGCATAGCCGTTTAGAGCGTGCTTTTTTTTCAACAACTTGTCATATGACGTAACATGAGGGAGTCCCGTTCTCTGACTCTGCTTTGATCGGCTTTATGCGTCCGTGTATGAATGAATGAATGAAGCCTTTATTGCCCCTGGGGGAACTTGTCTTGCACCGAGAGCATCAAACACTTTACAAACAAACATTTAGAAGGCAGCACAAAAGAATTAAAGCACAAAAAAACAGGCTAAAACATGATTAAAGAGGAGTAATGATACGTGGTAGTGAGTGAGAACAGACAGGATGCCTCCCTGCTATAGTTTGTAACTTGAGCGGCGCACATTCAGGTGCACAGTGTAAGTGGCTTGATTATTCATAGTGTGTTTTGGTGAATTATTCTCACAACCTCAGAAACGATCGAACAGACACGTTGAATATTTCGGTATCAGACACAAAAACGTTTCCTTATTAATGATTTAAATCTCTGGCTGTTTAACATAAAATATTATATACGCAGACAGAAAGCGTTTAATGATTTGATCTGCTGGAATCCTCTGTATATTCTCTAGTGTGAGCGTAATAGACACCGGACAGTCTGTTTTAATATATGTAGTCATACGATTTATTATAAATCCAACTCTGTTACAAGAGAGCGCGTGTGTGTGTGCGCAGTGGGGAAAGACGGAACGCGCAGTTTGGAAACGAAACGAAACACAACCTTTACTTCTGTCGGTCCTTTATCCCATTAAAACTTTAAACTTTTTGTAGTAGCCTAATATATGTGCACGTATTAAACTGTGGAGTGTGTGCGCTGTTGTGCATGTTTGTGTGGATTACGTGCGCCGTGATCCTGCACCATACACTGTATTTTCTATAACAACGTGAGCACTGGGCTGCATGAGGAATAAACAATTAAGACATGGTGCTGCATTTGCACAGGCCGTGTAATCGGGTTCTATGTCTGTCTGTCTGTCTCTCTCTCTCTCTCTCTCTCGCTCTCTCTCTCGCGCGCGCACAGCGCGGCACCGTAATACGTTGTACAGATTTGCCGTTTTTACAAGCAGCTCCCATACAATGTAAAGGTGAATGATCGTCACTTGCACCTTCTACAAATAGTTTTTTAATTGATTGAATGTGATTACAAACTTTACATATGCTGATGTGAACACAGCACTCGCCCATATATGGCGAGCTGACACCTGTCACTCAGCAGGACGCCTGCTCCGGGTCTCTCCTCACACCACAGCTTCACTTCTCTCCTGAGGCCGTTATTCCTTTAATCCTGCCTGTTTCTGCTCTCTATCACATTTAACAGGTTCAGAATAATAAGCCAGTGGACCATTATATGTAAAGGAATACATGTCTTCTTCCTCTTTATTGACGGGAGTGACACTCGGATCCATGATTTTCTATGTTAAACAGACGGGGATTCAGCGGGACTCCCTTATGTTACGTCACAGCCGAATGCGGAAGTAAAAAGCAAAGACGTGCGAAAACGTACTAAAACGTCTCCAGGAGACCCTGTGGGTTATTAATTTCAGAATTTCTTTAAAAACAGTATTGTTAACGTATTTTCCTATGATTAGTTAAGTTTTGTCTTTAACCTGCAATATGCTCTTTAAGATGACACTGACAGCGACAACAGAGACTGAGGAAGTGAGTAATGAAGTCATTCTGAGGCAGTGAATGGATGGACTTTTTCTTGTGAAATATATTACGGTCATCTTTTTCATCAGCCGTGTTACAGACACCGTCGGCTAGGCTTCGTATTGTAACGGTTCATGTTGTAAAGTCAGTAGTTGATAATGTGTTCATAATTCCGATTATGTGGAGAGTCAGTGAATGCACCAGCGAGAACGTGTTGAGTGGCTGTATGAGAGAACGCTGGGGGAGAGAGTTGGATTGTTACGGCAAGTTATGTGTTGCTCTCTGCTGTAAACGGCGTGGTCACGGCCGACAGTGATCGGGTTATTAAAAGTTATTATTTGAACGCTCTCGTCGTCCTTTAACGTCCGTACGGACGCTACAGTATTTGCGGATGTTACCGGTAGCCTACGTCTGTGTAAATAGCTCTTGTTATAGCGTGGACACCTGCGGCTTATAATCAAGTGCGGCTTATATATGTACAAATACATTTATTTACTTATTTTTAGCCGCTGCGGCTTATATCCAGGTGCGCTCAATAGTACGGAATTTACGGTATATATTTTCACTTTTCGAGACTTCAGGGCCTCCGTAGAAGAGTAATCTGATAATTAGATCCTGCATTTAAAACTTTGATATAAAAGCATAAATGTATTTGCATTTAAATATTGTGCCACAATGAGTAGATTAGGCTACATATTATACTGAATCGCCTGCAAGATGACATACAAATAAAGGTTAATGTTATGATAATAAACATGTAGGAAACAGAATACTTTTGCAAAAACAAATCTACCTACTTACTTTATTGTGGTGTTACTTAAAAATAGCATGTTACTCTTCTTGTTGTTGTAAAAATGTCACATGTAGGAAAAGATCTCCCGTTCATGAAGTGAGTGGTTTAGCAGGAGGACTGAACAGGAACTCTCTAGGTCAGAATTTCTTTATGAGCTGGACACCCCTAAAGGCCTGAACATGCCCGAATATACTCGACATTACTCCCGAAATTTACTTGAGATAGTAATCATTAGAAAAGTCCCTTTTAATATGTGGAGAAGGACGATCTACCATCTGTAATTTAATAAATTAAACATTCTGTTTCACCTTGAATATGTACATCTGTACAGTATTTCATCTTTTTGACATTCTGTTGCATAATCCATTTCATCTTCTTCATTCCCATCTCCTTCAATCCCTCCTTTTCCTAACTCAACTCAATAATGTAACACAACAAAGATGTGCTACTGCTGACACTGACCCTGGACAAGGCCTCCTTTTTAGACACATAATGAGTCCTAAACTGAAGACATTTACATTTCTACATATCCACAGCGTGCTTTAGATTGGATTGCAAAGAATGCACATTATGTAGTGAGATTACATACAATCAGCAGCACAAAACGGACTACATTTAAAAAATACACCGACAAATTGAATCTTTCTGTTGAATAAAGGTTTAGAACCAGCACTTCTATTTTGTCTGCTAAACAATCAAACTAAAAGGATTAATGGATGAAATAATGGGCGGTCCAATAGTAACATGGGGGAAACATTTTTCTCTCTCAGCGACTTCTGAATGCAGTACAGAAGAATGCCACCAGAGGGGACCCTCGCAGCGTGGTAAAAGCCATCGATCAGTTCTGCAGACAGAAGGAGTGGGCCATGAATGTGGGTGATGAGAAAGGTGCAGTTTTATGAGAACAATCTCTTCCTGCCTTGACCCATCTGTTTTGCAGTTTCTGTATTTCTAAATATTTGGTTGGCTTGTCTAATTCCTGCTTAGTTTGGATTTCAGCTGCTTAACCGTTCAGGGTCACCTTTGTCTTATTTTATACTTCATTTTGCACCAACAATTTAGTGGATGACAGTCTGTGATTGCTGGAGCTCACCTGTTTTAACGTATGCATTTGATTAGTTTTTGTTTAGCTGAACTCAGCACAGCCATCCCTGAACAAAAAGTTCTCTCTTGACCCACATGTTTGGTAACTACCTATTCTTCCCACAGGCTGCATTCTTGACTCAGTGGTGTCTGAGGTAAACCCAGGTGCTGTACTGGAGTTAGGAACCTACTGTGGCTATTCCACTGTGCGGATCGCCTGCCTGCTTCCCCCTAATGCGAAGCTCATCACCCTTGAATTCAACCCAGACTTTGCTGCAATTGCTCGTCAAGTCATCACTTGGGCAGGATTAGAGGAAAGGGTAAAGTTGTATCTTCATATTAAATGAAAACCTGATTAACATAGTGTGAACACAGAATGAACAAGTTTCTCAATTCTAGGTTCAGTTAGTTGTTGGAGCATCTGGTGACTGGATCCCAAAAATGAAGGAGCACTTTGGTTTGAACACGTTTGATTTGGTTTTCCTGGATCACTGGAAGGATCGCTACCTTCCTGACACAAAACTGATGGAGGCACGTTTGGTATTTACTAATTGTCTTCTGAGTTTATGCTTGTTTTCCTGCTATTGACGCCCCTTTCCCATTTTCCTCAGGAGTGCGGTCTCCTCAGGAAAGGAAGCATCCTGCTGGCTGACAATGTCATCTGCCCAGGAGCCCCAGAATACCTGGAATATGTCCGCAGCAGTCCACAATATGAAAGCCAGTACTTCAAATCTCACCTCGAGTACACCAAAGTGGAGGATGGCTTGGAGAAGTCTGTCTTCTTAGGATAGCAATTAACAAAAATCACGTTTTACATAGAAATGTATAAACCAGTAATCTCTTAAGTCTTTGTTTCACTAAATATACTTTGAATAAGTCAAAACAGTTTTTCTAATAGTGTGGTTTTACTTGAAATAAAAAAATGTCATGTGAAGGGAAAACAAACCCAGTTGTATGCTTTTTTTTTCAAAGCCATTCTAAGTCTGGAATAAGTGAAATGCTCTTTGAGGTGTGTCTATAGGTGCAGTAAGCGGATGTACTGTTACTACGTTCAAGCCGATAATTGACAGATGATGACCTGGAAACTGATCTGGGGCCTGCTTTCCCCAGAGCATTGACTCAGATCAATAATAAATATAATCCATCCGCATTCTTTGCAGCAGAAGCCTAGTTTGTCTTCAGATATTCTCTACCATTGTGCCAGTGTTGACAGTTGTGTGCGGAGAGGCACTCTTGTTTTTTGAGGCATGTTAATGCTTATTTGTGTTTATGTGTGTGTAATTTTGAGAGAAAGAGCGAGAGAGAGACAGAGAGAGGGAGAGAGAATCAAATGGCTTCACATCTAATCTCTCAAAGTGACAGAGTTCCATCATACTGTTGTTGGGGCAGTGGGGGTGGGGGATATTTGGTTTAGCCGTATGAAAAAAAGAAATGGGCTAGTGCACCTAGTGCTTTCTTCACAGACGCCTGCATGATAATCCCAATCCGTGGCCATTAGTGTGCTGACAGAACGAGCAAGGAGAGAGTTCAAAAGAGAGAGATAGATAGAGAGAGAGGGAGAGAGAGAGTAAGGGGGTTGATGATGCTGGGGGGAGTGCCTGGACAGAGATGCACGCAGAGGAAAACGAACGATAGAGAGCGAGAGAGATAGAGAGAGAGAGAGAGAGCTTTTAAGGGATTTGCCAATGATTTGTAGAATCTCACTGCGGTTTTATTGCACTTTTCCACCACATTTCCTAGACTCTGCTGTGATAATGCAACCTGAAGCCTCACAAGTTGTCATTTTGTCTTTATTTTAATCTTTATTTATTTTTAGTGTACAGTTCTCAGTGTGTTCTGGTTATTTTGGAGAGTGCACAGCCGCTGCCTGAGATGACAGAGGATTTACTTTTGGTGAGGAGAGGATAGTCGTGCCTCTAAATATAAAGTCACGTTTCGTGCCATAGATGGAGGCCTGTTTGGAAGAGTTCATGGGATGGATAAACTGAAGACTGGTCAATGAAGAATGGACAGGTAAGTTTTTGTTTTTTGCAGAAAGACATTTTCTTACATGCTGATTGCCTGTAATAAAAGATTTGAAAAGTACATTTTTGCAACAGTTGTCTGATAATTGAAGCTTAGACTGCTGCAGATTTATACAATGATCCTATTCATAAAATTCTTTCCAAGACATTTCTGTTTTTTCAACTCCACAGAGCATTATGTAAATATATAGACGGATATATGAATATCATACATATGAGGTTCAGTAAGAACAAAATCAATCTGTAGGCATATACATATTTATCATAATTATTACGTAGGTTTCGTTTTATAAAAGACATTTTAACTGACTTAAAAGCTCTACTCCAATATAATTGTTTAATGACCAAAATCTGCGGGCAAACCTAAATATATTTACACACAATATGTTTTTTAATGTGTGTGATCCTTTTCAATGATCCTGCTTCCTGCATGCAGATAAAATGAATCTACTCCAACTTTTGGAGCATGAAATGCAGTAAAGCCGTTATAGATGTTTTATGTTTTGCAAAATTTATAGTGTTTTCCATCATGGGCTCTCAGCTCTCCATGATAAAAGCTTCTAACTTTCACTCTTCTGCACACTCTCATCCTGCATGTGGGCTAAACTCTTCTTCTCAACTACAGACTGTCTATGGTGTACAGATGTAGCTTTTTTTGGTATATATTTTCAACAAAAAAAGACAAACCTTCAAATATCTGTTTAAGCTCTTCAGCCTTGCAGATCTGTAGATGTATTCTATTCATGAAATATAAAAGAACAGCTTACACAGGGATGTAAACTGTAAACACTGTGGTAAAGAAAAAAAAAAACAGCTTTAAAATTGAAACATGTGCTTAACAGTTAATTGAAGCACAAGACTGGCAAAAAATTAACATTTCAGAGTTGTTATTTTTTACCTTTCTAAAAACTCTATCCAGCCTGTCATTTAATGTTTTATAATAAGAGGTTAATGCCCCTCTCTGATTGCCCTCAGGTGTCAAAGGTAGAGGGAGTGGCTGGATGCTGTCAGTACCTCTGCTGGTCATCATCATGACATCAGAGGCTCGCTTAGCCCATCAGTGTTGCCGGTTTAGTTCACCTTCAGGATACCAACTATGGCTCCAACTGATGTGGGTGCTGCTGGTGGGAATCGCCCCAGGCTCCTGGGCCCAGCAGGGCACCCAGCCCCAGTCCATCAAAATCGAGGGTGACATCACCTTAGGTGGGCTGTTCCCTGTGCATTCCCGGGGACCTGCTGGGGTGCCCTGCGGAGAGGTTAAGAGAGAAAAGGGAATCCATCGTTTAGAGGCCATGCTGTACGCCATGGACCAGATAAACAGTGACCCAGACCTGCTTCCTAACATTACTCTGGGAGCCCGGATCCTCGACACCTGCTCCAGAGACACCTATGCCCTGGAGCAGTCGCTTACCTTTGTGCAGGCCCTCATTCAGAAGGACACATCAGATGTGCGCTGCTCAAATGGAGAGCCTCCCATCATACCAAAACCTGAGAGAGTGGTTGGAGTGATCGGGGCATCTGGCAGCTCTGTGTCCATCATGGTGGCCAACGTGCTCAGATTGTTTTCTGTGAGTTTCTTATGCTTTTTTGTTCCTTTCTTGTTGACATCAAATATTTATATTACTTAATTCCTTTTTTCATCCAGTAAACTAGTGGAGGGAACCCAGGTGAAAGTCAAGAACTACTTTTTCCCCTAAATCCCAAATAAGGTTAAAGACAAACATGGGTTAAAGACAAGGCTCTCAGTTTGAGGGTTGTGATCTTATTGCTTCACCCTGAGATAAATCTAAGGTGGCCTTGAATGTAAAGGGATAGAAAACTTAGAAATTGAAACAGAATTGTGATATGTTGAAAAAAATATTCTCTCTTATTTGCATTTATTCAAGTGGATCTAATTGCTGGAGAGGTTCCATGTCATATCTTGAGTCCTACTGAGATGCCCTTGAGCAATGCACTGAACCTCCAAAAAAGCTCCTTTTGTAACAGCCCCACTCTGACATCTCGCCATTAAAGCATGTCCACTGGTCCTGTTTGTGCATGACTATAACTAGCTTGAACTTTATCACCACATAAAGAACTTGTTCCTGTTGTTGAATTAAGTCACTGATGGCCAAGATGTACAGGTGATCAAATGTGTCTTTGATTTGAAGATCACTCCTTGATAACAAAGGGGTCAAAGGTGAAGTTTAACAATGGTTCATACATCATCCCCCCGCTACGTACAGTATAGAAACACATTGGTTACCTACTTCTGTTTTTTTTAAAAATCAATTATTTGACAATGTTACCGTGTTGACAGTCGATCCATGTCCCAGGATTCAAAGTCCATGGTTTGGGTTAGTCTCAGCACGCTAATCCGTTAAATGGGTTCAGTGTTCAGTTTTTTTTTTTTTTTTTTTTTTTTTTTTTTTTTACAGATGATTGACCCTTGATAATTGATTACACTGCTTACAGTGATGATGGGGCACTGAGTCAGTGTAAATCCCACATTATGTCATGTTCTAATCAATTTACTGACATAGTCTGCCAGAAATCTATAAACATCTTAAGATAAACAGTAGTCTGGATCAAATTGGCCAAATTGGTTTTTGCATGTTGTATGAAATCAATTACAGTCTTAGAGCTCTTGGAGACAGTTTTCATAGTGAGGATGTTAGCTCCAGAGCCGAGAAGCACAGCTTTCATACAGGCAGATGTTAACTACAGAATTATAGATCCTAACCTTCACTAAGCCCCTTTCAGCAGCTCAGGACCCTGGGCTGAAAATAGAGCATCAGGGCAGCGGGATGACATCAGTTCTGGGATAACAGCATCTTGTAGCGTAGACGGTGTGGAGTAGATTTAGCTAAATGGTGCGTTTCCTCCTGCCATCCATATGTGCTACTCTCCGGACCGCGGATGCTTCTAGAATCATATCAACTTAACATTGAACATCTGCTCCAAGCCAGAGCTGGAAACGCTTTACTATTCTCTATACATTCTCTTATCAAGTTGGCTATATTTTGTTATGCGTTGAAACTAAAACTGTAGGTTAATTACCACCGTTAGCGGTCTATCTCTGTTGCAGTTTATGAAGTTAGAACAATATCAGGGGTCTTTATAGTCAGGTTGTACAATAACATTACATTAAACAGAAGACCAACATGAGCACAGCGAAATGAACATGTGTAACTATGTCACTGATTTCACTATAGATTTACTTTGATTTAAACGTAAAAAAAGGATTTTTTTGTTGTTTTAAAAAAAGTTATATGACTTATAGATGTAAAACACTCATATCTATTGTTGCCATTTTTCAGATTAAATAATGAATCAGCACTTATCTATATTTTCATACTATTAAGGATTAATGGCTGGAGGTCTATTTATAATTATTCTATTTAGTATAATCCAATACAAAAACACACTATTCATAGTCATAATCACATTTTATGCAGACTATGCTGTCAGTGTTTTCCAGACTGTAAACCTCCAGTCTTTTGTAAATTTAAAGTGATTTAAAATGTCAACATTTAATTTTCACCCCAGGATACCCACACTCGCACATTCTTAGGTTTAACCTTTAGTTTAGTTTTATCAGGCCTCTGGATCAGGGCTACTCCATGATCATGTTTCCTTGGCCTGTATCCCAGAATATCCACTATCTGTCTATTTGACAGTGAGAAGAGTTCAGCAGTGCTGGATTGTAAGAGTATATGTGTTACTGATAGGGTTTATTGATTTTACAAAGTGAATTGGTGCAGATGCTTCTACAGGATTAATTTGGACAGGATTATGTTTCCTTGTTAATTACAAATTTGTATGCAAACAACCATAGCCCTTTGCTGACACTGACACATGATTTTCTGGACACTTGTCAAGTCAGATAGTAGACTAGGCAGACAGAGATTGAAGGAGTTTTTACAGATTAATATCAATCCTGGATGAAGATGTCTGTAATATGAAGACTGAACGTTAATTTCAAATTGACACAGGAGAAAATCGAAGATGCACGTGGCCATCAGAATTAAATATATTGTATGGTTTACAGCTGAGAAATGCTAGCCTTTTTTTCCAGTCTCTTGATCTCTGTCTCTCCCACTGTGCTTAACGTAATTTGACTAAAATCCCTATAATCCTTCCAGATAATCTGTGAAATGGTTCTCTCACTCCTCTCTCCTTCTCCCTTCACTACCCCTTGTGTCTACCTTTCTCTCCTCGTCCCCTTTAGAGGGCCCGGTGTTAAGCCATGCTGGGGGACCGGCATTAGCAGGGTCAGGGTTGAGACTATCGACATAAACTGTGTCATTAAAGAAGTAGCACACCAGTAAATTAATCTTCTCATCCATTTTCCCTGCAAACAAATGCTTTTACAGCTGTGGTTTCTACCATCTGTATTTCACTGTGACGTTATATCTTCAGCACAAACTGACTCTGAGCAAACTGTGCTGTGAAAGTTGCCTAAACCCTGAGAATATGTTAGAACCAGGCCCTCCAAAATATTATAAATCTTCATGATACTCATATTTTCGTTATTCAAATGTACTGCAACTTGTCATTCCTAATGTGAGAATCCTTCATTTGACACTGTTAAGGTTTTGTGAGTAAGTGGTGAATCATCCTCTAATATGGGTCACTGCCTCTTCTACTCATTCTTTTTACCTTTTGTAGCTTATATCAGCCTAACAGTCAGAGATGCTTAATTTTTCCACTTGACTGGATCCTTTCATCACCACATACACATGTCTCAGATCCCCCAGATCAGCTATGCCTCCACTGCCCCAGAGCTGAGCGACAACAGTCGCTATGAGTTCTTCTCTCGTGTGGTGCCTCCGGACTCCTACCAAGCCCAAGCCATGGTGGACATCGTCAAAGCAATGGGCTGGAACTATGTCTCCACAATAGCTTCAGAGGGCAACTATGGAGAGAGTGGTGTGGATGCCTTCCTCCAGATATCCAGGGAAGCAGGTTGTGTATCTGGCTGTATTAATATAAATTCACTGCCATAAGATCAAGGCATTACTCATTGATTCATATTGTTCTTGCTCATTTGATGCAGTTGATACACCACTTTGGTCTATACTTAAATCTTGCAACTATTGGATTCTTGACATTCACACATTTCTGACATTCAGAGGATTCTCATCCTAATTATACTCAACAAAAATATAAACGCAACACTTTTGTTTTTGCTCCCATTTGTCATGAGATGGACTCAAAGATCTAAAATTCATTCCAGATACACAATATTACCATTTCTCTCAAACATTGTTCATAAATCTGTCTAAATGTGTGATAGTGAGCACTTTTGCTTTGCTGAGACAATCCATCCCACCTCACAGGTGTGCCACATCAAGATGCTCATCAGACACCATGATTAGTGCATAGGTGTACCTTAGACTGTCCACAATAAAAGGCCACCCTGAAATGTGCAGTTTTTGCTTTATTGAGGGTCTGGGGACTCAGAACCAGTCAGTATCTGGTGTGACCACCATTTGCCTCATGCAGTGCAACACATCTTCTTCGCATAGAGTTTATCAGATTGTCAATTGTGGCCTGTGGAATGTTGGTCCACTCCTCTTCAATGGCTGTGCGAAGTTGCTGGATATTAGTGGGAACTGGTACGCGCTGTCGTATACGCCGGTCAAGCACATCCCAAACATGCTCAATGGGTGACATGTCCGGTGAGTATGCTGGCCATGCAAGAACTGGGACATTTTCAGCTTCCAAGAATTGTGTACAGATCCTTGCAACATGGGGCCGTGCATTATCTTGCTGAAACATGAGGTGATGTTCATGGATGTATGGCACAACAATGGGCCTCAGGATCTCATCACGGTATCTCTGTGCATTCAAAATGCCATCAATAAAATGCACCTGTGTTCTTCGTCCATAACAGATGCCTGCCCATACCATAACCCCACCACCACCATGGGCCACTCGATCCACAACATTGACATCAGCAAAGCGCTCACCCACACGACGCCACACACGCTGTCTGCCATCTGCCCTGAACAATGTAAACCGAGATTCATCCGTGAAGAGAACACCTCTCCAACGTGCCAGACGCCATCGAATGTGAGCATTTGCCCACTCAAGTCTGTTACGGCGACGATCTGGAGTCAGGTTAAGACCCCGATGAGGACGACGAGCATGCAGTTGAGCTTCCCTGAGACGGTTTCTGACAGTTTGTGCAGAAATTCTTTGGTTATGCAAACCAATTGTTTCAGCAGCTGTCTGAGTAGCTGGTCTCAGACGATCTTGGAGGTGAACCTGCTGGATGTGGAGGTCCTGGGCTGGTGTGGTTACACGTGGTCTGCGGTTGTGAGGCCGGTTGGATGTACTGCCATATTCTCTGAAACGCCTTTGGAGACGGCTTATGGTGGAGAAATGAACATTCAATGCCCGAGCAACAGATCTGGTTGACATTCCTGCTGTCAGCATGCCAATTGCACGCTCCCTCAATGCTTGCGCCATCTGTGGCATTTTGCTGTGAGACAAAACTGCACATTTCAGAGTGGCCTTTTATTGTGGGCAGTATAAGGTACACCTGTGCACTAATCATGGTGTCTGATGAGCATCTTGATGTGGCACACCTGTGAGGTGGGATGGATTATCTCAGCAAAGCAAAAGTGCTCACTATCACACATTTAGACAGATTTGTGAACAATGTTTGAGAGAAATGGTAATATTGTGTATCTGGAATGAATTTTAGATCTTTGAGTCCATCTCATGACAAATGGGAGCAAAAACAAAAGTGTTGCGTTTATATTTTTGTTGAGTGTACTTTGGTAATCCCACTTTTTTCAAGTGCCAAAATAAGAAAAGCTATTAAGTTAAAAGTTATTAAGAAAAGCCTTGATTACAATTAAATACTCAGTAAATACACAGTTTTTGAGTGTGCCCCGACTGAGCTCTCTGTTTGGTACTATTATCAGTAACGTGGACAAATACAGTAGTGACAATTATAAATGCTATTTTGGCTGTAGACTTTAAATTGCCCTAATTAAAATTAAAAAATGTAGATTTACAGAACTTAGACAGGTTAGACTGGCACTGGATAAGAAACAGTATGACGCTCTTTATCTGTAAACTCAGACTTAGAATACCCTTTAGGCTACAGACAGATATGAGTTCACTCATGCTGTAGTGGTGTTTTGAGCTAACATTTAATGCTAACTTTAGCATGCTTACTACCTCATTGATGACAATGCCCTTGCTAAGTAGCTTTAATGTTTATAAATGTAACCACCTTAGTTTTCTTAACATAGCAATGCTATAAATTGACAATGCTCATGGGACTGCTAATACAAGAAGATTATTGTCATTATTTGCATATGAAAATTCTGATCCTTTTCATTCAGATCTGAACTATCAGTGTATTCAATATCAACACATGCTAAATAACCTTATGGCAACAATGTTCTTTCAGCTATGTTATCAATTATATTTTTTAAAGTATATTTCTTGTGCTGTGAAGGGGAAAAACAGGCATGTGCACAAATGCCACATTAAGTAGTCCCAATGTCTGTGGCACAGGTGGGCTGTGTATTGGACAGTCCATAAAGATTCCAAGAGAGCCCAGACCAGGAGAGTTTGAGAAGATCATCAAGAGACTCATGGAAACCTCGAACGCTCGTGGGGTCATCATCTTTGCCAACGAGGATGACATCAAGTGAGTCAATCTCAGCTGCTCATCACTTTTAGAGGAAGTCAACCAAAACGTTTTATGTTTAATGGTCAAGCCTCTCTTTTTTGATGAAGGTATACAATTAAGTGTACAATCTGTCCTCTTTTAGACGGGTTTTGCAGGCGGCTAAAAAAGCCAACCTGACAGGCCACTTCCTGTTTGTTGGCTCGGACAGTTGGGGGGCCAAAAGCTCCCCCATTCAAGACCAGGAGGAGGTGGCGGAGGGCGCTGTCACCATCCTACCCAAAAGAGCATCTATTGATGGTAGGGCAAATGCATCAAATCAAAATATGTTATTGTAACTAACTCAAGGCAAAAATAATATCTGTAATAGACTGTTACATTTGACAGTGACAGATGAGTCCAATATAAATGCAACAAGTAAAGGATTTGATTTATGGGGATAGATGATAGATATTTCTGCCCACTCTGATACTGTCCACTGCTCTAATACCGTTATTATTTATAGATTAATATGAGTAATGTGCTGTCATAGATTGCATGGCACTTTAATGAAACATGAAATTAAATCTTATGTGTGAAACTGCTCAGGGTTCGACCAGTACTTCATGTCAAGATCCTTAGAAAACAACAGAAGAAACATCTGGTTTGCAGAATTCTGGGAGGATGACTTCAAGTGCAAATTAACGCGCCCTGGTATTAAATATGACCTTGGCAGAAGAAAATGTACAGGTGAGCAGCCTACAGATTATGGAAGTCTTTAAAAGATTAAACTCTAAATTGAAGTACTTCTGTGTTTGTTGGTGGTTGAGTGTTTTTATCATTGCTGCATTTGACATTTGTTGTCTCTCAGGTGAGGAAAGAATCAGTCAGGACTCTCAGTACGAGCAGGAGGGCAAGGTACAGTTTGTTATAGATGCTGTGTATGCAATGGCCCACGCCTTACACAGCATGCACCTAGACCTATGTCCTGGCTCCATGGGTGTCTGTGAGAAGATGGACCCTGTGGAGGGACGGATGCTCCTCCAGTACATTCGCTCTGTCAACTTCAACGGTGAGCTTCCAACATGTATTTTTTCTTGTTTCTCTGGCAGGTTGTATATTCGGATTCCGTTGTTTTTTTTGTTTTTTGTTTTTTTCCTAAATCTCTATTTCGCATTGGTGAAGACATTCTGATCAGGAAATGTATGATGCTTTTTGTCATTGCAGAATGCTTGAAAAGAAGGAAATATAAAAAAGAAAAAAACATAGAAGGAAGGTCGGCTTTAAGTTGGAGGCCTTGAAAAATGTCTGCTAATGCATCTAGCTACAGAACACAGCATATTTCTTCAAAGCAAGTCCCTACCTTAGGGCATGCTCCTCACTCTTCTGTATACACAATGCTCCTGCTTTTCATCCTCGCCTTTTATTAAAAAAAAAAAAAAAGGTCTAAGAAAGCATCCTATTTATTGCTCTCCTCTTGCTGGATGACCTTGACTTGTATGGAAGATTTTCTGTGTGAGCGCCTGCAGGGACCTGAGAACAACATTCAATCACGTTAGGGCAACAGAGCAGAGTGCACTGGATAACTGTATGCATGGTGTGGAGTCTTCACTAAAGAGCTTCCTGCACTCAGCTTTCACATGATTGCACAAGAGTCAAGCAAGCTAACACAAGCTGTATTCAACTTTGTGTGGGTGTGTTCCCAGCCATTGAGGATGGGGGTCAAACAACCAGTCAGTCAATCTTTATTTGTAAAGTGTCAATTCACAACAAACATTATCCCAAGACAAGTTACAAAAAAGAGACCTTACTCTGTCATATTTTCTACAAAGACCCAACATTAATTCATCATGAGCACAACATGTAGCAAAGTTACAGTGGCAAGTAAAAACTTGTGTCAAGTTTATAGAGCTTAAAGCTTCATCCCCTCTGACTCACTACTTTGCCTAATTGCATGCACACAGGCCATTAAAACTTTGTCTCTATCAAACAGGCAGTGCAGGAACTGGAGTGATGTTTAATGAGAACGGAGATGCTCCTGGTCGTTATGACATCTTCCAGTACCAATTATCAAACGTCACTAACCCTGGCTACAAGGTCATCGGCCAATGGACAAACCACCTCCGACTTGATGTAAATTTTTCTTTTTGATCTATGTGAGGTAACATTTTCTCAGAGAGTTAGGCATTTTGGTAAGATACCACTGTTGTGTTTGTTGGATAACTATAAAATTATAGCCAGAGACAAGATAGCTCTTAAATCTGTCGGATGTGTGTACGTGTGTGTTTTGTGGCAGTAACAGTCAGTAGGCTTGCTATTTCTGTTCCTTGTCTTAATGTTAAGCTAAGCTAACCAAATGCTATAGCTACATAGTAAAAGTTGTATCAAATATGAAGATCTTAGACATGCTAAAACTGGCAGATAAAAAATAATTGAATGCCAGATATCCAGTGTGAGAGCCATATTGTTGCTTTTAAGCCAATTAATTCAACATTTGACCCTGATTTCCTTTCACATTAGATTACGCTAATATGGCAGAAATGTGTTCCCATTCTAAAATTAGTAAGAAACAACCAATTGGTGGTTAAAGGCTTAATCCAAACAGTGTCTGTCTGAATTAATGACAGTAGGGCCTAGTGTTCTATATTGTCGCTCCCAGTGCCTATCCTTCAGTAATCCTTCAGTACAATAAGAAAATGTGTGTTTTTACATCCATTCTAGCCTGAGGAGATGCAGTGGTCAGGTGGTGACCGTAAAATCCCAGAGTCAGTGTGCAGCTTCCCCTGTGAGCCTGGAGAGAGGAAAAAGATGGTGAAAGGTGTACCCTGCTGCTGGCACTGCGAGCTCTGTGATGGCTACCAGTACCTGCTGGATGAGTTCTCTTGCGACATGTGCCCCTTCGACATGAGGCCGTTAAAAAATCGCACAGGCTGTCGGCCCACACCTATTGTTAAACTGGAGTGGAGCTCCCCTTGGGCCATCATCCCTGTCTTCCTGGCAATCCTGGGCATCCTGGCAACCACCGGAGTCATTGTCACCTTCATCCGCTTTAACGACACGCCTATTGTTCGAGCGTCGGGCAGGGAGCTCAGCTATGTGTTGCTGACGGGCATCTTTCTCATCTACCTCATTACCTTCCTTATGATAGCAGAGCCCAGTATAGCTGTGTGCGCCATCAGGAGACTGCTGCTGGGGCTTGGCATGAGCATCAGCTACTCTGCCATGCTCACTAAGACCAACCGAATCTATCGCATCTTCGAACAGGGCAAGAAGTCTGTAACACCCCCAAAGTTCATCAGTCCAACCTCTCAGCTTATAATCACTTTTATACTCATCGCAGTGCAGGTATTCACACAAACGCCACTCTCACACGTGTCATCTATACTCAACAAAAATATAAACGCAACACTTTTGTTTTTGCTCCCATTTGTCATGAGATGGACTCAAAGATCTAAAATTCATTCCAGATACACAATATTACCATTTCTCTCAAACATTGTTCATAAATCTGTCTAAATGTGTGATAGTGAGCACTTTTGCTTTGCTGAGACAATCCATCCCACCTCACAGGTGTGCCACATCAAGATGCTCATCAGACACCATGATTAGTGCATAGGTGTACCTTAGACTGTCCACAATAAAAGGCCACCCTGAAATGTGCAATTTTTGCTTTATTGAGGGTCTGGGGACTCAGAACCAGTCAGTATCTGGTGTGACCACCATTTGCCTCATGCAGTGCAACACATCTTCTTCGCATAGAGTTTATCAGATTGTCAATTGTGGCCTGTGGAATGTTGGTCCACTCCTCTTCAATGGCTGTGCGAAGTTGCTGGATATTAGTGGGAACTGGTACGCGCTGTCGTATACGCCGGTCAAGCACATCCCAAACATGCTCAATGGGTGACATGTCCGGTGAGTATGCTGGCCATGCAAGAACTGGGACATTTTCAGCTTCCAAGAATTGTGTACAGATCCTTGCAACATGGGGCCGTGCATTATCTTGCTGAAACATGAGGTGATGTTCATGGATGTATGGCACAACAATGGGCCTCAGGATCTCATCACGGTATCTCTGTGCATTCAAAATGCCATCAATAAAATGCACCTGTGTTCTTCGTCCATAACAGATGCCTGCCCATACCATAACCCCACCACCACCATGGGCCACTCGATCCACAAAATTGACATCAGCAAAGCGCTCACCCACACGACGCCACACACGCTGTCTGCCATCTGCCCTGAACAATGTAAACCGAGATTCATCCGTGAAGAGAACACCTCTCCAACGTGCCAGACGCCATCGAATGTGAGCATTTGCCCACTCAAGTCTGTTACGGCGACGATCTGGAGTCAGGTTAAGACCCCGATGAGGACGACGAGCATGCAGTTGAGCTTCCCTGAGACGGTTTCTGACAGTTTGTGCAGAAATTCTTTGGTTATGCAAACCAATTGTTTCAGCAGCTGTCTGAGTAGCTGGTCTCAGACGATCTTGGAGGTGAACCTGCTGGATGTGGAGGTCCTGGGCTGGTGTGGTTACACGTGGTCTGCGGTTGTGAGGCCGGTTGGATGTACTGCCATATTCTCTGAAACGCCTTTGGAGACGGCTTATGGTGGAGAAATGAACATTCAATGCCCGAGCAACAGATCTGGTTGACATTCCTGCTGTCAGCATGCCAATTGCACGCTCCCTCAATGCTTGCGCCATCTGTGGCATTTTGCTGTGAGACAAAACTGCACATTTCAGAGTGGCCTTTTATTGTGGGCAGTATAAGGTACACCTGTGCACTAATCATGGTGTCTGATGAGCATCTTGATGTGGCACACCTGTGAGGTGGGATGGATTATCTCAGCAAAGCAAAAGTGCTCACTATCACACATTTAGACAGATTTGTGAACAATGTTTGAGAGAAATGGTAATATTGTGTATCTGGAATGAATTTTAGATCTTTGAGTCCATCTCATGACAAATGGGAGCAAAAACAAAAGTGTTGCGTTTATATTTTTGTTGAGTGTAGATTGCTTGTTGGCACTGTAACTAATGCTCATTTCTCTTTAGGTTTTGGGAGTGTTCATCTGGTTTGGTGTCATGCCCCCCCACAGCATCATTGACTATGAGGAACAAAAGCCTCCAAACCCAGAGTTTGCCCGTGGAGTCCTTAAGTGTGACATGTCCGATCTGTCACTCATATTGTGTCTGAGTTACAGTATTGTTCTGATGATCACCTGCACTGTGTACGCCGTCAAGAGCAGAGGAGTTCCTGAGACCTTCAATGAGGCCAAACCCATCGGTTTCACCATGTACACCACCTGCATCATCTGGCTCGCTTTCGTACCAATCTTCTTTGGTACAGCTCAGTCAACTGAAAAGGTGGGGATTTCACATTTTTGTAATCATTCCTGGCCACCTCTGTTTGGATTTAAAAAAAAATGTTTTACACCACCTGAGTACTTTAGTTTTATCGCTTCCTAAAATTGTTTACATAAAGTCATTTTTGAGATCTCATTTTCATGTGGAAGATCCAGAACTTGCTAACAAAACACAAACACAAACTTACCAACCCAGCATAACACATATTTACAGATGTGGGGATGGATCCACTTATCAAAACAAGCAAGAAAAAAAGACCAAATGATTATTTTTTGTGTTTTTTAAATTAATCAATATACAATCAATACAATATTGCTTAATCACGAGATGCTTTGGTAAGTATAGTTTCATTGTACTTTTTAAAAACCACCACCTGCTGAGATTTATAATGGCGACTAACGCAGCACATTGTAAATCTTTAACATGGGGAGAATTCCCATCTGTTGAAGGACAATTATGCATTATGCAATATGCAATAACGTGATAACTGTAAGAGAGAAGATGAATCCCTCAGACATTAAAGGGAAAGCCTGAGTTTGTTGTCTGTCATTTCGCATTTGCGTCCTTCTGTACTCACAGGACATCCTGCCGTCACTGTACTGACTATTAAGTTTAATTTAGCTTGTGGGCTATTTCTGCCCTCACTAAGTCCAAGACTGAAGGGGGAACATTTGAAAAACAGATATAGGCTTTGACTAATAGAGCGCTGTATTATGAATCATTCAGGCTGAAACAATTAAAGCCTGAGGTCCTTTCAAAGTCTTTTCACCTCTTCAAAATGGAAATGAAGTGAATTAAGAAAAGGAAGGCTGGAGAGAAAGGAGGTCAGCTGAGCTGAAGGATTGTAGGGACCCCTCGTAGACCAATTCAGCCATCCCATTTAATTAATCATCACTGAAAAAAGATCTAAATATAGACACTAACTTTGTCCATCTGAGGGGCTGTTATTCTCCAGTCATGCATAAGTGCACGTGAGTGATGAAATGATTTACCTGCGTGATGTCTGTATTTACATATGTAGGAGCCATTCACTGTCTCCACTCGCCTCAGGCCAAGTGCATGAATACAAGTGACTTTGTACTATACAGTTTTTTTTTTTATAGAAATGGAGGCCATTGAGAAGATCAAATAAAAGGCATGATAGAGATAATAAAAAAACGATATAGGCATCCTCATACAATTTATGACTTATTTATGGCACAAATATATCTTATTTATGGCACATAGGGTTTGATTTATTTATTACCTATACCGTTTGCTGGAATAATGAGTTCATAATTTATTGGAGGCAGATCTCAGGAGAAGTCACTACACATTATTACTGTTGGCTTCGCAATGAGAAGAACAGTCGGTGGAAGACATGGTCAAAGCCCATAAATAGAGCCTCTTTTCCTGACTTCATATAGTAGCTCATAAATCATTTATTAGGGGAAAAACACGGCCTCGTTTGCTTTGAGATGAACATTGTAAAGACTGCATTGTGACAACCTATGAGTTAACACACAGTATATCATGTATCTCTTAATGCTGAGGAAGATCATTTGATCAATAATTCCTGCATATTGATGGGGATTCAAAGGATTGGAACAAAATCCAATGATTTTCTCAGCAATATCGCCATAAGTGTGCAGAAAATGATCTTCCTGACCAGCTGTTTCTCTGCTTGCAGATGTTCATTCAAACCACCACCCTGACAGTGTCTATGAGCCTGAGCGCTACAGTGTCCTTGGGCATGCTCTACATCCCCAAGGTCTACGTCATTATCTTCCACCCTGAGCAGAACGTCCAGAAGAGAAAGCGAAGTTTCAAAGCCGTGGCTCAGGCAGCCACTGTGTCAACACATCTGTCCCAGAAGTCCAACGACAAACAGAATGGAGAGTCCAAGATTGAGCCAGACAGATCACAGTAGGGAAAAAAAAACAACAAAAAAACCCTTCAAAACTAACAACACACTGAAATGACAGGACGTCAGTGAGAAAAGGAGGAAAATGAAAATCCGCATTAACTTAAGTTTGGCTTGATTTTGTTCCTCCTTTTAACTTTTGATTGAAACACCAGCAAAGACATGATGAACAGGATGATGTTTGTTTTCATACTCGTTGTGATGATTCTGATCTGCTGAACCTTGGATAAAGTACAGTAGAAATGGAATGCTCACTTTCAAATGGACTACTTTCTAGCACATCTGAACGAGAACTGGAAGGATGTTGAGCCATCTCGAATGGACAGCAACATTGAAGATATTGTCTTTCTTGTTTTTTTAATATACAATCCACATGTAAACCTCGATGTGACAGTGAGCTATGGTTTGCTTCAACTTTCCTTGAAAAACGCTGTTAGGGAAAAAAACAATGTGAAGTTAAAGAGGCAACCTTTGCCCTACAGGAAGATGTACGTAAATGTGTAATCCCTCGGGGTCAGTGGAGCTCATTGTTCAGTGTTTACTGGCTCCACTTGCACTGCATGGATTGTGTTTAATGTGTATATGAATGTTCTGAAATATTGTTTGTATGGGTTGTCGTGACTTTCTCTTCTGATTGCACTGGAAGGAAATAGCTTTTAAAGTACACCAAGACCTTCTCCTGTTACTATTTATGATGCCGACCCCTGGGGAGCTACAATTAATTGCTTTCCTTTAACCACTCAGGAGAATCGTTGAATATCCAATCACTAATGCAACGACGCATTTCATTTAAATTAGAGTTTTGTACATATGGTGTTATACCAGCTTTTTTATTGTGGAAACTGTAAATTTATGGCTGCAGACAGGAGACAAGCGATTGTGAACAGGATATGTGTTCTGCCAGGTACTTTAACTTCTCCACTGTAGAAAAAAAGTTTTGGGATTTCCTTATATTGTTTATTTAATACCATGCAATCAACACAAAGGCAGCCTACCAAACAACATGGTTACAACACAGACAAGCTGCTCTTACATGTATGCAGAGGGACCTTGTGGGAACGCTTCATGTTACGGTTTTATTTGACTGACCGGTGCCATGACAAGGTCCATCACTTCATTCCTATTTCTACAAAAGAAAAAAAAAAAAAGTTCATTTCACACATCTATAATGTATGATTTGCAGTGTACATTTCCAAAGCTGTTCACAATGTTTAACTCTGCTTAAATCAAAGGTGTTTTAAATAACTAATACTTTTATTGGGGATTTCCTTCTGTACTGGTGAAGGATTTTAAACACATTGATCAACTTGCAGGACATTTGTCAGAGGAAAGGATGAGTGTAGGAAAAAAAAAAAAGAAAAGTCTATACTGCCCTCTGGAGGCGGGAACACGTCAGTGAAATGGTTGTGAATGCCCAACACAAACTGTCATTTAAAAAACACAAAAGACATTTGTTTATTTGAGTTGGTTTACATCTGACGTGACCATTAAAAAACCTACAGTATATCCACATGTAGGGGTTTAAGGAAATGTTTTCTAAGTGTGGAAAAACAACTAAACATATAATCAGATTAAAGAGAACAGATGCAGAAAGGATTTTAAAGGACACAACAGAATACTGACTCTGAAATAGGTTGGATTTGTCTCTCACATATCAGACACCCACAAAAGAACAAATAGAAGGGCTGGTCAAGCGAGGATCACACACACAAGTTTAACAGTTAGAGTCAGCACAAAAAAACCAAACAATATATACAGCCAGTTGACTGACTCAGTAACTGCTCTTGAAATAAAAGTTGAAACTTGAAGTCCTGTTTCGTGCTGAGTAGCAGAACTGCTGCCAAGTTGGTTATTAGTGAAACAGGAGCACCAACATGCTTCATCACATGCAGCAATCTGTCCTTTGACTCCTGTTCCATAAACACTGCTGTCCTTCACTCAAGGAAGCTGTCCAGTGTCATGCAGGTCTCGATCTTGGGCAGGGGCCTGGTTACCTTTTTCCTTTTAGCTTTCATCAGCGGCCGAATCTCTGATAAAGGAGACTGCATCGAAAAGCTTGGTTAAGGAACACTAAAGTTTACAGTCATGTTTAATTCATACAGGATTTTAAAACCTCTTGTTACTCTTTTCTGACACTTATAAGTGCTATTTTTAAGGCTTGGTACATTGACAGTTGTTTTATTTTTTCATTATTCTGGCTGATCGGACCAGGAAGTGTGTAAATAGGAGGAGATATGGTGAGAATGTATTTTTAGATACTTTAAAGCACCAAGAAGGTGTGATTAAAAAAAAATCCCAGTCCTACTTTATAAAAGGTTTTTTCCAAAACAAACAGGCCAGATTCGTGGAGCCGTCAGTCAAACAAACTTGACATCTACGCTGCATTAATGTGCTGCTCGGATGGTTCAAGTTTCCCATGTTGGGAAGTCTTACCTCCGATTTCAGTGTGTTGACGTGACTTCAGTTCTTAAATCGGCATTTTGTAAAAACAGCACAAAAATCATGTTGATGCTTCGAAGAAGATCAGTGACATGTAACTGTTAAAGGTTACATTTGAGCAAACAGTTGATGTGCAATACGTGAATTAATAAAAAGTGTGTTAACGTTAACGTTAAAATTAACAAAAGACAATTTGCCCTCTGTTTGATGATTCTGACGTAAAGCCGGGCACCTAATTCTTTTCCAAGTTGTTATTCCGACTTGTTTTCCCGATGTGTTCGACACCACATGAATGCAGCACTATTCCTGAGAAGAGAACATAGTGTAGTCTCAATCCCTAACAGCTGTGTGTGCGTGTACAGAGGCTTTAAACTGCATTCTGTTTTTCTAAGTTCAGACCAGTGAAACAAAGTTAAACGCAACATTGAAAAAACACTTTTATAGAAGTGTCTTGTTTTGTTTCTAAACCCCTGACGCATGTAAAGTGTGTCTTAAGTCCAGTCTTTAAACTCTGTTTGTGTCTGCTGAAAGCCATAAGGGATATTTGTCTGATTGCTGAATACTTGTCTACCAGTTACTTGCTGACTGGCAGACTGTATAAAGTTTAACATCACAGCTAATATATAAAAGACCATAAAAATATTAAATGCAACTTTAAAAATAAGTTAGGTGTACCTAAATAATCCAATTAAATGGGCCTATAATCTCAAATTGAGTGACAAGATGAATGTGTAATTCCTCAATGGATTTGACAAGCACATTCCAAGTAAGAGAAGAAAAAAAAAGGATACAGGTTGGATGAATTTCGTACGTCCTCCTAAACCATCATAGCCAGTCCTCACCTGAAATGAGAAACATTTTTGGTCATCAAACGACTAAAGGGATAATTTCCACCTGAAGTTTTGGAGTACTTACAGTTCCTGGCTTCCTCTGAGGGTCCAACATACTACCGAACGTCTTCTTTCTGAAGAGGAGGGAGTTCCTCAGGAAAGGATCGATGGATCCCTCCTCATCTCGAGCCTGAGGTAAGAAAATATATTCAGGGGTATTCACCACTGATTAGAAAATGGACCATGTGATTAGACATTTACAAACCTACCTTGCTTTTAGCTGAACACTTCACATTGAGCTTGGACATAGATGACCTGAAGATGGAAAAAAGAGTTTGTTTTAGAATTCAGCAAAAAAAGCCCGGTTCCACCAAGCGCTCCGGTATGGATCGGTACAGTTTGGTTTGGTAAAGCCTGATCCTGTTTAAGTTTCTACAGCCAACCGTGCCCTATATGGTAGGCGGCACATGGCAATAGCATCACATAATAGCAGTGCGACACAGTGTACCCCGCTAATAAATTTAAGGTCAAATACAGCCAAAAAAACCAATTGACTGTGTATTTGAACAAGGCTTGGTTGCGATTGTCTTTTAATACCATTGTCATACGGGACCAATCAATGAACTGCAGTGTTTACTAAAAGTAGGACGGTACGGGTCAGTAATGCCATGATCTCTCCGGCTTTAGTCCATGGAAACGCCATAAAATGTGTCCCGTACCGTGCCGAACCAAACTGCTTGTTGGAAACAGGCATTAAGACAATTTGAACAAATGAATGAGACAAAAAGTCACGCTCCCAAAATCAGCCATGTTAAACTTACGCTGGAGGGTCAAGCCGCATCTTCTTTGATGGGACCTGCGTCGGCCTCTTGGCCACACTATCAGGAGTAGTGACGTCATAAGTCATATTGAGGTCAATATCGTTGCTCCCTGCAGGCTGGTGGAGATGAGGCTGTTTCAGCTGCATCGGTGCTGGGCTGATAGACGGACAGAGAAAGTCATCAGTTAGTCCCTCATCGATCGGTGTATGATGATGTCACACACTACAAACCAAACATTTCAGTCTGGCAGCTGAGAAAGACACCTCTCAAAAACAAGTCGACTCAGGGCTTCATTGGTTCGTGTCGGAGTGCTCAGAGTCCTCTGCAGAAACTCCACTTTCTTCTTCAGACTCTTCAAACAGAAAAACATGCAGGACACACAACGGTGAATTTCACAGATTTAAAGTTAACGCATATTCTTCCACCCATCTCTCTTCATATTTGAAGGACTTCTCTTACAGAGATCTCTTTGTCAGCGTTGGCCAAATCGCTCTGCAGCGACTTCATGTCCCCTTTAGTCTGATTCACCTCCAGCGATGCTTTGTGTAACTGAAATAACAGTCATAACGATGTCACATACAACGATGGATTTCTAACAGTGCAGCAACTTTCTAACAGGAAGTTACCTTATTGTTTGAGGTGAGCACTTCTCTCTTTAGCTTGTCACACATGTCATTTGAAGATTTCAGGCTTCCCTTTAGATTATCATACTCTCTAAAAAAAAAAAGAAAAAAAAAAGGTGAGGTGATATACTCTCAGTGACTGAAGACATCAGAGTTATTTTTGTTGCTGAACGATGGAGGTAACAATCCACAGCTCTCGAGGGCTCCTTACTTTTTGAGCGAGATACAGTAGATGGAGAGTTGCTCCATTGCCGCTTGGCTGATGCCCATATCTGTGATCATGGACTCCACCTCAGCTCTCTGGCCCTGCAATAACACCTCCAAACTGGAGCAACACATACATACTATTAGTACACAGCATGGCTACGACTGATTTGAGAATGAACGAAGACTCAGTACTACAAGGAGCTTTCAGACAATTCAATTAACAAATCAGTTCAGCTTATTGATTTTTAGAAAGGCTGGTTGGCAGATCCTAATTAAAATATACATTTGTATTTGTCTGACAGTTTAAGCTAAAGTAAGTGAAAAATTAAACTCCTTAGTAGATCTGTTAGTTCATCTATACACAGATTTGTTTCTTTTGCCAAGAACTACAAAACTTCAAGGACCACCATCATTGTACCGTTATTGAGCTACTTGGGTCAATTGATTTCTTTCCATACTTTTAAAACAATATGTCATGAGTATGGCTGGGCAATGTGACAGTGGATAACAATTATCACGATAAATGTCACGTCATCATTTCTTTAAGATGTTAAAGCGGATTTTGGCTCCTAGGTGAAAGCTGAAGATGATTTGTGGTTTATTCTCTACTGACAGAACATGACAAACTCTACTTAAACAGAGGAACGTTTCTCAATCAGTGCACGCTGCTGGAAAACACGGACAGGACAGTTTTCTGCTGTGCAGTAACACTTATACGATTATAGAAACCTTTCAAAAGTTTTCATTTTGGTCCTGAGGCGTCGGGCCTCCTCCTTGGCAGACTGAGCGTCATTCTGTTGAATCTCAAAGTAGGACATCTGTTTCTGTAAAAAACAAAAATAATAAAAAAATATTAAACATCACAATAACGCCTGATGTCACCCACAGTCTGATGTATAAGTCTGCACAGAATGTGGTACTATCAGAAGGAGAACAGGCAGCTTACTCGGAGGGCAGAGCACAGCATCTCCTTTTCCATGACCTCTTTCCGCACACCGTCCAGGTCTCTCCGCTGCCTCTCCACAGTGTCCTTCAAACCCTCCACCACCTTCTGCTTGTCCCGCCAGTCTCGCTCTACAAATGTGTTACACAGTTCATGAAGATGTGCCTTTTTATTTCATTTTATATAATGCTTAACAACAATGTTAAGCTACCCACCTTTAGAGCTTAAAATCGCCTTCATCCTATCAACTTCATTCTGAGGAAGGAAGAAAAACACAACTATGAGGTAATGAGAAGTGTAATGGACTATCTTTGTTTTACTTACCTGATTGTTAGAGTTACACACTTTAACACTGATTCGCCTCCTCACATCCCATGTATCCTATTATAAAGACTGATGTATTGTGTAGGTGCTCTACGATCAGTACCTGCAGGCTCTCAGGGTCTGCTGTGCCCTCCTCCTCTCCACCAATGTCAAAGAACAGCTTGCTGATAATGTGTCTGGTGCTGACCTACACACAAAGACAAGTATACGGTATGTTATCATTTTCTTTCATTTTGACCCAGTTGGTTTGGCCTGTACTGGAAAGTAAGCAGCCCGGTGGTGTTCTGATGTTCCTGCTACCTCACCTGTTTCCTACATTGTGGACAGGTTTTAGTGGGAGCTGTCTGAAACCACTGGAGCAGGCTGAGAAGAGACAGGAAATCAAAATCACGTTTAAAACACGACATAAATATAAGGGATTTTTTAAAGTTTACGATATGGGATCACCATTCATAGTGGAAAGTATGTCCGCAGTGGATGGCAGCAACATCTCTGGAGTGATCGAAGAAATCCGAGCAGATGGTGCAGTACGCTCGGATAGGCATCTTCTTGTCACAACGTCACCGTGTTAAGAAGAGTCACACTCCGCATTTAAATGATGCCCCTTCAACATATCCGGGAGTGCTGGTGGTCTGTCTGTTTGTTTGACGCTGTTACGATAGTTGGCCTACGTTAATGCCCACAAATCGTGACGTAACCAATAAGCTAAGCTAATGCAGTTTAGCCTCGGTTAGCATTCGTTGCCTTTTAATGCCTTGCAAAACTTACGAAATAAATGCTTAAGAAACGTTAAGTTACCGCACCGTGCTTAGTTGAAAGCTAACATCCCTGTTGTCGCATTGAATGAATCCTAGTTAAGACCTGGTTGAATCAGTCCCATTGAACAAAACACTTATAGCGAACACGAATACAACCATTTCCCCGCTGTACGTTCAAACATAAATCCACTTCCGCCCCCTCATGATGCATTCAGGTGGTGCTCGTTAACGTGGTTATTATTTTGAAATGTTATATGTTAAAGAAAATCCTACCTTTATCAGATAATATAGAATAATTTAGATAATCGTGTCAGGATCATTTACCCACTTGACGGTTTTGATCTCACAATGCCCCAATACTGCTGGTGTCCTATTATATGCTACTGTCGTTATTACTATAAGAAAGTATTGCTGTTTTATTCAGTTTTATCAATTCACCCTGAAGGTCAGAAACAGACAGAGCTAAATAACAGGATACATTTTTTTATTGACATAAAGAATTCAGACATGTATTTACAATTTAAAAGAAATCGTCCAGTTTACCACTCCTGATAGTTCTGTAACACAACTACATATCCCATGGTTCAATCTTCCGCAATGAATCTAACAGGGCATGTTGACTAGCCAGAAAAAGTAATTTTGTCTTCTTGTCCCTACTTGTGAGGTAGCTGAACGTAATGTGTCAAACGACAAGTTGAGCTGAATACGCTAATATAGACGGCTCCGGAGATGAAAGGTAATGATTTTTAAATTATTTAGAGAGTCACGGGACCTGTTGTAAAAAAAAAAAAAGAAAAGAGAAATGAATGCGGTTGACCATTGCCAAGCTAGCAGATAGCTTTCAATGCTGTTGATTAACTGCTAAAGTTATCGAGCAAAGTAGTCTGTGAAGTCCTTTATCAGCAGAAAGAAAAAGCTCACACTGAAACGTTGATTAAAAAAGTTGTTGTTATATGACCAAAGTGTCAATAATGTAGTCTTCAGGTTTCACAACAGTTTGGAGCAACGAAAATGATTCTGCTCCAAGTTTTTACACCCATAAAAAGGTTTAGAGTCAGGCAATAACATATTTACAATATATTATATTGTGTGTGTATAATAATAACACTGGAATCTCAAGAGTACAGTATGCACATATGTGTTTCAGTTCTAGTCAGCCTCAGTTACGACCTTGCTGTTTTATTTCCTAAAGATTTCGGTCGTTCTGTCCTGTCAGGTTTGTGTCCCTGCCAAAAGTAGCAGTGATGGATGGAGAAGCCCAAAGGGCGACTGCATCATGGGAGAATGGCACTCTGGCTCCTGTGGACCACCTCCGATCCGACAGGGCAGACAGTCCCACACCAGGTCTGGTGGAGGGAACTGAACCTGGTGAGGTCCATCATCTCCCTCTCTTTACAGAATGTCAGCCGGCAGGTCTGCAGTGTCAATTTGATGATCAATGATTTTGTAAAGCTTTTATATACTGACACGTTATCTCTTCTGAATCATTACCCTCTTAGATTTTAACCTTTGGTTCTAGCAAGAAGTTCATTACAGCAGTTACAAACTATGCTCTTCCAAAGACTTTCCATATGCTCTTGTGATGACACCTGGCCCAAACTCCATGGATTTATTGCAAAACATCTCATATGTTTACAGTACACGAGAACAAGGTTTACAGTACACCTTAGTTTCTAATGAAAGTGACCAGCTTTCAAATGGGCTTGTCATTCCACTGTCTGGCATTACACGTTATATCTCTTTAGTGTATTAGTGACCAAATCTCATATTTTATTGTTGTTACCATTTGACATTGATTTTTAAATTCAAGTTCTGTCTGTCTGAGTGTTTGTGACCATTACGGTGGGTCTATATAAATGAATGCCACTCTCACTTCCCTTTTTTACTCTCACTGTTTGTTCAGTGTTTAATGAAAACAAAGTGTGTTTTTATGCTTTTATTTAGTGACAGGACAGTAATCAGATAAATGACACAGAGGGTGGAAAATGACATGCAGGAAAGAAGCCACAGGCCAGGCCGCTCACTTTGGAGGACTTTACCCTCTGTACATGGGGCGGTCGATTCATCTGCCTGACTCAGTTTTTATCGACAATCTTTACTTCGTTTAGATCTAAGCTATAACCTGGTTGGTTAATTTGTTTAACTGTGGTAGCTCAGATGAGTGGTAGCCTTCAATGAGGAAATGAAAGTGTGTTTCACTTCCCCATTGAAGGCTTCAATTTTTTTACTTACTCATACTCATCCTTACTTTCACTTCTATGCATAATCTTTATCCCTACTTGAATGCAGGTGCCGGTCAGAAGAGTGCCATGTTTGTCCGTGCACAGTCTTTTGAAGATCTGACGGCTGAGACGGAGGAATTGGTTCGGAGGGACGCTCAGCTGGACAAACCCTTAGAGTCTGCAGAAGAGCTCGAGGTGCTGGTGGGAGAGAAAAGCATAGAGGACCAGCACAACAGTGAAAATGCATCTGAGAGTAGGACAAAGGAGGAAGATGTGTCTAGTGAGGCATGGAGGAGCCACAGAAAACATGTGTTTGTGCTAAGCGAGGCTGGAAAGCCAATCTACTCCCGCTATGGCACAGAGGAGGCCCTGTCCAGCACCATGGGGGTGATGATGGCCCTTGTGTCGTTCGTTGAGGCAGAGAAGAATATAATTCGCTCCATCCATGCAGGTTTAAAACACTTAATAAGTAATCTATAAAATGATCAGACAGGTGTTTATAAAGATGTCCTTAATTCACGCCAACTCTTGATTTTTTTTGTGTGTGTCAGATGGCTGTAAGGTTGTTTTCCTCGCCAAGAGCCCTCTGGTCCTGGTGGGCGTGTCCCGCACCTGTCAGTCAGACAAAGAGCTGCTGCGAGAGCTGCAGTACATCTACTACCAGATTGTAAGCCTGCTAACCCTCACCCAACTGAACCACATATTCCAGCACAAGCAGAATTACGACCTGCGCCGCCTGCTGGCCGGCTCAGAGTACCTGACCGACAACCTGCTGCATCGACTGGATCGAGACCCCGGTCTGCTGCTCAGCGCCGTCACCTGCCTGCCTCTTTCCAGCTCCACCAGGGATGTGGTGTCATCCAGCCTGCAGGCAGCCAAAGCCAAAAACCTTGTGTTCTCCATCCTGCTGGCAGGGGATCGCCTGGTGACCCTGGTGAGGAAAAAGGACCAATTCCTGCACCACATAGACTTGAACCTGGTCTTCAACCTTGTATGCTCCTCGTCGTCCTTCCGGGAAGGGGAAGGCTGGACGCCCATCTGTTTGCCAAAGTTCAACACTGCAGGATTTTTCCACGCTCACATTTCTTATCTGGAGCCTGCTTCTGACCTCTGTCTGATCCTGGTCTCCACTGACCGAGAGGACTTTTTTAACATGTCCGACTGCAAGCAGCGCTTCCTGGAGAGGCTGAACAAGCGCAGCGCCTATCAGGCCCTGAAAGAGGCGCTCAAGTGTCCAAGTTATTCTGTGGAGCAGGTCGGCATCCCTGAGCTGAGACACTTCCTGTATAAATCTAAGAGCTCAGGGTTGTACACCAGGTGGGTACGGCATCGGTTTGATGATGTCATACGTCATTTATCTCAGTGATTTGTCAGATCAGAAACGTACTGTAAATGTCTTAGGTCATTTATTTTCGTTTGTCATTCCTGACATCCTTCTTTAGTCCAAGTATTTATTCATTGTCCTTTCCATAAACCTTTTTTTCTACAGCCCAGCATTTCCTGCTGTTTACCAGACTGATGAAGAGCAGGAGAGGTTGATGGAATTGTACCAGGACCTTCATAGCCGCTTGCACCATCCGACCAGACCTCTTCGCTCCTTGTATCGCTGTACTGAAAGTGAAAACCTGATGGCATGGGTAAGCCTGGCACTGTGAAGTGAGATGCTTGTAGTTTGAGTGTGTTTTACAAGAAGCTCTGACTCCATTTTCACTGCAAAGCATCGATTACAAACGCCCTGAAATCAAGAAAAACATCACAGACTTTAAATGTACCACACCATCGTCGTGAGACTTTTTGCAAAAATGAATCTATTCGTCAAATAACACTGCCAAACATTCATTGGCCGTGTCAACATTTCATCCCCAACATTAAGGGTATTCTTCATGAGTGTGTAGCACTGATTATAAAATCAGTTGTAAGTTTAAGTTAGTTTTCAAAACATCTCATGATAAGAGTGATCTTCGCTGGATCAGTTGACATGTATGCATGTGCATGTATTGATAAAGGGTTTTATACGTTTCATAGTTTTGTACTGTACCTGTAATGACTGAGGAACTATGACAGTAAACAAAATTAGTACAACTGCAAAAGAAACTAGTACCTTTGTTTCTGTTTTTTCTCTTCCCCATTTTCATCCTTCTAAAATGTGTGCCGGATTTGCTGACTTTCATTTTAACATATGTTAATGTTGTTCACATATTTAATGTTGTAAAGATCAGAAGGTCTTGTAAATGCATCCTGCACAAAGTCAGAACATGCTTCTTCATGAGATGTGAAACTTGTTGTAACATAAGGACATGCAATGTTGTATTACTTTTTTTTTTTTTTAAGTATTGTTGTATTACTTTAACACCAGGCTCTATTATACTCATCATAAGTACGACCTTCTTTTACAGGTGACGAGTGGCTTCGAGCTCTACCTCTGCTTCAGTCCACTAGGGACCAAGGCCTTGGCCGTCTCTGCTGTCACCAAGTTGCTGAAGTGGATCAGGAAGGAGGAGGATCGCCTCTTTATCCTGAGTCCTCTCACATACTGAGCCTTTGCTAACAGTCCTGGTGTCAACAACAGCGACCCATAATGCACTAGTCTGTTCTGTGTTGAGAAAGATTGTCAAAGCTGAGCTTTATTCTTGCTTCTGAATTCATGGGATTTTCATTCACAGATTTTTAACAAGACGGTATGGGTTGTGTTATCAGGGTGAGCGAAAGCTGTATTTTATTCAGCTTAATTTTTATAACTTTAAAATCTATTATATAGACACAAGTAGAAGCATCTCAACAACATAAAATCAACAACAGCATACTGTGGCATTTGTATGCTTTTGTAAGTTGTTCTAAATACGTAATACTTTAACTGTCTTATTTTGCCTCTAAGAATAAAACAAATTCTGCCTATTTTTTTAAGCACTATCTGATCAGTTCCTTTAAAAATCAAGAACAAAATGTACATGTAAAAACTGGAAGTAATTGAGCACCTGGAGAATGTAATCTCTTGTCATAAGATGTATTGTCAAAATATGGGAAATGCTCATTCCTGTTTTTTTTTTTTTTTTTTTACATGATGACCTACTGTAAGAACTATAGTCATTTTACCTCCATGCACTTTCTTTATGCAAAAGGCACTCCAAGAACAATGTGTTCATAAAACTGTAACCTGTTTTCTACTGTCATGTATTATTAATGTAACTAAATTCATGTCCATTCATTTTCCAGCATCAGTTAAAATTTTCCTATTAACACCTGTGTGTCATCTCTTATAAAGAACATAAGAGTTAAGAAAAGAATGTTATATTTCATGTACTTGTTTTTACTAATCATCAAAGTTTGGTGTATTTCATGGGGTCCTGCTTTGCTTAATGATGATGCCACATCTGCCTTAATTTTTTTTGCTCAAAGCCAATATATCAATTGTAACATTATAGAAGCAGCTTTATGGCTGCTTCTGAATAAATTAATGGTAAGTAATAAAACAGATTCTGAGTCCTGATTTTGTCTGGCTTTACTCTGACAGTGTTTGATTGGTTGCAATATTTTTAGTCTAATAGCCTCCCTGTTATAATAATTCAATATTGTCATTTGCTTGTTTATCTCACGAATGCTTCCCATTCTATCATGATGGGGATTTCAGCGCGCTATCTACATGCCATAAAAAATCAGTGGACTATTGAAAGACAAACCAGTAGGCATACTGGTCTGTTGCCAAAACAATAAGGAAACACTTGCAGCATGATTCAAACATTAGAAAAACAGAGAGGGGGGATGAATAGCATGAATACTTTAATTGTTTTCCAGGAAAAAAAAGTCCTTGAAATTCAAATACAAGTTTTCTGAAATGATAAGGTAAGATTCTCCAGCATTGGAGGTTGTTACAGATCCTCCTGTCTGGGTTAATTGGGCTTGTCGCAACAGTCTGCTGCGGAGAGGGAGGAGCGAGCTGGGGATCTACTGTACATTACAGGCATTTACTAGAAGTTATATCCGAAACCAGCACAGTGAACACGTCCTGGCACTCAAGAAGGTCGGTTTAGTTTTATAGCAAAGATTGACTATCGTGTAAAGTTGAATCACTCCGAGGAAAGATCGGTCATCTCCGTGCTGCCCTGAAGTCAGAGGAGCTCTGAAGCTCGCTGTGGCTGTTTCCCTGAAGAGGACAGTTTCTAACCTGAACAGGTGAGCCTTCCTCTACACTCACAGCTACATGTCATATAGCCTACTGTACGTGGAAAATGGAATATAATCTGCCATTGATCACCTCAAAACCAATCAGTTGTTTTTCTAGTAAGATCTCATGGCAAAAAAGGACAAACTGATAGGCAAATGTTATTTTTGAGAGAAATGTCAGAGATACCACAATAGGAAATTCGATTATAAATACAGTAAAGTACTTTTGATCATCCATATAATTTGAGTATATGCATTTGTTGAAGTTTATTTGATTATGTAGATGATTTAGTCGTGGGGTTTTAAATGAATTAGTGGTGTGTAAGGCTTTTTTTCTGTTTGTGATGATTTGCCAGACAATGATGATGATTTGAGAAATTGACGATATGAGATAATACTGTAAATTACATTTTCAATTCCACAAATAATGTGAGTCTGATATTATTATTATTTTGTGCAGCTGATAGAAACTGCTGTGGTTCTGTATTGGTGGTTTACTGGTTTGAGAAGCACACTGAATCAATACATGTGTCCTTGGGGTACAATATGTTTTGTCCATCGATTGTTGGACAGCCAGTTGTCTCTTTAAATCCCTGTGGAGATTTGTGCATTCGATAATGAAAGAGAGGCACTCTCACCCTAATGACCTGCAGGTACCTGTGATCAAGACACAGGCCCTTCTGCATGCCACAGCCAATACAACATCTCCCAATTCCTCACTGTAATTTTAAATAAATGACTGTAAAGAGTCATGTGAGATGTATATTTGGAAAAGCAGACAGGTGGTGTGTTGTTTTTCCCACCAACATTAAAAATGCTGAAACATCAAGTATTAGATGATTAGTGTAAAAAGAAAACATATAGACTATATATCAAAATCCCTTTCTGATAAATGTGCTTTGATGATTTCCTTGTCACAGACGTAACAAATATGTCTAAACAGGCTGCTCATCCAATAAACAGTTGAGAGATACACTGTAGCTTCATGCAAAAATCTGCCATCTGATCAGACTGTATAGCATCATGTACCATGAATGGAAACCTAATCTCAACCGTTTGCTTTATTAACCATGAACATGAAACAAGTCAATCAGTGCCATTACTATGTATACCCATGTTCTCTAAACTTACCCTGAGTTCAGAAAGCGCTGCAAATGTTAAAATGTTACACTGCACGAGAGGTATTCTGTGAATAATTGATGTAAAGACATTAGACTCTTGACACTGAACTTTTCCATAAGACTGCTTGCAAGAATAAGTTCGGCTTTCTTGAAAAAGCTTTGGCAAGAGTGAAGTTTCTTTGCTACTAAAAAAGATCTGAGTTGATGAGATTCTCTTACACGAGCAGAGGAGCTGCTTTTTCACCTGGGACTAAATAAGGTACATAACGTCTATGGCCATCAATCCATGCATGTGTTTTCCCCTGAAAGGCACGTAGTGGTTGTGACAGGAATGCAAAGTAGAGAGGCTGAGGCTCTTGAATACAACCTTTCCACGATGTGTCGAGTTAATGATCCACCAATAAGCGTCTGTTCAGGATGAAAAGGCTCTGCGTTAGAAACAAAGTTCCATATGGTTGGTAAATGTATAAGGACTTCTAAGCATGAGTCATAAATAATGTCAATTTTCGTTTAATCGAATGGAGCATAATGTCAAAAGTCAGTATGTGGGAGGAAAAAAGATGGGATGTTGGGTTAACCAGAGTAAACATGAAGTAGCAGGTATAAGTGTGCAGGATATGACAATAAACTTAGTTTACCCATGTTTTACTATTCTTTTCTTGAAATGCACAGATGTCTGTTTGATTATGTAAACATTTCCTTTCATTGTTTGTGGCGGGTCAGAGGAACATTAGACTTTATGACCACATGTGCTTTTATAATCATTTGGATCAACCACAATGTTTTTTTGTTCTTGCATCGGATCTTTTAATCAGAGCAGAGTGTTGTAGGCTCATCTGAAGCATTGAGAGAAATATCTGTGACTTTCGGTTATTAAGTGCTAATGAAGAAAACTGAGTCTTCAATTCTGTTAGTTATTGAAAAGAATAATGGTTCACTTTGGAGTACAACAAAATCAATTAAATGGGCCTTAGAGGACCAGCTCACACATTTGTGAGAGGTGAAAATTAAATTGATACCTTATTTTTCTCTCTATACTTAATAATATGAAGCTCGTGCCAAGAGAACTGAGAACTGACTGGCTGAGAACAAAAGACCTGTAACCAGAGGAAACCATCCACAAAGTGAGAAAAATGCCTACCATCTCCTATTAAGTTAAAAATCAATTTATGTACCATAGAATGTTCGAACAACTAATCTTATCCAAAACAATTTATACATCAGCTTGTAAGGGATATTACATTCTAGTTAAACATCTCCATATTTATCCAAAGTTTCATTGTTGAACTTGAATTAAATTACGTTCATTACATTCTTTGTCAATTCTCCTTATTCAGGAATCAACAGTCTGTATGAGGATGCTTTTGTCTGGTCATCAAACCTGGAGGTAACCCCACGTTGACTCTGCTGTTACCAACCCTTGCATCTAGGAGTGGAGATGGTCCACTGGACCACACAGTGGGGGACATGTGCCTGGCTCCAGACTCTGATGGCCTTTGCCTTGGCCAACTGTTCCTCACTTGCCCCAAGCAATGTCAACTACTCGGTGGTGTACACCATGCCTTTTTTCCAGGCCCGGAGCCCGATCCAGAACATAGTCAACAACTCCTTTTACCAGGAGGTGTATGTTGCTTCTAAGAATGTTATTGAAGCTGTCAACAGAAGCTTGGAGAAGGTGTGGGAGCTTCACACTGGGCCAGTTGGAAGCCCAGAATGTCAGATATGCAATTTGTGCAAGGTTGACAAAGATCCAAATTTTCTGGAGGACACAAACAATCAGGTCTTGCTGTTGGATACTCTCTTTATGTATTTATACTCTTGTGGAAGTTCTCAGTATGGTGTGTGCTATTTTCATCAACTTACCTCAAATGGAGAGCCACCTTCTCTTTCGAAGTGTTTATTCAGAAAGGATTCAAACTCTGCTGCCTACTGTCCTGACTGTGTGGCAAGCCATCTGGGCACCAAAGTGACAATGGTTGAAGAGGGTCAGACTGTTTACTTCTTCGTTGCTACAACTGTTAATGACAGTGTGACCCAGCGTTATGGAAGGAAATCTATATCAGTGCGTCGACCACTGGCAACAGAAGATGGTTTCTTCAGTGATGTACGTGGCCTAACTGTTCTTCCAGGCTTACGGAGGACTTACAATATTGAATATGTGTACAGCTTTTTCACTCAGGAGTTTGTCTACTTCCTTTCAGTTCAGAGAGAGAGCCCTGATCAGGGATCATCTCCGTTTCAGACTCGTCTTGGCCGTCTCCCACGCAATGAATGGGAGATGAAGCGGTATCGTGAGGTCATCCTGGAGTGTCGCTTTGAACCAAAGCGACGTAGAAGGAATGTTGTCAGTGAACCTTATAAAGATGTGGTATACAATGTGGTTCAGGCAGCCCATTTTGGCAGGGCTGGCAGGGAGCTGGCAGAGGAGTTGGGGGCAGAGGAAGAAGATGACATCCTTTATGGGGTTTTTGCCGTTACAGATGACAATGGGGTCACGGAGCACGACTCTGCACTATGTGCCTTCCCCATGGATAATGTTAACAAAGCAATCGTAGATGGAGTGGACGACTGCTGTGAGTCTGGCCCAGAGCAGCTCTCCAGAGGGCTCTGCCATTTTCAGCCCTGTGAAAGCTGTCCTCACGAGGTAAGAGCATGCGTCAAAACACAGCCATACCAGGTAATTAATTTAGTTTGAGATTGGGATCTGTTACTTAAATAGAAACCACCACATCTTTTCACAGAGGTAAACATTGGCTGACTCGGGCGGCAGGTATACCTTGAAAAAATCTGTATTCTTTGAAGCAACAATAAAACACAAGGGGCCGTATCTTACTATCTTATCTTATTGAAAACTATTTTTTTTGTGGAAAATACTTAAGTTCTTGCTGAGAGTTAGATAAGAAGATTGAAAAGGTCCCTGACAAGCCCTTGCACTTAATTTGAGGCTACAGCTACTGTATGAGTTAGCAGCTAGCCTAACGCAGCTAGAAACAGGTGGAAACTGCTAACTGGGCTTGTAAAAAAAACAACAAAAAAAACAAAAAACACCAGCTCCTCTTGAGCTCAAGTGAACACGCTGCGTCTTGTTTGTTGAAAGCAATGGCCAGGAGCAGTCATTTTCAGGAGTGTTGACGTCACTGTGAGGTTGGCACAACCTGCAGCGAATGATTAATTATATAAGTTGTAATAACTGAGCTTCATAAGTGCTGTTAGTTGGATGTTTTTATGGCAAGCTGGATCCAGGCTAGTTGTTTTTCTCAGTCGTGCGTTTAATGCTAAACTAAGTTTACTGCCTGTTGGCTTTAGCATACCACTGAAAGAGTTTATTCAAAAAACAAACCCCTCTGAACATTTCTTAAATGCTGTCAATAAGTCATGGTGAATGCTTTTTTAATGTGATTGCAAGGGCTGATATATGATGTTTACACATTATTTTTGGACCTTGAATAATCATGTTCTTAATGCACATCCTCTTCATTAAGAACTTGTAGCTGACTAACCCATGAATGGAAACCCTTCGTAACACTGAAATTATTAAAGAGGCTATATGTAACTTTCAAAAATACAGTAATTCTAGTGACACCGCTGGCAGCTAGGCTAACTGCACCAGCAACCAGTTGCTTGCTTCCGTGCTCGTACGCACACGAGCAACCATCATCATTGGTTGAAAAATTCTCATGGTCTAGGAATTATCTTACCTTTTCAATCTGTGAAGCCATCTCTGCTTCAGTTTTTATCCCCAAAAGCAATTGAAGCTCCCTCCATGAAGATGATAGATAGATAGATAGATAGATACTTTATTGATCCCGAGGGATGAATGAAAAGCTTTCTCATTTTTACTCTAGTTTTCTCTGACATCGGTCAGATTCTAGTTTGGCTCGATGGGTTTCTACAGAGGAAACCTTTTTTGGTTTCTTGTGTTTACGTGGAGTCTGCGAGTGTCCATGTTGTGCTAGAGGCTGGTCTTTTATTAGTGATAACAGATTCCATCTTTGTTTCATTCTCCATCCAGTCAAGCAAAATTATTGCTCTCTGTAAGTAGAGCTGTGAGTGGAGTACGTCGAGAGCATGCATAGAATGTCCCTTCCTGCAACTTCCATGAAAAAATTTAAATCGGGTTTGTTAAAAAATATAAAGTTTTACAGGCAACACAGATAGTGAGTGTCTAATTTTTAACATCAGTTAACCCGTGCTCTCACTAATGGGCGATAAAGCACAATTTAATTATGTGACAAAGTTACATATTGCCCATTTTAATGTTGCAGCCTGCAACAAGAACCATCTGTATCAGCTTTGTATCACTCCGTTTTGTCCAAAGAAACAGGGATAAACATGTTTTATTTTGGATAAAAAAATAATTGAATGAAAAGTCAGAACTTTTTTCATTTGTGAGATAATATGATCAGACTTGTTAGAAAACAGCTGTGACTGCAACACTTTGAGTTCACTCACTTATAAGAATTGCTGAAAAATATACCCTGTTTTTAATTCTGATGAGGTTTGTTCATGCAAACCTGTTTAAATACTTGGACTAGAAACAGTTTTCTTTCTTTTTTGTGGCTTTTCGCTGCTTGTCTAAATCTTAAGTAACCTACCTGTTGGATTGTCCGACATTAGGAAATCCTCGTTCCTCCATTTCTTAAGCAGAACAAAGCGCATTTCTACCAAATATAACTTGTGCCTGCTTTATCTTTTCTGTGTTTACAGACTATCACTTAAATCCTTCAGCAAAATATGTTTAAAAATTGATGACGATGTAGACTCATTTTTTTGTGAGATTCTACAATTCTATTAATCCGGACAGATTTTAACTGTTCTGTCTCACTGAAATATAAATAATGACATAATTAGCATAGGTTTGAGTGGATCAGTGGATTTTAGGGTCAAGTATACTGACTTTTAGCCAATCTCCTTTGGGATTTGCAGTTGAATGACTTCAGTAATTATAACTGTCCAGGCTTTCATCACAATACAGCAGAGGATGCATGTCCAATAAATATTTCTGTATCCATGTTCATTTTATGCACAGCATCTCTTTTTCTCTGTTATATGTCTGAAAAAACTTTCAGCATGCCATTTCTTGTTATTTTTAAATATTGGTTTTGAGACTATTGAGCCGTGTTTACACAGACAGCTTTCCACCCTGCTCTGTGTCTATAGCTACCAGGCAATCCCCTGTCACTTATTAAGCATGTTAACATTTATCATGCCAACGAGATTACAAAATGATCATATTATCGTAACACATTGAACCCTCTGCTTCTGATGAACACCCTGGTGACCAGCACAGTTTATACCATGTTCATTTCTGACTAGTGAACACCATACACCTGTGAGAGAATATTATTGGCTGTAAATGTAAAAACAATTTTGAACTCATTGATAAATGAGTTCAAAATTTTATAAATAGAGTGGCAACATTTTATAAATAGAGTGGCAGCACAAATGCTGCGTGAGTGACATAGAATCATTTTCTTCTGTTTGTCTTTAAAGCAGCATAAAGGAAAATATGATATTGTATTGTATCTGTGTACTTTTGAGGACTTTTGTCAAAAAGACCACATGTCCTGGTAATGGTTTATGGTTTCCACTACTTGAGTTTGAGCTTTGATGGTTTAGTTACTAGCCAACTTGACTTGAGTGGTACACTATTCTAAAAAAGAAGATTAAATATGTATGAGTCATAGTAATATTGCTTCTTCACCCTGGATATAACTGATTCTGGAGCCTTGCCAATATGACTTATTACCTATACTTATACATCTTAAACTGTCACTAGATGTAGAACATAATGTTATTTCACTTGTTTGATAGTACAACTTAAAAATAATGTACTTTTTTCGACTTCTCTCTCTAACTTCTTGTCTTTTATTTGTATTTTTTTTATGTGGATCTCGATGGAATTGGTCTTAGAGCATGGAGAACAATGCCACATGCAGAGACCATCCTACTATGGTGTCAAAGCCTTACTATAGAGTTGACCTCTTCAACAGGCAGATGACAAACGTCCTGCTCACATCTCTGCTGGTCACAACAATAGAAAACAAGACTGTCGCTCATATCGGCACCTCTACTGGACGCCTGCTGCAGGTACTGTATATGGCTTGATTTAAACAATTATTGATTTTAATGGCATTTTCTTTCATAACTTGTTTTATTATTTAAGCTCTTGCTTCTGTTTTATTTCTGTTTTTAATTGTTTTGCACCAATACACCAAGTCAAACTCCTTGTATGTGTAAATGTACTTGGCAATAAAACACAACTCTGATTGTGATTTTTTGAAAACTGGTATAATCCAACAAACAATAATTTATTGCATTTGTTTTTGCAGCTTGTATTGACAAGATCCAGCCCTGTTATCTTTGCCAATTACTCTTTGGTTGAGAACAAGCGAGTGTCATCAATTGCTGCTGTCTACTCATCAGAGTATCTTCTTTTTGTTGTTGAAGATAAGGTAGGAGAGCAATTCCACATTTTATATTTTAGACAAAAGCAAACACTTTGGACAGATTTTAAGAATGTGTGGCTTAGTAAATATGATTTCCTCGTGTGTGCTGAAGGATCTCTTGCACAACGTTTCGCCCACAGTTTAAAGACAAGCAGATCAGATTACATTAAAGTTACAAATGAGTTTAGAGTCTAAATCATTTTCTATCAGAATGAATCCCTGCCCAGTCGATGCTGGCATATTGTTTCGCTACCATGACCTGCAGAAGTGAAAAATGAAATCAATGCACTTGTTATAAGTTTTTAGTTTGGGACAGGAATTAACATTTTGTTGACATTTTGGGACATAAAAGGAGGCAAAACTTGACACTTTATCATCTCACAGTTATTTACGTTATCCGATGCTACGGTGTTTATTCAAAGAGATGAGACAATTGGATGTATTTTGAACATTTGAAATGTACATACTCATTATTTGTATAATTTTTTTGGATTTCATTTGGCAAAAGAAGCTGGTTATCTGACCTTTTACATTTCCACTGATGTGCTGAATGAAGCCCAGTATCAATTAACAACTATTGACTTCAAACATATGAATTATTAAGAGGTGATCTTTAGTCATTCTATTCAGTACAAGTTTTATTAGCCACATTAATAATGAAAGAGAACATTTTGTGACCTCTATCCTTTTCAGATGTTCCAGGTTCCCCAGCGAGGGCCAGGCTGTCAACACTTCCTCACCTGTGCCATGTGCCTGACAGCCCCTAAGTTTATGGGCTGTGGCTGGTGCTCTGGACTGTGCACCTGGAGGAGTGAGTGTCACAGGCGCTGGAGGAATGAGTCCTGCCCACCAGGGATCACTGGGGTGAGATTTGTTCTGTAAGGCACTATACAAATTCATTTGGTGCCACTAAACATTTTATTTCAAGTATGTGCCATATATTCTGCTTTATTGACGCAGTTCTTTCCACGGACTGCTCCCCCTGATGGTCAAACAGAGCTTACAGTGTGTGGATGGGAGTTCCAGTCTCCTTTAAGGCCTGCCATCACCTTCAGAACCCACCAGGTCCGACTGGGACAGACACCCTGCACTTTGATTTCAGCCAAAAGCAATACAACACAGTGAGTGTCTTTGTATGGTCTGTCCTAGCTCAAGAACAATGTTTTCATGCTGTTGCTATTTTTTGGAAAATCCTGCCTAAGGATTACATTTTCACGCACAAAGAAATAAATCAGAATTCCTTTTTCAAAAGTCTTCTGAGGAATTGAACAGATGTTTCCTGCACAGATATCTATCTATCCATGCCTTTAATAAATTACATGAAATGACATATTACTAAGAAACATCATTGTGTCAGTTTAAGAAGAAGCAGAGTTGGGTTTTCTGGCACAACTTCCCCAACTTCACCAAGGTGCATGAAGAGTGGTCAAAAAGCTCCAGCAACACTTGAAGTCTGAAGACCAATTTGTTGAAAGGGCCACATGCATGTTCAGCTTGTGGCCTTCATCTGGTCATCCAATGAAAAACATGTCACTCTAATAAAGTTAATCTCACAAGAGTGTACAAACATAAAGATAACCATTCTGTTTTAAATCATGCTAATGCTAAGCAGAAATGTTGTGAAGGCCATTCGTTTTGATGAAACTGAGTGAAATTACAGTATTAGATGTAAAATGATAACTGAATCTAAGAGCTTTTATAATATCAAAGATTCATCTATTACCTTATTCTACACAGACGGAATCACAAGATTAACTTTACTTTATAGCTATATTTTAGCTGTCTGAAATACTTTTTCACAAAACTGAACACTCCACTGTCACTTTCGTTGCAGTAAATGTATATGCCACTGACATAATGTTTGTTTTGTTGTGCTGCTTTGAAGCCTGGTGTGCAAAATTCGCTCTGGGGCCACCGAGCTGTCAAAACCAGTCAACATTACAGTGGAGGTGCATGAGGGCAAAGTGGACGGCCGCTACTCTATCGAGGGGAAGGCAGAAATGCCAGGATTCACATTTGTGGTAATCTTTGCTGCCTTACAAAGTTTTTGAAGATTTCAGCAAGAAAAAAAAAAATCTGGATGGAATTTGATGAGCAATTATTAACCAGAACAAACTGTCCCATCAGATTCCAAACATCACAGAAATCCAGCCAAACTACGGGCCTCGTGTTGGCGGCACGCTCATCACAGTGTCAGGGCCTCACTTGGATGCTGGGAGGACCAGGAAAGTCACTCTAAATGACATGCCCTGTCCAATAAAAAGGTCTTGGAATAAAATCATTCTTTATCTGTTTTCATGTCAAATTTCCCTCACAATTTTTGACTGAAAGCTTTCTGTAGATGCCTTAGTTCCTATAAGTACAGTTGATGAGTTGCTGTTCAGAACGTTTTTATTGGCATGATTAGGGGAACACGTTCAAACTTGATTGTACAATAATAGTTTGGAAAACTCCAGGTTGACTTCTGGAAAGACCTTGGCACTCTCAGTCTGACTCAGAGCACAGCTATTTTTTTCTTTTTTTCTTTACAGCCGATGTGTTCTTATTGAACTCTAAAAACAATATTTCAAAGCTTGAAGCTCTTTGATCTGTTGCAGTCACTCACATACCTTCTTCTCACCAGAGTCACAAAGCCTAAAGGCAATGTGTCCTCCATCATCTGTCTGTCCCAGCAAATCTCAGAAGTGAGGGACGTTCCTCTGAGTGTTTTCATCGACAAGTCGCCTGTCCTAACAACAAAGGTGTTTTACTATAGAGAAAACCCAAAGATTACAGCCGTCCTGCCGGGCTGTAGTTTTGACAGGTGGGCCACAGAGACCTCCACTACAAACCGCTTTTCTGAAAACAAACTTTTTAAAAATATTACGTACCATTCATTTACATATCTGTCACATATTTAAATGTGAGAAAAAACACTGGACTTATTTACTGTCTCACTCATTTGTCTGTATTGCAGGGGATCCAAGATTGTTATTGAAGGGGAAAACCTGGATTCTGTTTACCGAACCATCATCCGCTTTAAACCCAATGAGAGCCACTTGAAACCTGTGACAAGGGTAAAGTGATCATCTTATTTTGAAGTACCGTAGATACATTCGAAAGCATTTTCTGTAATAAGTCTTTTGTTTTAGAACACCTGATAGCAATTACTATAATAAGTAATTATTTTTAATGCCTGGGCCTGGCATAAACTTATTTCAATCAGTAGAGAGTAAGAGTTTACAATTATTTATTTGACAGAAAAGATAAATATTCAATGCTGTAAAAACAATTTCAAGCACTTAGAGGGTTAATGAGGCCGACAGGAGGATAGGATACCCCCCTATGGTAGTGATGATAGAAGAATGCCAGATGTGATGAGGAGTGGGTTTCTGAACTCTGCTGAGCTGGAATGGAGGTGACTGAGGCACAGGAGGGTCGCAGTGATCCAACTAAAATCACAAACTGACTGTGGAAGAGAGAGAACAAATTTTAAAACGTGACCGTGGCAGGATGTTTGTTTGAGAGGGATTGTGGCAGAGTCTATTTGGATTATAATAAAGTGATTAAGTAGAGTAAACACCCATAACTGAATGATCACCAGAGCAGGGAGGCAGAGGAAGGGGTCGAGAGGGAGTGGCTAAGTTGAATGTAGAAAACTTAAATGAATGTGTGAGAAGTCTTCCTGCTTGAATTTGCGCTGAGCTTCATTATTGCTCTGTTTTTCAGGAGTGCATAGGCAAGTCCTTGCCCACAAGGATGGAGTGTCTCTCCCCTGTGTTCCACAGAGATGAGACGGAGGAAGGACAGCTTTCTTTCGACATGGATGGAGCTTTGGGACTTTGGAACAAAGAGTTTTCTTACCACCCTTATGGCGAGCCCATCCCTTTCGAAACTGAGGGACATGTGCTGAATTTGTACCCTGGCTTTGACGAAGTTTCATTACATGTAAGGAATAGTTGTGAGGGTATTTGCCTTTGAATTATAACAGGAACAAAACTTTTTGTAAAGTTCTGATTTATTGTTAAATGCCTTACTTGGTTTTAAAACATAACACTTATCTCTAATTCCAGCATCAAAAGCTGAATTTGGTGAGCTCCTGTATGACCATCATTATGACAGTGGCAGGTGTTAACTGTGATGCAAAAGTCCTAGATAATGAGATCACCTGCAGGATCCCCAAAAACATGACCATCCCCAGTGAGGGGCTGCCAGTAAAGGTAAGTCTCGTTGAATGAATCACTGATGGACTCTGAAGCTGAAGTCACATCTTTCTTCAATATTGTGCGAAACACACTGGAAAGAAACCATCAGATTGGGGATAGTTTAGCTAGGTTAGGCAAACATTCAAAATCAGTGAACAACATATTAAGAATACTTCTATACTAGTAACTACAACTTACTTCTGTGCTTACATACCAAAATTGATTCCAGTAGTAACATCAGTTCATTCTTATCCTAGTGCTATGTTGGCAGCATGATTATTTTCTTGATAACATTGTGTTCCTACACAAAAAGAGATGTGAAATCCCTTTGGCCAGCTACGCTAAACTCTTCAGTCTAACCCTGATGCTGACAAATCTCGAGGAAAAAAAAAAGAATCCACATCATTGGCCCAAAATACAGCAAATAAACTGGGAGCTCCCTCCAAAAGTCAGAGCTTCTTAGCTTCTCTATGCCCCCCTGAGCCAAATGATGAAACACATTTAAACAGCCTATATTCATGGTCTCAATCACACTGTTCTGAGCTCATAAAAAAGATGGCTATACATCTTCTTATTTTACTCTGAGTAATAAATTATTTTAGTCCACTCACCACAGTTTTAGAAAATGTCTTTAAATAAAGTGACTGTTTGTGAACAAGAAGTTTTTTTCAGTAGCAGATAATCAATCATTAATCATTAATCATCATTAATTCAAAAAAAGCTACCTTGTCTGGAGGGAAATGCTCAACCAATATAGGCTATCAGTCTGTCATCTGAATATATGTGCTTTGTGTTTTAGATAAAAATAAGTAAAATAACTCTTAAGTCTTAAATATCACAGTTAAGCTAATGCAGAGATAGATCCTGAACCTTTTCTTCATGTGTTTACAACTGCATGTTATTGTTAGTTGTTTAAACTTTACGTTTCATCGAGAGCATTTACGAGACAAAGAGTCTTAATGCTGCAGCATCAGTAGTATTTATTTTCTCTGACGGACTGTTTTTTAGATCTCCATCAACGGGCAGGTCCACAACGTTGGTGCTGTGGTGAGGGTCAGCAACCACTACATGGTGGGCATTGTTCTGGGGATCCTGGCGGCTCTGGTGGCAGGGGCGGTGCTGGCCTTCATTGTCATGAAACACTTGAGGAAGAAAAAGAAAGGTGGGCTCCTCTGTGTTCTGTGGACCTTGCTCAGATCTGTTTGTACAACAGTGGCAGGGAGTTATGGGCATAACTACACAAGTCAGTCAACTAGAACACCCCTGGTGTAGCAGAAGATGTACAGGTGTTCTACTTTGAGGGTTGATGATTAAAAAGTATTGTTCAATATTTTTCAGCCTCAATGGTAGAGAGCCGTTTGTCTCACAGTGTGAACCGCTCAGTTACAAGTAATGTGGAGCTGTCGCCAGTTGGAGACTACAGGAGAGGTGACTGCTCTGCTAAACACATAATACTATTCTACTCTTTATATGTGTAAGGCTTACTTCTTTATGACTTGTCTTGACTCTCATTAATAAACTCGTCTGTCTGCATTTTTACCAGTAGTATCCCTGAACCCTCCCTCTCCTCTGGTGGGGCCGGTGGTGTTCCCCAGACTAGCCTATGCTGCAGGTAGCATTGATCCTACCCTCACTCCCCTCATGCCTCCAGATAAGATCTCCATCTCCAACTTTAGGCCGGAGCTGCTGGAGGAGGTGAAGGATGTTCTTATTCCTGCTGAGATGCTTCTGGTGCAGCACCATCGCATCATAGGGAAGGGTAAGTAACACCCGGCTTTTATCTAAACTAAAGTTAAACTAAAGTCTGTCTGTTGAAAGCCTTGTACTGGCCATTGTCATATTTTGGAACCAGATATATTCCAGTCTCATTCCTGCAGGTCATTTTGGGACTGTCTATCACGGCTACTTCACAGATCACAACAACAGAGAAATCCACTGCGCTGTCAAGTCTTTGAATAGTAAGTACAATCTTCTTAGTGGGTGTTCACATATACACCACTCTTAGGAAGGTATACCGAAAGTATCTTCAGTTTCTCACAAAAACTGAAGATACTTTCTGACAAAAGATTTGAAATCCTTTCTGAGTAACCTTTTCTAAACTGTTTTTCAAAATGGAGATGTCAGTATCCTCTTGAAGTCCCTAATGTTTATGTATGTGTGTGCATATGTGTGTGTGTTTTAGGAATAACAGATGTTGAGGAGGTGGAGCAGTTTCTGAAGGAAGGCATCATAATGAAGGGTTTCCACCACAGTAATGTGTTGTCTCTGCTTGGCATCCTCCTGCCACAGGAAGGGCTCCCTCTAGTGGTGCTACCATATATGAAGCATGGGGACCTGCGGCACTTTATACGCTGCGAGAAGAGGGTGGGACTCATTAAATAATTCATCTGAATTATACACAGCTCTCTGTTCACTATCAAATGTGCTTTCAAAATGTGTTCAATGTGTAGATAAGTCAGATTTCTTGTTTTCTTTCAGAACCCCACTGTTAAGGATCTGATTGGCTTTGGGCTGCAGGTTGCCAAAGGGATGGAGTATTTGGCTCAGAAGAAATTTGTGCACAGAGACCTTGCAGCACGTAACTGCATGTGAGTCACCAGGATGCGTGGAGAAATCAGTATTTAGGGAATCTCACTTTCAATAAATGCAGCATTTCATTGTGCAAAAAGTATTTCTTTAATACACTGAAGTGCTCAGTTGTTATGTTTTTTTCTTTTTCTGTAGGCTGGACGAGTCGTACACGGTCAAGGTTGCAGACTTTGGCATGGCTAGAGATGTTTTCGATAAAGAGTATTACAGTGTTCAGGATCACAGGAAAGCCAAGCTGCCTGTTAAGTGGATGGCCATCGAGAGTCTGCAAACACAGAAATTCACCTCCAAGTCTGATGTTGTAAGCCCATTATCATCTACTGCTAAAAAGCACTTTATTAACTATTATTATGATAGTGTACGTCACTGATAATTAAACTTCATTCTGCTGCATTAAAAGAGGACATATTATACTTTTTTCACCTTTTGAAATATTCCCTCTCTGCTCTAAATGAAACATCTGTGCTGTGCTTTGGTCCAAATATAACATGAATCAAGCACCAGAGGAGGTTTATGATCCTGTTCAAACCAGCTCTCTCAAAACACTCCTATTTGCTGTGTGTCTTTTTAAATGCAATGAGCCCCCCTGAGTTTTCACAGTAAGCATCACTCCTCTGTAAAGACAATAAAAATGGCTGACCTGTGCAAAAGTTTTACTCTAGACTGGAGTTGGAGTCTATGGAGCTACCCGGGGAGGGGAGGGACTTTTTTTTTATTTTTTTTTTACCACAATTCAACTTGTGATGTTACAAACTGAGAAAATTTGAAACAGAGCATTTTTCTCTGTGTGGTAAGACTAAAGCAGACCACAAACAAAGGACTGGGTGGATTTATTTTAAAGTTTCTGGGTCGATAGACAATCCGGTTACCGATAGAAATGTTAAAAAGTGGATTTTTCGAAACATGTCCCTTTTAAATTAATTATTGACCATTTACCAACATAAAGAAAAATAACATCAAAACTTAATTTTTTTGTGAACTACTGGGTCAGTTAGGTAATCATTTAACTAGCCATAATAATAATAATACACTTGAATTAAGAAAGAACATTTTGATTGGGAATCATTTCTGAGCCACTGATACAATACTTTGTGTCACCTTTGCCTCTCTCGATACAGTGGTCCTTTGGTGTGCTGATGTGGGAGATGCTGACCAGAGGAGCCAGCCCCTACCCAGAGGTGGACCCTTATGATATAACACATTACTTACTGAAGGGCAGAAGACTTCCCCAGCCTCAGTACTGCCCTGACCCTTTGTAAGTAATGTCAATATTACTTACATGTCTTTTGAAGACGGTTGTACATTTTCACTATTGCTTGGGTTTCATACATCTCATGGACAATTTCAAAGAATAAATTATTGCTTTAGTATGAATATGTTTACTACAATAATGCTAATGCAGACGCTTAACAATAAGAGAAAAGGTCAAAGGTCCCAACGCTGTAATAACAAGATGTTTCTATGGTCACTCAGTCGTGTGAAACCAGTAAATTGTCCACTACTTGGTATTATGACACGGTTAGGCAATTACAGGTTAGGAGTTAATGTGTATTCCTACAAAGCTCCTCACACACGTGTGTGTGTGTGTGTGTGTGTATATATATATATATATATATATATATACAGAAATGCTTGCAAAACCTTACACAAATGTTTTTTAACTTATAATGATAAATCTCATGGACCAGAAGCTTTTCCCATAATTTACAGATTGATGGCAAATAAATCAACCATTCATATTTGTCCACTCTGGCTTTGTTACACATCCAATTTGGCCAACCTAATGGTTTCCTGTAACATGACACTGAATGACGAATGTAAAGTAAACAGCTAGATTGGCTCTATATAATGGTGCCAGGATCCAGCTATCAGCACCTACATAGGTATGACTCACACCAAAAAAAAAACTAAAGGTTTACAGATTTTGCTGAATCATAGTTTACTATTTAATAAGAATATTTTCATCAAAAAAACTTGTTCATACCACTTTTTTTGTTTGTTTTGGTGAACTACTGCTGAATTAGAGAAAAAGACAAATGTACCTATGCCAGTTTTTAAGACACATCTGAATACCTGTGAACTGGTGAAAATTTAGTTAAAAAACAAACAAAACGTATTTAATGTCAGAACCGACCTTGTGGTGTCCTGACAACTGTAAAAAGAAAAGCAAAATTAAATTGTATATTCCCCTCTTAAAATGTGTTAAAAAACCTTGTTTCCCCACTCCTCTCAAAATCAAAATCATGCTGAAAATGTAACATACATAAATAAGAGTAGTTTCATCTTTTCAGGGAACTTGCAGCAAACAAAGCAAATGATTACATTTTCCTCATTGTTGAACTTTTCCTTTACATGGCTGATGTTAAGAACAGCCTAGTTTTATAAGATCTATTATTTAACTCACATCAGTGTATAAATGTTTTCTCAACACTCCTGCATACTCACAGAGCTGTTGATAAATGTCAGTCAAGCGGAGTCTACACATTCCCACACAGTCCTGAGAGGAGGCCTTTTCGATAAAATGACAAAACAACACCTGTGTTTACTGTGGGTGCAGGTTTTTTTTTTTTTTTTTTTCCATCAAGCGGTCTTAGACAGATAAAAAGCAACACTTTGCAAGATCTTGTTTATCACTTCTGCAAGGAAAAAAGGTCCATTCAGTTGGTCAGTCCCAAACTGTGTACAATGCACCCTAACATTAAAAATTAAAATGTATACTTTTTATGCTAGTCAATCTTATAGTGCTCTAAACGTGATGTTCAATACTCAGAAACAGAATCTTACTTACTTTTTCCAGGTACAGCATTATGCTTGAGTGCTGGGATCCTGATCCAGAGTTGAGGCCGAGCTTTGCTACATTGGTGTCAGCTGTGTCCACTATTCTATCTGGCCTGGAAGGAGAACACTACATCAGTCTCAACATTACCTACGTCAACCTGGACCAACCAAGACCCTACCCGGCCCTCACAGAATCTGCTGATGAATATGACTCAACGGATGTTGAAGACTCAGGTTCAGTCTCTTCCTGAGCCCCTCCTCTTGCTCTTTAATACTGATACGATATACTAATATCAATGCTAGCAACAAGAGCATAAAGAAAACCCCCTGCCAGACCACAACGATGTCTCTTATCAAACAGCATAAAACACATGTCCTAATGTGATTGTAGAAGTGGTTGTAAGATCCTGTCAGTGGACATAGCAGATCCTCAGGCGGCCTTGGATGTTCATGGAACTTTTGCAGAAATTCACAAATCTTAAAACTACTGAATAGACATGACTATTCTATATTTGTATTCACTGCAAGGGAAATGCACTCATTTCTTTTGTTTTTGAGCTGGCTCAACAAAATAAGTGTTATTAATACTTGCTACATGTTCATTGAAAGGCTAGCTTACACTGGGATACTACAAGTGTGCAGGTTAGCTAGAAAGCTAACACCATGTAAAAAACAAAACAATTTCAGATGCACATGCATTTTCTCATTAAAAAAAAAATCTTACCCAGTTTATTATTTCAAAGCTGTTTTCAAAGTATTGGTTGCAGTATTAAGGAAACAAGTAAAGAAAAGCTAAGCTACAATGAAAGAGAAAATAATGTATAAAATATATTTCTGTTATTTTCAATTATGGTTGGTAAATCTAGCTTGTAATGCTCTGAAATGTGCACCATACACTGCTACTTACACATAAATATTTATTTTGCCACCCACAACATAGTGTACTGTTAAATTTCAAGAGCCCGTGTGTGTATATGTTACATCGAAAACTTTTTTGTGTTTCCCAGTGTACCTTAAGTAATGTATGCTTTGGACTTTTTAGGGCACAATGTTCCACAGACAGTGATCCTGTTGCCTGTATATCTGACAAAATGTCTTTGAGTTAGTATAATAAATTAAGTATTTATTTGTTTATGGGTTTGTTTTCATGCTGTTAACTTAAAAGGAATATTTGAAATTTCATGTCTAAGACCCAAATACATTTTCCCGAGTTTTCCATGATAACGAATGCAAATGCTTATCCTACATCTTTCCTGCAGAGGGCACCGTTCATTTGAAAATGAGTCATTATTGTTCCTAAAGATGTTCACAGAAACAAGGGTGTAGCCATCTCTTTGTGTGCATCACTTCAGCAGGAACACTTGAATGTGAATTAACCAGGTGTTAACCCAATCTATTAAATTCCTGCAATAAGTCACATAGCTTTCAGGCAATATATAAAAAGCTGATCACATAATCACAATCAATCTAACGACCAATTTGTTCTGCCTTTTGACATTTGTTTTGAGAAAAAAACCTAAATTTAAATTAAAAAGCAAAGATAAACAAGTAATCTCTCATCCCAAAAGTAAACAAACAAATGTTTCACTGACATACAGAAACAACTCTCTGCTGTAAACTCGTTGCACACGGCTAGCACACTTCCCCCGTAATAAAACCCCAATCCAATCAAACCAGGCCGAAATCAATCATAAAGTTTCTCTTTTTTCATGCTGCCAAGTGCCAAGAACAAAAGTCTATCTCCAAATTGAGGGTCCTTTGATATAGGCACGGAAAGTAAGCTTAGCTTAGGTCATCAAAATGTGTGTGTGTGTGTGTGTGTGTGTGTGTGGTCTGCGTGTATGCGCGCGAGGTCTGTGCAGGGCAGAGCCCACAGGATGCACGTTAGATCACCCTACCATTTCTATCTCTTCATTTCTCTCTTGTTCACTGCTGCATTATCAAGGTTATTAAAAGTGCAGAAGCTAAGAAGAGCGCCGCTGTCAGCTGTGTGACCATCTCAAGCTTTGTAACTTTTCTCTTTAGCAAGGATCACAGTTATTGCCTTTGTCACAGGCTTTTTAAAGTGAAACTTGTGTGAAAGCCCCTCTAATGAATATGTATATAGTTTTATTATTCTGTTATTATGTTCATTTAAAACAATATGAAAGATTTTTTTTTTTTTTAAACTGTTGATGTTAGTTTATCATTATTCAGAGAGTGTGAGTCATTTATGTCTGTATACTGTATGTGTTACATGGCAGCATCCTCAAAGGGAGCAAGAATAACCAGTGCTCAAGTGCTGTGTCAAGTTTGCAGAGAGGGAAAGCAATCTGTGAGATTGGCCATCTGAGACTTTTTGAAAGCAGTAGGCAAATTATTTCCGCTGCTATGTGATTATGGCAGGCTCTCACAAATAAGTGCACGAGCCGAAACACGAGCTCTTGGATTCTGTTCCAGTAGGATTTGGCATACAAGAATTCTTGAGAAGAACCCAATGGGCGTGAAGTAAGATCCTCATCACACTGTGCAGCAGGAAACAGTGCAAAGACAAAACACAGAGGTCTTTTGGGGACTTTTTTACTATCAGCATTTGCATTTAAATACTCTAATTTTCGCTTCTGGTATTACCCTTCTGAACCTTCCTGCCTTGATACTGCCAAAGTCGCTTTTATCTTTTATAATTCCTCCTGAATCTATCGTCTGCAGAACAGTGTTAGTGTGTCATTAAAGTTTGGCGAGAGAGCTGTAGATATTGGAGGATATTGAAATAAAGTATAATTTGAAAATGTCTGATATTTTAAATCCACAAACCCTGCAGTTTTGGCCCCAAGTACTATGTTTAATAACTGAATGTATGAGTCCTGAAAAATGAAAACTTTGTTAAATTGCAGATTTTTTTTCCATTTATATTATGCATAGTAGCAAGTAGAGGTAAACATGAAGAGAAACTTATGATTATACCATATTGAACAATAACTAATGCATTGAGCCAGTCATGCTCTGATCATGTTGTAGTCTGAGTTGGTGGACATGGATTTAAATGCACCAGATGTATAGTTTAAATGAAAAATAATACTCCAACTTTCTAAAAACGTATTTTTGGACTTCATATACCCCATTTATAGAAAGGACAGTAGACGGAAGTCAGAAATCTGGGAGAGAGACAATGAACAATGTGGGAAATGAGAAAAGGAGACACACAAACCCAGGCCGCCCGCCTGAAGGAGGTAAGCTGGTGATTACTGTGTATAAAAAAAAACAATCTCTTTCTTGCAATAGTATAGTGCCAATTCAGAATAAACAGTGTCTCAAGACACTTCACAAAAGAGCCTATAGACTGTTCTCTTTGTAATGTTATTTCCAAAGACCCAACATTAATCCACCACTGATACCACCTTTTAACAGGCAGAAACCTTGAACAGAACCAGACTCACATTGGACAGCCATCTGTCAATTTGTGTTTGGAGTTGAAAATGGATAGATGGAGAGACAGAAACACACATAGAGAGCAAAAACAACAACTATAACTATTAATAAGATAGATGAATAGCTACAATGCCAGTTGTTAGGGCAGTGTAGTACTACCAGTAAAAACAAAGTATTATAGTAGCCTGATGATACTTAACTGTAAGGATAATGACATGGGGAGGACTGGCATTTATAGCAGTTAATGTCAAGCAGCTCTATTCACTTTAAAATGTATTACTTCATGATAATAAGATAATAATACGATGTAAAGCTGATATTAATAGTTGTAGAAATTAGAGTCAGGGGGTGTCCACAGTAACAGGCTGTCCATACTAATGATCCAGAGGAACCTACAAGTCAAGGGAGCTCAGGAGCTCGATACATGGTAAGTAACTTAAATGGCACATAGAGAGATTTAGTGAAGTGAGTGAAATGCAGTTAATTAAGACACAAGAAGCCACAAACAGGGTGCATTGTATCTTTCTTAGCACCAACAATAGTGTCATGATGTTGGGAGTTTATAATCATTCACTGTTAAGGCTGCATAACTCTGAATACATAATATAACAAATGGAGGTGTATTTTAATGCAACAAAAGGAATGGACCAAGTGGAAAGGCATTTGAAAAATGAAATGTTGGTAGAAATAATACATCAATAAATTGTTATTGCCCTAAGAGATAGTGAAACCAGATGTGGTTTAATACAGTGTTGAGATGATTGGAAGTTGTGAGTATATTGTTGTCTATAAACCTTCATGTCCATTAAAACCCTTTTGACCTTAAGTGTTTACAACTTTGTCACGAAGAAATTAAACATCAGCACAGTGCAAGCAACCTGCAGTGTTTATCGTGCTTGTATCCTGGCAGTGGAGTTATGAGCCCTGTATCAGCAGCCGAGGCCTCTGAGCAGTCAGGCTCAGCTCTGCTGAGTGGAGCACTGCTGCAGCAGATGAGAGGAATGCAAACTGTTGTTAGGCTGATGTCAGTTCTGTATCAGGAGGAAAACTGCTTCGCTCCCTTGAATGTTCTTGCCTCTGTCTGTTATTCAAGATATTAATAATTAACTATTTTTTTCATAAAGAGAAGAAATATCAAACTTTTTCTCCTCTGCTGAAAGTAGAAAGAAGATTCAACAAAGTTAATATTGGCAGGGTGCCTGAGATTGAACTGTGGCAATGTTAAAAGCTATCGATTTTGCGACACCATGCTTGAATTATTTTACTCAGGAGGTAGAGTTAGAGGTCAAGACATACTGCAGACGTTTTTAGTGGGGGAGACTTTGTATAGATTTGAAGAAGGTGAAGGAAGCTACCATGAAAAGTGTGAAAGACTTGTCTATCTCAAAATCCAGAAAAAAACTTTGTACCTTTCCTATAAATAAAAAATGTCAAAGCTAGAAAATTCAATCCTTGTGAAAACCCTAGAAAGTCATTGCTTTCTTGAAGTCATCTATTTTTTAATTGCCTATAAGAATTTATCATATCAAGGGGAAATGCACACAGCCTCACCCTCAGCAGTTTTCATCAAATCTCTTCTATTTAACTACAAATCAAAATAATTAGAATTAAGATTGGAGCAGCCCACATTTTCAATACTTTGGCACTCGTGGACGTACAGCTGTGTCCTGATCGAACACAGAGCTTGGAATTAATGATTTCCTGCCCCCGTTAATCTTTATCAAGCTGTGGCAGGTTTCTCATCTGCCCCTACACAGCAGTAAATTGTAAACAGGAGAGCATGAAAGAGAGTCGTCCAAGTCCATTCACACCTCTATGCTTGAGTGCAGTGGGTATTAAATCACTGAAGTGTGAACTGTACCTTTAAGTGGTAGGGGCTTCTAATGGAGAACCAAAACACAGAACAATCTCAACGGAGATGATGATTTGGCATTTGGCACTATATTCTGACATTCATGGTTCCCGGATGATACTGACGACTTCTAGAATCCGTTTAATTTCCATCTCATGGAACCATAAGGTCCGTATTTGCTGTTTGAGTCTCTTAAACAGCAAATACGTCAAAAATGTCATGACATTTTGCCTCTAATTTTAAAGGGGCAACTGCTCCAAAGCAAGTTGTGATACGTATCAAAAGAAAGTGAAAACGTGTTAATTATAATTGGACTGCTTATTTAATACTTTCAAGTCCTCTTCAGGTCCTGACACACCAAGTACATCATTGGCCGTCAGTCCTGGACCTTGGATCGTCGGTGAGTGATCGTCGCCCTAGTTTTTGCAGTGTGTCCATCTCCATCGCTACCCACCTGCCTTTTTTCAGCCATTGAATGTTGAATCTGCTACTGCCGTAGTGGTTGGGGGTAGGAATGTCTGTTCAGCTTGATGAAATAGGAGAGCCAGTGCACGAGCAGAAAAACGGAAGCTTCTCTTCTGTTCTTGTTTCACTAATAAAAAACCAATGAATGACAATGCCCGTGCCATTTTCAACTTGTTATCAGACATTATTTTTGTTTAGAAATACCTATATTACAAGTATTGAGTAACTGCGGTGGGAAAATTTGACTACACGTATCATGACAACAGTATATTTATTGGCATTTTTCACCTTTTTGGAATGACGATTACAAACTACCGCCGCCTGCTGGCATGGAGGGTTATTGCCTGCCACGCATGCGCAGAATGTATGTGGTGTTTGGACGTCGGCTTTAGTCTTTGCAGTGTGTTCTAGTGTCACTTAGTGGCCAAGACAGAAGGCAACATGTGCCGTCGCCACAGGCGGCCTTCGTCGCCACTAGTTCTTTGCCATCTTCTTGGTGTGTCAGGACCTTTAGGGGTCAGTGTCTTGCTCAGTGACCCTTCCACATGTGCTCTACAGGTCCTTGAATTGACCACCAACCTTCCAAATGATAGATGACCGACATTTTCACTGAGCTACAGCCACCCTCTTTTGTGTACTTGTTTACAAAAACTCTATTAAAATGCAAGTAGTGAAGCCGAGCATGAAAGAATCCAGGTAAAGATTAGGGTGACTGCATAATTCCTGAATATTTTAAATCCCCAAACAAAACATATTTTTGAATGTGATCTTGATTAGCCTCCTCTTCTGCACCAAAGGCTTCATGTAAAATTCAAAAGGGCATTACAGCTGTCCTTCAGAGAATACATTACCTTGAGGAATATTGAATAGTGATGGTTTATAGTTCATACATCTCAAGACAGATATAGAACTCGTCCTCCCTGTATGACCTCTTCTGGAGGGATCATTGCATTTTACCAGTTTGAGAGTCAAGCCCCTGTGATGGAATCCTAGCCCCTACTTGAATTTGGGTTTTCAGTAAATCAGGCTTTTCTAAAAACTACAGTAGATTCTTCTTATAGTACAATCAAGAACCTAATAAATACTACTTAAAGTCGAAGGGGAATTTGGCTTGGAACTTAATCAAATAAGTCCTTTGGAAGATTAACATTAGTGGTTGCAGCCTAGGTTCTCATTGGTCCTCAGCATCTTGGTCCTACAAGACCGAGGCTGCCCTGGGCTCTGCCATCCCCTGAATATTTGAATGCTAGTGCAGGGAAACACGAGGGAATGAGAAAAAAAACAACATTAACATTAATCTTCCCTGAGCAAATATATATTGAGGAAGGTTTTCCCATAAAACATCACAGACATGGAAACATATTGAATTAATGATACCTTGCCCGGAGCAGAGGATGTTCAGAGAGTTCTGTTATCAACAGTATTGGACCAACTCTTGGTCTAATGCACACATGTCTTTTCATCTTATTTTGTTGTCTTATCCCAGAGGTCAAAAGAGGATCCTCTGCTTAATTGAAACAGGGACTTAAATTAAACTCTTAACAACTTAATAGTGGTCAGTAACGAATTAACAACCCCACAATGTTTAAAATTTTACACAAAACTTAGATCAAACTTAAACTCTAATTCAACCATTTCTGCCTGCCAGAACTCACTTGATTCATTCATCTCTGGGGTCAAGAAAAATGAGCACCATTTCCTAACATGTTAGCGCCTGTTCTTTCCATTCAGTTACATATATGAATTGTTATGCCCTTAGCTAAACATTTTAAAAAAACATTAAAAAATACATGTATTATGCATGTTTTTTATAATATAAAGAAATTATCTCAATATACTATCCTTCATATTTTCTTAAAACAACAATAATTCAGCAGACATGAACAAAAGTTGAGTAACCAGCAACCGAACATTAGCCCAGTGTTAAACATATGGCCTTTCACCATCTCACAAACTCTTTTTCCCTAACCCTTAACTGCTAAGAAGTGCTTTTGTTTGGCCATCAATATAGAAATGAGTTTCCAAGAATAGCTTCCAGTCTGACAATTGCTTGGAACCAGCTTAATTATAGCAGGCTTTGTGTGAGTCCTGTTCCTCCAGCCTTGTATTGTATTTCTTCAATACAAAGCAAAACTAATGATAAGCTCATCATCTTGGACATCCTTGTCACTGGTTTGTGCCACAGGTTGTAGAACGTGATAACAGTGGAGCACAGTGTGAGGCCACACATGTTTGGCTCATTTCACATTTTACATTTGGTAAGGAAAGTGCTCAGCTACTGTTGCTCTTTATTTATTTTGATAGGATTTGTTTTCATTCCTTATCTCCCTTTTTTACAGTCAAGTGATGTGATCATATTGTCACAGGAGTTAATCAGTGACTGCAGTGTGTGTGTGTGTGTGTGTGTGTGTGTGTGTGTGTGTGTGTGTGTGTGTAAAGCTATTGGACTGGTTTAGTATTATGGAATAGGATTAAATCTCTTGCAGGCCAAATATTTTATTTTAGTTGGTGTGACGGGGATCAGAAATTGGAATTTATTATTAAGGACCATAAAACATGTGTTCTTTAGCCAGTTGCATAGATTGCTTGCATTTGGAGAAGCATGTTTGTATTTTGTGAAGCAAGCATGTTTTGCATTGCACTAACAATATATCACCAGTGTGAAAAGGGTCACTGATCGTCAAGAACCTACGGAGAACCAGGACCTCACTCTGCAGAAATCTGCTCGTTCAAGCGCAACTACAACTTTGTATTGGATCACTGTCATTGTACCATTGTGGCAACAGCATGCAGCTGTTTCAAGAAAAAACAAGGCTACCTACACAGTATCAACCAGCAGACAGTCATTGTTCCAACGAGTTGGGAAACACAGTTATGCATTAAAGAGCTAAAAGCATTTAGACATTGTTTTCCTCTCTGAGACAACAAGCAAGGCTTAAAGGAGAAGGACTTTTTCTCAGAGTGAAATTCATTTTGCTACTACTACCGTATTTCTTTCAAGATTGGTGAATAAGAAGTTAGTTTTGTGTGTGTGTGTGTGAGAGAGAGTGTGTGTGTGTGTGTGTGTGTGTGGGGGGGGGTTCTTTACTACTAAAAGGTGATGACCATTGTTGTTTTCCCAACTTGTTTCTTCTGCTTCAAAGGTTTACAATTTAATAAAGATATCTTTGTATGGGTTCTAAAAGAGACAATGACCATTAGCCAAAGACTATACTGTAACTTCAGTTAGTTTTAATGCTCTGTCACTGATGATGCAATTTACAAGCTGGAGATTTACTTTACACTTTATCTGGAAACATTCTACAATGTTGGCAATTAAATCAGATGCATTGTTTCAGAAAATTCTGTTCACAAATGAGCCGAATGGATCGGCAAATGAGATACAAGATAGCATAATTATTTTATTCCAGTGCGGAAAAACTGTTTTTCCACTCTGTTATTGAACATGCTTCACACATATATGCTTGGAATGTACACCCATGTACAAACCAAGTCCTATTGACTTGCACTAATGGAGAGATGCCAGAGTGATAGATAAGAGGCACCACTGTTACCACAGGAGCTACCAAAATCTTCACACAATATGTTTCAAAAAGCTACTTTATTGTCTTCTTGCTATTCTATCTTAAGGAAGGTTGTGAATAATTCTTCAACTCTGGATGTGCATGTGTCTCTTTTTGGTCAGTCTTCTATTTTGTATTTTTTGTATTGTCCCTGGTTATTATAGAACCTTCAGGGGTGTGAGAGCTGCATATCCAAAAAGCCAGCCCCTGCTAAATCCCTCATGCATGGAAACTAAAGCTGCTCCCTCCTCACACATGGAGATTTTTCATAATGAGGAAATATCTCCTACTCATGCTGCCATATACTGTATGAAGGTCTGCAGGTATTCAATATTTCAGAGCTCACATCTCCACATTTTTCCATTCATCAGCAGGTAAAGTGTGTTTTTTTTTTCTGCTGAGCTGACTGGTTGACAAGCAGAGGATACGGGCATCGTAAAGAAAGCATCAATCATGCAAATCCTCTCCAGGGACCAGCCTGTCTCTTAGCACACTCTACTCACCCACCATAATCAATAACCCACTAGTGAGCGTCACATCCAGAGACAGCAATCTGACTGCTTTTTTTATACAAGTGTGTTATGGCAGCATCATGCTGACATTTTCTCTCGCAACAGCATCCATTTTTAATCATGGTATCTGGCCTCGCTGCTGCTCGTCAAGTGCCTCAGCCTCCTGTCAGAGTTAGGGCTTGCAGAGAAGGCTAAGAGCTCTTACTGCTGCTGTGTGGAAATAGATGTGCTGGAACAACTGCCTACCTCTCCTGGACCATCTGTGGACGGCCAGGGCTGGGTGACTGTTATATAAGGCATACAAAACAGGCCCCTTTCCCATATTAAACTAATAAGTCCTAAAATCATTTGAATGTATGTCTAGAAATTCTTAACAGTGCTTCACTATTCCGTTTCTGAGTTGTCACATTGCAATTTAATTGCAATATGTTGATTTCTTGGCTGTGGCAGTTTCTTTTGCATTCAGAGGTTTCAAATCAAATTTCTTACATCTTTTTGTAAATCATCAAAATTAGCACCAGTATATAAATCCCCTCTAGGACACAATAAAGACAAAAGAGTGAAGTAAAACTAGAGCGCAACAAATTTTAAGCAGTATTGAGAAGTAATATGAGTTGTCCCTGGAGAGTTCATGATGTACTTTTATCTACAATAAGATATTTAAGCTAAGTTTTGTTGCCTGTAATGTTAAATGAGTATAGGATGAGGGGGAAATGTGACCCATTCAACAATAATATAGTGCAATCATTATTAATGATCCACAAAGAGTTATTGTTAGGGTATGTACAGGATCAGACCCTCTTTCTGTATTTTCACATGTTTCTGTTTTCAGGAATTGTCATGGGTTCAATCCTAGGAAAATGCAATGTGCCTACTAAGAATAATATCACATGATTCAAACATGCATCCAGACGTTTTGTCAAACCACTTTGAATAATAACATTAGACAATTCATCCTTATATAATACTTTCAAATGTGTACTGTGAGGTCTAAGGCATGAATAATGTCTAATGCATGAATGTTTAGTATGTCAGGACGATGAGTTGGGGTTGTTAATAAAAGTGAGCCTAACCTACAAAGAGAGTAAATTTCAACTGGGAGTGAGCAGCACAAGCAAACTTGGAAGTCCACCAAATGGATACAGTCACAGTACCATGGTGCTGATCTGCATTCATCAACAGTACAGATACTTCTTGAAAATAACGTTGTAATACAACACGTGTATGGCTTTATCTGGCCATGAATGGTGCTTAGTTTACACGACAGGCAAAAGGGAAAAAAAGGGATGAGTTCATCGCAGAACAACACAGAGAACATGATAGATCATTTACTGACTTTGTGGCTTAGTTAGAGACATTTTAGTCAGGGCCAGGGCTAAGAAAGTGTAACGTGCTTGAGCACGGAACGGAGGACTCACACTATTCAAACTGCACTTTATGACGTGTACAGACTATTAGCAAATTGCAGGTAAGCCTTCAGAAGCATAAAGGGGCTGGCCTCATACCTGAGCCAAGTCAGGGTCGCCAAGCCTCCTCCTATGTGAACATGTGCAAAATGAGATCTGTCTGGTTTATATGATTTCAACCAACTTGTTTTTGTACTACAAAGCAATTGTTCTAATCTCTAATAGGATGTGATAGGCAACTGTATCAAATTACAATAGTAGCAATGAGATTTAACAGGATGAATACATAGGGGAGTCCACTTTAACCAGTGCAGTCTCAATGCTATCTTGGACTTTAAATCCTTTAAAAGGATGGCCAGATACAGGCCTACTGTATAAAATGCTTGAATCAGGAGTAGCCTTTCATAAAGAGGTTTACTTTTATCTGTGGTTTACATCCTATTGATACAGGACTAATGATGTAATTGCAGACAAAAATGGCATACACCGAGTGTTCTATAGCATCAGCTCATGCACCCAACTTGGCTTATCACAACTTCATGGCTAATGTGGGGCTGGAACATTGTACTATCTGCATTTGCTACCTACATTACCCTTTGCACCAGGGTCAATCAATCTTTATTTATATAGCGTCAATTCATAACAGGCGTTATCTCAAGACACTTTACAAAAGCAGGTAAAGGACCTTACTGTTTGTCTGTTAACATTAACAAAAGGGCAGGTAACAAGACCATGCTCATTGTTATGTTTACTCGCAACAGCATCCATTGACTGGACATAGAGCCCTTTATATTTGTTTTGCTTAATTTGTCACACATTTTATTGAAGATTGTCTTTCTACTTAATGGAAGCAATGAAAAAAGACATTTATTATGCCTCCATGCTCAAAATTAGATATACTAGGCTTTCACCCCCAATGGCAATTTGCATAATAATTACAACATGGAAAAGACAATGAGGGAGGACAGCAAAACACCTCCTGCCAGCCAATAAGTACATATTAACGCACAGCAAACGTAGCAGAGGTTTTCTTCCAAGTAGAGTCATGCCTCACATTTTGTATTTCGAGTTGATTGCTATAGCTGTCAACAAGTGTCTGAACGGGTGACCATTTCAACATGAAGTTTTTGCATTCCTTACTGTCTTTAAGATAGCAGAATCAAAGGAGATACAATGTTTAAGGAATGGTCCCAAAAAAATCAGTGGAACACTTGCTAATATTTCAATATTATAAGTTCGGCGTGTGGAGACCTCTCGAAACCAGACAACTACTGAGGCTTCAGCCTGACCTGTATCGCTGCAAAGGTCTACAACCGCATGATACTAAACTGGATTGGGCATGCCATTGACCCTCACCTGACGGAAAACCAAAACGGCTTTCGAGAGGAGAGGACCACACTAGCCCAGATCCTGGCCCTTAGGAGATTAATCGAGGAGGTGAAGTAGAACAACGTGACGGCTGTACTCTGCTTCATTGATTTCAAAAAGGCTTTTGACTCAGTGCACAGATGCAGCATGATGAAGATCCTGAAGACCTATGGTTTCCCCCTAACTTGCTCTGGGCAATAGAGACCACATATGCAGGTACACGGGCCAAGGTTGTGATCCCAGATGGCGACAGTTTGGAGTTTGACATCCTGGCTGGGGCAATGCAAGGTGATAGTCCCATTCCTCTTTGTCATTGTCATGGACTACGCGCTCAGGAAGGTCATCAACGGGCGAGAGCAGGATCTTGGCCTCACTATCACACCAAGGAGGTCAAATAGGCACCCTGCAGTAGTCCAGACTGATCAATGCCGACGACATCTGCCTGCTCTCCAACCACATGGAGCAAGCACAGGAGCTCTTGACCCCTTACAACAACAGGAGGCACTGCTCTGAAGGAAGTCCACGACTTCAAGTACCTGGGCTCATGGGTCAACTCGACAGAGCAAGATCTGAAAGTGAGAAAGGCACTTGCATGGAGAGCCCTGAATGGCATGGCCAGTGTATGGAACTCCAATCTCCCCCAAAAAATCCAACTCAGCTTCTTCTACGCTATGGTGGAATCTGTTCTCCTTTATGGCAGTGAATGCTGGACCCTGAAGCCAACTTTGCAGAAGGCTTTAGACGGGTGCTACACCAGAATGCTGCGTGAACATCAGCAAGAGCGCACATGTCACCAACAAGACTGTATACTGGAGTATCCAGGGTGAGAGACAAAATAGTTGCCAGGAGGATGAGACTTGCAGGATACTGCCAAAGACACCAAGAGCTGCCAGCCAGCAAACTGGTGCTGTGGGAAACAGTGTATGGGCACCGGTCATGAGGACATTCCACAATAACAATTAAAGACGCAGGAGTGCAAAGCACCAACAAGCTGGTCGGAAGTATGACAAATCGGGATGACTGGAAGCGACAATGGAAGGCTCGTCTGAGGACAACCTATAGAGAGGCGTGTGGATCAAACTGCAGGTGTTTCATTTATCACTTGTCCTTCTGCAAATGAAAAGTCTGATAAAAACTCAGAATTTGAGAAAGCTTGCATTGTTTCATAGGTATTACTCCCACTAATGTATGTCTGCTCATTTTTTATTTTTATATTTCATGTTTTTTTTTTTTTTTAATCTCATGTGACCTATTATATATTTATTCTTCTGTACAGCACTTTGGTCAACTGTGGTTGTTTTAAAGTGCTTAACATAAATTTTGATTGGACTGTGTTAGATTGATTTATAAGGATTGATAGAGTGGCCCTAAATTTCCCAAGCATAATAATAATAATATTACATGAGAAAAATATTGGATAACAGGCCTTGCACGGTGGTAGCATTAGCTGGATAATCATTTTGTGTTGGTTGTGCAAAGCAGGTAAAACAGTGCAGCCCTCATGCCGGAGGGAACAGAGCCAGGTGAAGACTGAAAGTGAGCCGAAGAACGGGAAGGTCTGCCGGGATGCACCAGGTCCAGCGCTGCTCTCCGCTTTAATGCACCCTTATCATGATGGAGAGACCCACCCTGGAGCTTGAGCTGCGATGGCTGCAAGAAGAGTTCTCAGAGATAACAAGCAAGTAACCAGAGAAAGTCCATATAACTTTCAAAAAGTTTTAAAATCCTCCTTTGTGGCAAACGGTTAGCATAGCCTTAAGGCTAAAAAACAAACCTATCCAGGCTAGCAATTGAAGTCTGTTCATGAGAACTGTCCAAGATAGGTAAAACTGTTGACTGTATAAAAACATACTTTAAAAACATTTATATTAAAGAAGTTAACCTTACACATGCTGGTGGAACAGCAGTGACTTAGCAAAATACATTAACATAACAATACAACAACAAACATCTGAGACTAAAAGTGATAGTTTTCATTGAAGTGTGAGATTTGATTTAAACTCAGAATTCACTTTGTTGCTTGTGAGCAAATTGCTAAGGGGATTTACAGTCAGAGGGTGAAACTTTAAAGCCATTTGTATAAATTAGAGGAAAAAAAACTATTAATTTTGTTTGTTCAATTTTGTTCCTCTATTTGTACATATACAGTATATACAATAGTTATTCTCTATATACAGTTATTTTCATTTGCACCTATTGCACACATTCGTTATAAACAATAATTTAAATTGCAGGACACTGTTTTTTTAAATAAATAAAAAAAAATTGAGCCAATACTGAATAATGACAATTAATCCAGATTAATCAAAGAGGATGCAAAAATAGACTTCAGTAAAACTATGCTCTGTGTATCGTGCAGTTCTGTCCCCCATCAAACCTTAATTATAGTCTGCAGTCAACAAGCACTAACTCAAAAATACAGATGACATCGACATCATATGGATTCACATTAATTGGTGTTTAACATCACCTATTTCACTGCACAGCAGGTGGAGAGACACTCCAGATGCATTCTCCTTTGGGTGCTGTGTTAGCAGTGTTGCCTCTGTCGTCTCTGCTGGACTTTATGTTCCAGCTCCACTGACACCTTGCTTCACACAGTCTCACCTCCTCTCTCCCACTGAAATGCCTCCTGTCAATCATCACAAACATGAGTGTCTATGCTTCAAAAACACAGCTGCCACAATATCCCCCATCATTTCTCCGAATCCAGATTTCAGTCGCTTTCTCTTTTGTGCAACATTTAGGCGAAGACAACAACTGTTGTTAGCCATTTGGTATATTTACCCATGGTGTTTGTCTTGTGCTAATTGTAGAGTTTTTGTCTGAATGCTTGTGTTTGATCCATCATCTCTGCTTTATGCAGAAGAGAGAGAGAAAGTTCTGTCTTTTCAAATAGAGCAGATTCTAGATTCTAAACAACAAAGTGAACAAGTTTCAGAGGAATTCTCACAGTGCTAAATCGACAGAGACTAATCTCCTTGCTGTTACTCAGCTCAAGGGTGTGTTCAAATCTTTTTTTGCATTGTTTTGGTTGTGTTCAGTCTCATTACTGTAAATAACCTCATTCCCAGCAGCTTGCAGCTGTTTAAGGAAGGAAAACCAAAAGCATACAAAATGACTGTATGCTTCCTGTACCAAACACTGAACACCATATGATATTTTAAAAATCAGTCAGACAGTTTTAGCCATATTTGGAACATTGTGAATAATTTAGGGGATCATGGGCAGCTGTGGATCGGTTGATAGATCGGTTGCCTCTCAACCTGAAGGTTTGGGGTTCGATCCCCAGCTTCTGTAGCCGCATGTCCAATGTGTCCTTGGGCACATGACTTAACCCCAAATTGCTTCTGCTGCCTCATTAACAGCATATGTTAATTAGTTAGTGTACTTCTGATGGTCACTTTACATAGCAGCCACTGCCATCAATGGGTTAATGGGTGTGACTGGGTCGGTGTGACGTGCGGTGTAAAAGTGCTATGAGTAGTCAGAAGATCAGAGAAGCACCGTAGAAGCTCAAGTCCATTTACCATTTATCATAATAGACGCTCAAATGAAAGTTTGATCCATGTTCACTAACTGACACAGTTACCCATGGACAAATAATGGAAATAGTTTGGTAATGTTCTTTGCTACAGCAGCAACTTTTTCATTATATACACATTTCTGTTTCTAACCTACCAACACAACGTGGACATGTATTTCAGGCTAGTTCATTAGACACAGACAGCTTGAACTAATGCAATCTTACATAAAAAGCTTTGAGACAAATCCGACCTTCCTGAAGATTACAATGGACAATCAATCTAAACATCAATCAAGACTTTGTAACAACTCTCCACCTGCGTAGTCTGCCACATCCTAGACTGGAACAAGCCTGTGTTAACTAGAGGTGTAAGACAGTAAACAATGCTTTTACTGAGTCTAGACAAGGCAACAGGCATCTACAGTTGGCAGTCCAGTCTGTTTCTCTTGTTAATTCAAAGATGCCTCAAGCAATTTGTAAATCTGGCTGCTGATATGTTTCTCACAGAGCACTGGGAGTTTGAATACAATTGTTCGACTGCTATCATATTGCATAAGACAAATAAAGAGTCAGGAAACAAAAAAGTCCATCAATAATGCAATGCAACTATTTAATTATGACAAAAAGTGAAGCAGCCAGTGATTGATTATCTATCTATCTATCTATCTATCTATCTATCTATCTATCTATCTATCTATCTATCATTTCATGTATGTTTTTATGTGAGACCCAGATTAAAAATTCTTGTATGACGGCACCTTGTTAACAACATTGACATCTTCTCGTCTGAACTTCCTGTCCATGGCTTGTTTTGTGATATTAATCCCTTGTGGAATCTAGCAGCAGGTCTATCTATCTAGGCACTGCATAGGCATTCTCATTATGCACTCCTAAAAATATCTAAATCATTTGAGGAGGACTGCCCCTGAAATTCTCCTGACCCGGCTGTTCAAAAGACCACCTCACAGGAAGACACTATCCCTGTTGAACAAGAGGGGATCAGAGGTACCTTGAGACAAGACATGGTGTAAAACAAATGACGCAGAAGTGGCGGATGAAGCCACGAAATATTCCGCAATAATGAGACTATCTACCTTTATATCAATGCTATCAACAGAAGAGCAGAGTAGAACAGACTGGAAACATAATGCAGCTTGCACAGAGATTGTAGTGATTGCGTGCATAGATTCTATGCACCGTGCACCGGTCACAGGATATAAACATCACCATCCCCCTCCCACTCGCTTGAGTTGGAGGTCTGCTGCGTTCTCACATCAGCTCACTCTGACTTACTGAGGTAAAAATACCAGGGGGCTGGCAGGAGAAAGTCCAGTCTGAGTGAAAGATACTGCTGATTGCGTTTACAAAAAAATACAGGACTTAAAAACATACATTTTGCAGTTAGGAAGAACTGCATAGAGCATTATTCATGTCAAAAGGTCTCGTACTGTAGATTTTGAATATCAATATTTTCTTCTTCTGCTCTATTTACTCTGCTGTTTTGAAGCATTGCTGTTTATTATAAACATCCAGAGCTTCTTAACCTGCAGAGTTAAGGTTACATTGTAAGATGACTGTTTTAATTTCAAAGCTTCCCAATTGATGAGACAGTACACAGACAACGCACACTGAAAAAGAAAGGTTAAATTAGTCCTGAGCAGCAAGTGGAATAGGGTTTGCTTATGGCCCTGGAAACCTTAAAAGAACCTGGCAGTGTTCATCTTTGGGGATTCTTCAGGGAATTCAGATTTATTTTCAAATAATTCAGCACAACATCATCGAAAAATGCTGAGCCAAACTCCTTGCTAACATTTTGCAACTCAGGATTGTTGAATTTCTCTCGGTCTTTGATTTCACAGACAGCAAAGATGTCACACACAATAAGAGGACAATAAACCCTTGTGGGCCTGTAGTTATTCTTAAGATCAGAGAATTGATGACAGTAATTTTTGATTTTTTAAATTCAGAGTATATTGCGAGAGTTTTTGGCAATGCCAAAGGCCTGGGGCAAGGGACCACTGCAGGCCAATTTATGATCGGTATGGGCTAATCAATGATCGATGAGGAATAATCTATGATAGGTGTAGACTCAACTCTGTCAGTAGATACCGTAAATTCCGGACTATAAGCCGCTACTTTTTTCTCACACTTCGAGCACTGCGGCTTCTACTCCGGTGCGGCTAATGCATGGATTTTTTATGGGGGACAATGAGCTTCTGCCGCAAAAACATTTGACTTCGTCACGTCGGATCTTAATATCAGTCATTTTGCGCTTCATGCACGCACCCTCATGATGGAAAACACACGGAGAAATACATATGATGCAGCTTTCAAGTTAAAGGCGATCGACCTGGCTGTCAAAGAAGCTAACAGAGCTGCTGCACGTTAAGATGACACTGACAGCGACAACAGAGACTGAGGAAGTGAGTAATGAAGTCATTCTGAGGCAGTGAATGGATGGACTTTTTCTTGTGAAATATATTACGGTCATCTTTTTCTTCAGCCGTGTTACAGACACCGTCGGCTAGGCTTCGTATTGTAACGGTTCATGTTGTAAAGTCAGTAGTTGATAATGTGTTCATAATTCCGATTATGTGGAGAGTCAGTGAATGCACCAGCGAGAACGTGTTGAGTGGCTGTATGAGAGAACGCTGGGGGAGAGAGTTGGATTGTTACGGCAAGTTATGTGTTGCTCTCTGCTGTAAACGGCGTGGTCACGGCCGACAGTGATCGGGTTATTAAAAGTTATTATTTGAACGCTCTCGTCGTCCTTTAACGTCCGTACGGACGCTACAGTATTTGCGGATGTTACCGGTAGCCTACGTCTGTGTAAATAGCTCTTGTTATTGCGTGGACACCTGCGGCTTATAATCAAGTGCGGCTTATATATGTACAAAAACATTTATTTACTTATTTTTAGCCGGTGCGGCTTATATCCAGGTGCGCTCAATAGTACGGAATTTACGGTACTTGCTGACTTGAATGAGAATGTATTGCAGTCTTCTCGTGGCTCTTTTCTTCTGGCTGGCTCACCATTATTGTGATCAGGTTTCCAATGATGGTTCATGAACCCTACACTTAGTAAGATTTGTCTTACTGCTTTGCTCAAATGTTCTCAAATAGCGGAGAACAAGACTGCTTACTGATCACTGATGAGCTCGCAGTTCAAAAGGGAACCTTCTGTTTGTCTGCTGGTCTGGAATTGCTCCTGGTAAAATGTAGTGGTGGCTGGAGATTTGTTTGTTCAGGTGAGGCATTTTTCTCACAGAAGGACCAGGATGTTAGATTGAGCTCAGATTTGTTAGCCTGAGCTTACACTGCATGGACATGCTATTACTGTAACTGACAACTCAACATAATTAGCATTGTGATCATTTTAACTTAGGAAACATTTTTATTTTACTGAAAATACTCAACGAACAACTCTATATAGACTCATCCTTACAGACAAACAAAAACAAATAAAGATTACAACTTTACAACAGTCAGTAAGGAGCGAGTCGTTACGTGCTCATTATCTCAGTTCATGGGAAGTGTCCTTCTGTTGCCCCTGCACATTTTACTCATCACCATAACTTGTATTGAAGAGGAACAAATGCACATGTGCAGCTTAAAAGGAGAGTCAATGTCTAATGTCCAGGATCAGAAACACACCAAACAGTGACTTTAGAAATGTAGAACATTTTAGATTTACTTTTTTATTGCTGAATAATTTTACTCACCTCTACTGAAATTTAGCATTTATGTTTAGCCTTTATTGAAACAAATTAAAATAAATCATATTCCGTAACGTTCTCTCATTCTCCTTGTACGGACTAGGTGGTGGCCGCCACTGGTAAAAAGTCTTTTTCACTTTTATCATCCTACTGCTACGGTCTGTAGCACAGTCTAAAACCTGTTTGAGAGACGATACAAAGTTGCTGTACAGTTTCTTAATCACATTCTTGAGTTCAAACGTCATAATTTCAAATTGTTTTTTAATTACATTGTGGAATATTGTAATGCTAACTATGTGTTCCTTATATCTTGTATCAGTTGTCATGACATCTGCTGAAATTGTCTGTAAAATATTAGTTAACATGTCTTCCGAAGTAGTATCTGTGGCTTAATTACAATTTTTTCTAATTGAGATTCTGACGTTGACCGAGTGTCATCCATATTGATTGGTACAGGCTTTCGATTAATAAATAAAAGATTGACTTTTGCAGAAACTACCTTACCGTCATCACTTTTTTTTTAGCCCACCATGTGAAAAAGCGTATGATATGTTGGAGAGGATGCCATTGGCCAGGGATGGGCCAATCTAAGGCACCAGCTCTGCGTCTGCTCACCCCAGAATTTTTCGTACAATCTTTCTTTCCAAGATTAAACCTTCTTAATTACCGTATGTGTCCATCTCTTGGATTTCAATTCAAAACACAACTTCAGATTCAGTTATGACATAATTAGGAGTGATTTACACTCTATAACTTTACTCCTACTTCACATAGCACACCAGCACAATCACTTGACTTCTCAGAGAACAATTCAATATACTGTACAATATGTGCTTTACTAACATAATCACTTTCCATTCAAAGTTTGAATCTTTTATAAACATTATATGTCAAAGGCTCGATCGCAAGAGCAGGTCTGCTGCTCTTCAAACAGTAAAAATAGTTCTTGGCTGAATCCACATTTAATGAATGGTGCTTACCCTTAAAAAATGGTTTAAAAATAAAACATTTGGGGGAAATCAAAAATCAATAACATTTATAACCTACAATATATAATCAAACAGTGCTATTTCAAACTTTTGGACACCCTATCAAATCAAATGGTATGATACATTAAATTAATCTAAATTGCATTGCAAACAATTCATAACTGTTTTTATGCCTTACAGCAGACCCCACTTCAAGGCTGATGTATTCATAACAATATGAGCAAAATGTTTGTACCATACCAAATATGATATTGGTGCAACAAAATGGAACTATGAGACAGTGGCTGGACTGCAAAAGTTTGTTTAGTTCTGGCAGTACACATTTTTTTGTTTTCTAAAATCTTCTTTTTTGATGTTCTAGCCCAGTCCCTCTTCCTCCAAAGGTTACTACTTTGTTGTAGTGTAACACAGCTATAGCTGTGGAGTGAATTTTGGGGATTCTTCCACATCAAAACACTGTGGAGTCATACAGTAACTAATGATTATCTGGGCATTAATGAGAGAGGGAAGACCTGCTGTTTTCACCGTACTTCTTGATTTAAAACATCAGTGTGAGTTCTTTAAGATAAAACAAATAGTGACAAAGAGTTTTACATTTCTCCAGATGAATCTGAAACATTACCACACATACCATAAGGTAACACTGATATTTTATTGACCTTTCTTTTTACTTATAATTTCGGATACAGCAAACGACAGCCACCATCAAGTCAGTTATCTAGTCCAGATGTCCAATGACCAGATATTATTTGTTCTCATGAATAATTATAGCCCTTTGTGTTAGCATGCCAACAAGCCAAATTACATTGAAATGTATGTCAACATACACACAAGATACACTTAGCTGCTTGAAATCACTTGTTTAATAATGTATTTTAGCATAACTCAGCATAAAACCACTGTAGCTCATAACAGCCCTCTGTTTTTCATGCTAAAGCTGCTAGCACGGCAGTAGACAGCTTATTTTGTCGTAATAATTTAAAAGGAAGACATCGTCATCAGAATTGATATATGTAAGTCACGTCAATCTATGATTCCCCACCCTCAGTTGTATCACCAAAGCAATCACAATTTCTCCTAAATGGTGCAACATGAGACATGGGTAAACTCATTGGGATAACTGACATATCATGAAGCTAAAATGGTGAAACAATGGCGGAATTGCATCAATGAAAAGGGAAGTGGACATTTTTCATTGTCATAGAGTTTGAGGAAATGTAGTATCTATCTGCTTTGTGATAACATAATTTCACAATTTTAAAAGTTAGAATTTGCAATGCCATCATGAAACAAAACACTGAAGGTTTAGAAGTGACTTTCCAAAATGTGGGTAGCTGAGGGCTCACAAGAGAGCAAGGCTAAAACTGAACTGAACTAAAACATTTCCCACACTAATTCTAAAAGACCTACGGAGGCAACCTACAAAGTCACATACAAATTGTTAAAAAACCTGAAACCGTATACTGATGAAGTAATAGTTAAGGATTGCATATTGCTTGCTTTCGCTGAGTTTGTCAGCATTGCAATAGATGAAAGCCTGGATATCAGATTGCCTGAATAATCGACAGTCAGTTTGACATTACACATTAAGTGGTTGCAGAATAGTAATCTGCAATAACAATAACAGAGAGAGAGAGTCAATTTAACATTCATGAAATGATGTTGTTTATCCAGTGATCCTTCAATCTAGATATCACTTTTCTTTGATATCATAGGGACAGCCAAATTACTGCATAAGATTTTTTATTCTCAGAATGAGAGTTTCAGCACCATGGACAGCTCCAAACAGACGCGTAATGAACAAAATCAAATAATGGATCTGCCCTTTTTTGTGCTTTTAAATCCAACCTTATGTAATCATTTGGATAATTCCCCAGATTAGTACTACCTAAATACAAGACAATCAACTCAACTGTCATGTTTCTTTTTTTTCAAGTCTGCTGTAGCTATAGAGTGGATATTCTCCCACATTTTCTCATAGTCTATGTTGAAATGAGACTTTAAGTTCTTTGTTGATATGAAAGCAACAGGACACTTAGGTAAAAGAGCATTGAGAGCAGAATAAAACAATAAACATGGCCACACAAAGAATCCCTCAATGCATGTCGGTGACCTTGTAAAGTCACCAGCAGAACACATACATACACTGTATACATACACTGTATGTATACTGTATACGTTCTGCTGCTGTCATACAGTATATTATCTCTGTTGATCTTCAGAAATTGACCCTTAAGCGTAGTATTTTTTTCACTGCTTTTTTATCTAATCATTATTGATTTCAGGTCAAGTGTGCCCACTCACAAATTTTGTTTTCATGTTTTATTTATTCAGAGGCATATTTTAGATTTTAGAAGGTCTCGTATAGATAGAGACCTTTGCTTAATATATTTGTCTAACATTCCCTTTGAGTCAGATTATGTCACACCTAACTGTGTAAACAAGACAGGAAAATCTTTTGTGCAATTCGCAGCGCCATGGCCAGTGCATCACAGCATGATTCTATTAGATAGTAGTGTTTTGACAGAGTTATTCTACATGTTGTCAGTGTTATACAACCAATCTAGTCCTGTCTTCGGGGCTGAGGCTTAGACCATGAATCATTCCACTTGCAGACTGCGAAGATTCTAAAAAGTGAGGTACAATTTGGAATTGTGTACTGCGTTCATCTGTGGCACATTGCATTTGTCAGAAAGAAATCCATTTAATTTCAAACGACTTTTATTTTCACATCATTCTGGAAATTACTAATGGGGTCACAAAGGGGCATGTTAAGAGTCACCCATTGACTGTGACTCTTAAAGCCCAAAGTATACAATAAATAAATCAGTGGGTTTTTTTCCCAGACTTTACAGCTCATTCTGTATACAGCAAATATTTGCACGTGACGAGGAACTCATCATAATTATAGCTGAAGGGGATATTCAAAATTCTGATATATGTGCTGTAATAGGTGTCACGAACACACAAAGAGACCCAAATGCACGACTCGGTGGGACAAAAACAGTTTCTTAAAACGTTTATTCCAGGCAGGGTTCGGTACACGGTAGTCAGTCCAATAAGGCAAAGGTACAAAATCGACATGCAAAAAACAGAATCCAAAAACACACGGGGGTCAGAACAAGAATCAGAATACTAGAATTGCTGGGACGCTGCTACAAAGAGACAAGACGAACTGGCACAGAGTGAAGGGCAGACAGGCATTAAATACTGAACAGGGGGTGGAGTTAACAAGACACAGGTGAGACACATCAGGTAATCAGCAGGCTGAGACACACACAAGTAAAACAAGCACAAGACATGATACATGAGGAAAAACATAAAATAAACAAACACTTAACCCGGGGATGTGACAGTACCCCCCCCTCTAGGGCCGACTCCTGACGGCCCAGGATCTTCAGGGTGCATCCTCTGGAAGTCTTTGATCAGAGACCGATCCACAATGTTTTTAGTAGACACCCAGGACCTCTCCTCTGGGCCATATCCCTCCCAATCTACCAGGTACTGGAAACCACGACCCCGACGACGAACAGCCAGTAGCTTCCGCACAGTGTAGACGGGACCCCCGTCAATGACCCGGGGGGGTGGAGGGGGTCTGGACGGAGGAACCAGGGGGCTTTCCCTGGCAGGTTTGATCTGGCTCACATGAAACGCTGGGTGCACCTTCATAGTCCTGGGTAGACTTAAGCGTACAGTTACTGGATTAACAATTTTTGAAATAGGGAAAGGGCCAACTTCCTAGATTCCCCACGGAGAGATGGGAAAATGGGAGCCTCCGATCTACGACGATCTGCAGTCTTCTTGTACCGGTCAGAGCTCTTAATCAAATTCTTTCTGGCTGTCTCCCACATGCGCCTGCATTGCGCCACCATGGCGTGTGCAGACGGGACCCTTACCTCTTCTTCCATTGCCGGAAAAAGAGGTGGCCGATAGCCGAACACACACTGAAACGGAGATAATCCAGAAGATGAGCACGGTAAGGAATTGTGTGCATACTCAACCCAAGTCAGGTGTTTAGTCCAGGACCCCTGCTTCTGTGATGCCATGCACCGCAGCCCAGTCTCCAACTCCTGATTGAGTCTCTCAGATTGTCCGTTGCTCTGGGGGTGATGTCCGGAAGAAAGACTAACCGTGGCACCGATCAGGGAACAAAACTCCTTCCAGAACTGCGACACGAACTGTGGGCCCCGGTCAGACACAATATCCTTGGGAAAACCATGAATACGAAACACATGACGTAACATAACCTCGGCCGTCTCCTTGGCCGAGGGGAGTTTAGCAAGGGCAATGAAATGCACCATTTTAGAAAACCTGTCAACAACAGTCAAAATAGTGGTGTTACCGTCACTAGGAGGGAGACCAGTCACAAAGTCCAGAGAGATGTCTGACCAGGGCCGATGAGGTATGGGTAGAGGCAGTAGTTGTCCGGAGGAAGGCTGACGAGAGTTTTTATTTGCTGAACAGATGGGACAGGCAGCAATGTATTCGCTCACCTGTTTCCTCATGTCCGGCCACCAGAAGCGTTGTCGGATGACAAACAGGGTTCTGGTCACCCCTGGATGGCAGGACAGCTGGGAGGCATGACCCCAGTGAATAACCTGTGCCCGAACCTCAGGAACCACAAACACACAATTAATGGGGCAATCAGAGGGAGTGTCAATGTTTCTGCCTGCTTCTAACACCTTCCGTTCAATGTCCCCCACTACACAAGATCTGGGCAGAATGGTCAAAAGCTCGACAATAGTTCTCTCTTTTTCAAAGATTCTAGACAGAGCATCAGGCTTAACATTCTTGTTTCCTGGACGATACGATAAGGTAAAGTTGAATCTTGTAAAAAATAAGGCCCATCTGGCCTGTCTAGAGTTAAGACGCTTAGCAGATTTCAGATATTCTAAATTCTTATGATCAGTCGAGACCAGGAAAGGCTGCTCAGCACCCTCCAACCAATGTCTCCACTCTTCGAGAGCGACTTTGACTGCGAGCAGTTCTCTGTTACCCACGTCATAATTCCTCTCTGCAGCAGATAGTTTCCGGGAGATGAATGCGCAGGGGTGGAGCTTACCGTCGGCTGCCGCTCTCTGCGACAGGACCGCTCCCACCCCTACGTCGGAAGCATCCACCTCCACCACGAATTGCCGAGCAGGGTCCGGTAGAGTCAGGATGGGTGCCGATGTGAACCGTTCCTTCAGCGTCTGAAAGGCTGATTCGGTCAGGACTGTCCAATTGAACGAAACATTTGGAGAGGTTAATGCATGTAAAGGAGAGGCCACAGAACTAAAATTGCGAATAAATCGTCTGTAAAAGTTTGCAAAACCCAGGAACCTTTGTAGCTCCTTGCGGTTGCTGGGAGTAGGCCATTCCCTCACCGCACTAACCTTACTTGGGTCCATTTTCACCTCCCCCTCCGCCAGCACAAACCCAAGAAACGGGACCGAACTCTGGAGGAATTCACACTTCTCCACTTTAACAAAAAGCTGGTGTTGGAGGAGGCGCTGGAGAACCTTCCGCACATGCTGTACGTGGGTCTCCTCATCCGGAGAAAAAATCAAAATGTCATCCAGATAAACAAAAACAAATTTATCCAGCATTTCTCTCAGAATGTCATTTACGAAAGATTGAAAAACAGCTGGAGCGTTAGTGAGACCTTACCAGATACTCATAGTGTCCTGAAGGAGTGTTGAATGCCGTCTTCCACTCGTCTCCCTCCCTTATTCTGACAAGGTGGTAGGCATTGCGTAAATCCAGTTTGGAAAATATCTTAGCTCCATTAAGCTGTTCGAAAGCCGTAGAGATGAGAGGAAGAGGGTACCTGTTCTTGATGGTGATGTCGTTCAATCCCCTGTAGTCGATGCAGGGTCGCAGAGTCTTGTCCTTCTTTTCGACGAAAAAGAAACCAGCTCCTGCTGGAGATGACGAAGGCCGAATAATTCCTGCCGCCAGAGATTCTTCCACGTACTCTGACATGGCTCTTGTCTCAGGTCCGGATAGGGAGTAGAGCCGTCCTCTGGGCGGAGTAGAACCAGGATGCAGGTCGATTCCACAGTCATAGGGTCTATGAGGGGGTAAAGACTTCGCCCGAGATTTGCTGAAAACCTCCTTCAAGTCGAGGTAACAGTCCGGGACCTGAATGGGATCAGGAATGTCTTTAATTGTGGAGACTGAAGTAGTGGCAGTGGGAGACAAACAGCTCCTTCTACAACCCTCTCCCCATGAAACAACCTGACCTGTGGCCCAATTAATATGAGGGTTATGGAGCTTAAGCCACAGATGACCTAGAACTAACTGAATTTGAGGGGTGTCAAATACATGAAAACTAATTCTCTCTCTGTGAGAGTCCGGAAAAGTGAGTGTGACCGACTGAGTACGGTGAGTTACACTACCCAGCGAGCGGCCATCAACGGCGCTGACCTCTAGGGGGTGGCTGAGTTGGAAAACTCGCAGGCCGAGTCTCCTAATAAGGAGAGCGTTCATTAGGTTAGCGTCAGAACCAGAGTCAATAAATACAAAAGTCTCGACTGAATCAGAGGCCGACTGGACATTTACTTGAGGCTGAAGACGAGCTGGATTGGCAATGGTAAGCTTTCTACTCACCAGGGCTCTAACTTTTACCGGTTGGTTTCTTTCCTTGACGTGGCAGTTCACCACCAAGTGTCCCAACTGCCCACAGTACAAACAGCGACCGTCTTTAAAACGACGCTGTCGTTCCTCCTGTGTTAGGTGAGTCCTACCTAACTGCATGGGTTTCTCCAGAACCCCTGGAGACGCTGAAGAAGTTGACTCTGAGACGTTTCGCCATGGAGATGGTTGATCAAACGGCTGTTCCCTCTTCTGGTGAGGAGAAATTAGCCGCTCTCTCTGCCTTCCTCTTTCGCGATCCTGAAGTCTCTTGTCAATCTTGATAGTCAGCGCAATCAACCCATCCAAGTCCGGGGGCAGATCTAGAGGCGCAAGTTGATCCTTTAGGGCTTCGGATAAGCCCTCCAGAAAGGCGTCGAACAAGGCAGCCGGGTTCCAGTTGCTCTCAGCAGCTAACGTACGGAATTCAATGGCGTAGTCCGTTACTCGTCTTGACCCCTGCCGGAGCCGGATCAAGGCTCGGGCGGCTTCACGACCAGGAGTGGTGTGCTGAAACACCTGGCTGAAGGTTTTAGAAAACGTTAACAAAGTCTCACAAACCGGTGATCTCCGACCCCATTCGGCTGTTGCCCATGCCTCAGCTCTCCCCTTTAAATGAGAGATGAAGGCAATCTTGGCACGATCAGAGGGGAATGAGGCAGACTGGAGTTCAAAATGTAATTCGCACTGGGTCAGGAATGACCTGCAGTCTCCGGAATCTCCGGAAAACCTCTCCGGACGGGATAGCTGCACCGGAGGGGCAGCCATGACTGCTGGCGGCGGATTCCTTGCAGCCGTCTCCGGTTGGGCTTCCGGAACGTTCTGTGGCACGACCTGAGGTACAGAACTGGTTTGTACCATCAGCATCAGAGAGTTCATCTGAGTGCTGATGCCAGACATAACTGACTCCTGCCGATCAGTTAGCTCCTTTACTTGCAGGTAGAGAGCGTTGATCTGCTGGTCCTGTTGGGCAATCCATTTGCCCTGCGCATGAATGGCGCCGCGCACAGGATCCGAGTCGGCTGGGTCCATCTTTGGCCAGTTCGTACTGTCACGAACACACAAAGAGACCCAAATGCACGACTCGGTGGGACAAAAACAGTTTCTTAAAACGTTTATTCCAGGCAGGGTTCGGTACACGGTAGTCAGTCCAATAAGGCAAAGGTACAAAATCGACATGCAAAAAACAGAATCCAAAAACACACGGGGGTCAGAACAAGAATCAGAATACTAGAATTGCTGGGACGCTGCTACAAAGAGACAAGACGAACTGGCACAGAGTGAAGGGCAGACAGGCATTAAATACTGAACAGGGGGTGGAGTTAACAAGACACAGGTGAGACACATCAGGTAATCAGCAGGCTGAGACACACTGGGGGAAGGGCATGCAGCCAACAGACCTAGATAGATAGATAGATAGATAGATAGATACTTTATTGATCCCGAGGGAAATTCAAGGCATCCAGTAGCAGTATACAGACAGGCAGGACACAAGACATTAGTTACAATACACACCCGCTGTCTCCCCCCCCCCCCCCCCCCCCTGTATACAAAATCCCCCAAACAAGATATAGCAGCCCCTATGTGACTAAGAATAAACATAATTATATGTTAAACCTGTGCAGTTAGCATTAGCAGTTAGACTTAAAACTAATATAGCATAATGTACATAACCTGTGAGGAGAGAAAAACATGTGTTGGTTAAAAGAGACCTGTAAACAGTTAAAGAGCCTTAGAAACAAAGTGCTGACCTTCTAGAAACTAGTTACATGTGCATGTACAGAGGTGTTTGAGCTTATGCCAGAGGTGTGAGTACAGTCGTTAAACAGTCGTTAAACAGTCAATGCAGGAATGTAAATTGGTTCACCAACTTAAAGGAGCAGTGATTTGCATTAAGTGTCCTAGACAATAACCTGAAACCAGGAGTGGTTAGGGTGATAATCGTTAAGTACCCAACTATTGAGGAGCAGCTTAGCATTAAGTGTTGAAGACAATAGAGTGAAACTTGACCTAATTAGGGTGATCATGTCAACCCTTACAGATGTAGCATAACACAACAGTGGGATGAAACCAGACATGATTAGGGTGATTATCTTTAAAGTGACCAGTGCTCAGTAAAGTGACTATCAATATGCATTACATTGTCCAACTGGGGGCTGACTCTGAGGTCAGCAGTGCAGGTGAGGAGTGAGAAAAAAGTGAAAAAAGATTCCAGGGATCACCGTGCGCTTCTTCCCTGCCGTGACAGTGAAGTGTTATACAGTCTTATGGCCAGGGGGACAAAAGAGTTCTTGAGCCTGTCCGTGGAGCACGACTGTGAGAGCAGTCTTTCGCTGAACATGCTCCTCTGCCCGGTGAAGGTGCTGTGCAGAGGGTGGTGTGTGTTGTCCATGATGGAGAGCATTTTGTCCAGAGACCTCCTCTCTACCACTGTCACCAGTGAGTCCAGCTCTGTGCCCACCACAGAGCCGGCCCTCCTCACCAGTCTGTCCAGGCGTGCTGCGTCCCTCTTCTTGCAGCTTCCTCCCCAGCACACCACTGCGTAGAAGAGGACGCTGGACACCACAGACTGGTAGAACATCTGCAGCAGCTTTTTGCAGATGTTGAAGGACCCCAGCCTTCTCAGGAAGTACAGACGGCTCTGTCCCTTCCTGCAGGTAGTGTCCATGTTAGGCGACCAGTCCAGCTTGTCATCCAGCTGCAGCCCCAGGTACCCGTAGGTCCTGACCACCTCCACGTCGACCCCGCCGATGGAAACAGGTTCAAGATGTGGTTTCTTCCTTTGGAAGTCCACCACCATCTCCTTGGTCTTGGAGGTGTTTAGCTGCAGATGGTTGGCACTGCACCACGTCACAAAGTCCTCGATCAGGCTCCTGTACTCCTCCTCCTGTCCATCCCTGACACAAGCAACTATCGCAGTGTCGTCCGAGTATTTCTGCATGTGGCAGAGCTCAGAGTTATACTGGAAGTCCGAGGTGTACAGGGTGAACAGGACGGGGGAGAGCACGGTCCCCTGTGGTGCTCCAGTGCTGCTGACCACAGTGTCAGATGTGCAGTCCTTCAGTCTGACGTACTGTGGTCTCTCTGTGAGGTAGTCCGTGATCCACCTCACCAGGTGCGAGTCCACCCTCATCTCGGTCAGCTTGTCTCTCAGTAGGAGGGGATGGATGGTGTCGAAAGTGCTTGAGAAATCAAAGAACATGATTCTCATCACGCTGCTCCCTTTGTCCAGGTGAGAGTAAGCCCTGTGTAGAAGATAGAGGATGGCATCGTCCACGCCCACCTTTGCCTGGTATGCAAACTGCAGGGGATCCTGTGCGTGTTGTACCTGGGGTCTGAGGTGTTGGAGCAGCAGCCGTTCGAAGGTCTTCATAACGTGGGATGTCAGAGCGATTGGTCTGAAGTCGCCTGGCTCACTGGGGTTCTTCTTCTTGGGGACAGGGGTGAGGCACGAGGTCTTCCAGAGCACAGGAACCTTCCCGAGCCGCAGGCTCATGTTGAAGATGTGCTGAAGTGGCTCCCCCAGCTCAGCAGAGCAGGCCTTTAGCATCCTGGGACACACCTTGTCTGGGCCTGCTGCCTTCCTGGGGCGGAGTCTCTTCAGCTCCTTGCTCACCTGGTCTCTGGTGATGGTGGGGGGGAGGGGGGATGGATTGTCACTGGAGGTTGTATCTGTTCTGGTGGAGGTGTTGGGGGGAGTGAGAGGGGGGGAGGGGGTGTGTAGAGGGGGGGAGGGGGTGTGTAGAGGGGTGCTGGGGGGACAGGCACTGGCTGCAGCGACGGGGCTGTCGAACCTGTTAAAAAACAAGTTGAGCTGGTTTGCTCTCTCAGGGTCCCCGTCTTCTGCGTTGTTGTTTTTCTTTTTGCAGCCTGTGATGGTCTTCATGCCCTCCCAGACCTCTCTCATGCTGTTCTGCTGCAGCTTCTGTTCTACCTTCCTTCTGTACTCCTCCTTTGCCTCTCGGAGTCTGACCTTGAGTTCCCCCTGCACCCGCTTCAGCTCTGCCTGGTCTCCCTCCTTGAATGCCCTTTTCTTCCTGTTAAGGATCTCCTTGACATCGCTGGTGATCCAGGGCTTGTTATTCGGGAAGCAGCACACAGTTTTAGTGGGAACCACAACGTCCATGCAGAAGTTCATGTAGTCAGTTGTGCAGTGTGTGACCCCCTCAATGTCATTACCATGGGTCTCTTGTAGGGCACTCCAGTCAGTGGTCTCAAAACAGTCTCTGAGGGCCTCCTCTGCCTCGGGAGACCACTTTCTGAAGGTGCGTGTGGTTATCGGTTGTCTCTGGATCATAGTTTTGTACTGTGGCTTGAGTAGGACCAGGTTGTGGTCGGACTTACCCAGAGGTGGTAACGGGGTGGCAGTGTAGGCGTCCTTCACGTTTGCATACAGGAGGTCTATTGTCCTGTTCTTCCTGGTGGGACAGCTTACAAACTGGTGAAAGTCCGGTAGTGTGGAGTTCAAAGTAACATGGTTAAAGTCCCCTGAGATGGCGATGAAAGCATCCGGGTGCAGCGTTTGTAATCTTGAGGTGGTCGCGTGGATGACGTCACACGCAGTTTCGGCGTGTGCCCGGGGAGGAATGTAAACACAGAGTACGATCACGTGAGAGAATTCCCTCGGCATGTAGTAAGGACGGAGACCCACCGCCAGCAGCTCGATGGCTTTGCTGCACGTTGCCTCCTTCACAGTAACATGTCCATGGTGGCACCATCTGATGTTAATAAACAGCGCGAGTCCTCCTCCTTTCCGTTTGCCGCTGCGTTTCGTGTCTCTGTCCGCTCTCACTGTAGTAAAGCCCGGTAGATCCACGTTAGCGTCTGGGGTGTTTTGAGTCAGCCAGGTTTCTGTGAGGCACATTAAACTGCACTCTCTAAATGTCCGGTTGTTCCTCACGAGAGCAGCCAGCTCGTCTGTCTTGTTGGTTAGACAGTTTACGTTCCCCATAACTATCACCGGAACCGAGGGCTTGTACCTCCATCGCTTAGCCGCGAGCTTAGCCCTTACCAGAGCCCCAGCCCGACAGCCTCTGTACCGCCGCCTCAGCTCCTCTGGTATCGGGTGAACGATGCCGGCTTGTCCCGCTGACCGGAGCGAGAGCAGCGTTTCCCTTGAATAGGAAAGTTTTCCGCTGCTATTTCCACAAAAACACGAAAAAGTATCCATAGGATACATAAAGTTATACACTGAAGGTGTACTATAAAAACTATATAGTATAGTACTATAAAAACTATAAACGTAGAAGTTGGCACAGAGCCACAACAAACATAACATATCAGACGAGTGCGACAGGGACGGAGCTACTGAATGTGCGGCCACTCACGTCGGCGCACAGGTGAGACCTGAAACGAGACACAGGGTGAGTAACAAGTAAAACAAGCACAAGACATGATACATGAGGAAAAACATAAAATAAACAAACACTTAACCCGGGGATGTGACAATAGGTAGGACTAAGAGATGCTTTCCTCATTTGTACACATAAAAAGAAATAAAGTCACTATAATGAACAATTAATCCTGTTGCAAGAAAGTCATGTACTGACATTTGTTCACTATAATCCTTCTGTAGAAATGAACTACATTAGCATTTAAAAGACAGATTTCTCCAATGTGATAGAAAAGGTATAGTGGGAAAGATAAACTTTCATGAGTACCCACAGAACAATTGTGTTCCCTACATTAAGGAAGAAATGTGGTGGTAATTAGATTTTGGATGAGTGCTGTTTTTTCTGGTCAGAGTGTAGGCTGACAACATTAGGCTTTTTTTTCCAGAGACACTTTAATTTCTCTCTTGTTACTGGGACACACTGGGCCCAATGTACAGCATATTGTTATCTCTTAGATATTCATTAAAAAGTGGAAAACCAGAAGAGCTTTTAGGCTAACCAAATGGTCATATTCCTTGGAAGACAACACCCAGTGCTTATATGTAACACATTTAACCAAATCAAAAGCACAGAAAAACAGGCTGTGGACCATTCAAACAAAATTCCAACTTTTTTTTTTTTTTTACAGCCCAGTGAAGCACAGCAAGATGTTCAAATTCTAAAAAATGTTACAAGATACAGCTTTCTGCTACCCACAAAGTCTCAGTTGATAAATAAAGCTGACAGCTGTGGTTACAGGGGAACATCTGTTGGTTTAAATGAGCAAACTCATCCAATTACCCCCATCAAGATTGCCCCCGGCATATTTGCATGTGGAAAATACTGATGTGCAAGAACATTGTCGAGGAAATATTGTCCCTATATGTGATAGAGAGATTTTTAATTTCATATTTTTAAAACTGTGAAAGCCTCCTGTAAATTAAAGACAGCTTGGCCTGGTGAGAATATTCTCTCTGTATCTTAAACACCTCAATGGGTGTTGCTGGTGAGATGTTCAAGATAACTGCAAAAGGGACTGTACAGTTAATGTCCTTGATTATGTAAATCTATCACACAGCCCCAGCCTCCACGGCACAGCACGATTTGTTTGTCTCCTAAGATGCCCTTATTGTGGTGTGCTTGTTACCAAGGTAACTGCTGTTTTCACAATGAGAATGTGTAGGATGCCAGAAGCTATGCCAGAATTTGGTTCAATATAGACAACCCAGGTTGCACACTGCAGCAGATTAGAAAAAAAGAAAAAAAGTACTACAAATGGCTCCATTTATAGTAAGAACATACAGCCAAGTCAGTTTTTTGGTGAAGGAATTTCTACTCAAAATGGATTAAAAAAAAAAAGATGATTCTGTGAGAGGAAGAAATGTTGTGAATAATTGATTATTATCAATATGGCATGTTTTGTATCCATGAAAATCCAAACTCACGCTTAACTGCACCTTTTTGAAAATGCTGATGTTACAAAGCTTGTATTTTGTATGTAAATGTATTGTCCAAAACCAAGTACATTGCATTGGAGCAGTCCATCAATTTGTCTTGTAACATTTTCTTTGTTGCACTATTACCTGTATGTGTCCATGAATCATCAGGACCGAGGATGTACTGGCACTACACTGTGCAAGAAGTTTGGCATTTCCCAGAGAACACCAAGATTAGCAAATTCACCACTGGCACAATGTGCTCTTCACTGATGAAAGCAGGTTCACACTGAGCACATGTGACAGACGTGACAGAGTCTGGAGACGTCGTGTTGAACATCATGCTGCCTGCAACATCCTCCAGAATGACCTGTTTGGTGGTGGGTCAGTAATGGTGTGGGGTGGCATTTATTTGGGAGGCTGCACAGCCCTCCATGTGCTCGCTAAAGGTAGCCTGACTGTCATTAAGTACCGAGATGAGATCCTTGGACTTCTTGTGAGACCATGCTGGTGCGGTTGGCCCTGGGTTCCTTTAATGCAAGAAGATGCTAGACCTCATGTGGCTAGAGTGTGTCAGCAGTTCCTGCAAGATAAAGGCACTGATGCTATGGACTGGCCCTGGACCTTAATTCAATTGAGCACATCATCATCACGTCTCGCTCCAGCCACCAACACCACAATACACCACAGACTGTCCAGGAGTTGGCAGATACTTTAGTTCAGGTCAAGGAGGAGACCATCTGCCACCTCATTAGGTGCATGCCCAGGCGTTGTAGGGAGGTCATACAGGCACATGGAGGCCACACACACTAATGAGCCTCATTTTGATTTAAGGACATTACATCAACGTTGGATCTGCCTGTAGTTTGTGCAAGGTCCATGGTCCAGAAACAGAAGAAATTTAAGTAAAAACTAGCTAGTTACTTCATAAATGGCTTTTGAAACGTCTTTATCAACCATCATGGGTCACTGAAGAAATGAACTCATTGGTTACCAGGCATCTTGGTTCTAATTCCTTCATGTTGCTTGTCTCCAAACTACTTTTGAGTATTAATTCTTTATTTTCTCTATTAAAATATTCAAGATACATCTGGGTTTAAAGTCCGTCTGTGACAACAGCAACCATACTCTTGCAGCTTGCAGGGTCATAAAGACAGGCATGAAGACCAAACCAACAACAAGGTACTTACCCACAAAGGACGAGTGACTCGCTGAATAATTCAGCTCAATCAGGTCAGTTTAAATATTAATAGGAGAGTAGGAGTTCCTCTTGGCACCTCCCCTGGGACAAACAGTAGTTGAGAGGACAGTAATTGCTAACTCTTGTCCACTAGAAGTCTTTAATTAACGGACTAGAGAGTGCTGGAACGTCTTCTTCTTCTTTGCTTGTTGACCTTTGGAGAGTGGCTGAGGGTGACAAGCAAAGTATTCCAATATGGCAACCCTGTTAAAATGACACGGATGAACACTACTCCGACTAAAATAAGGTGTATTACGCTAGCCAGCTAGTATTTTTGTGTCCATGCTACAGTTAATGAACATCAAATCCTGAGGTAGTGTCTTAATCATTGCCTCTACTGATTCCTTAATTACAGTTGAAGTCAAAGGCTTACTTTTGTCAGGTCAATTCAAGTCATGTCAAATGTATTTATAATCACAATTGATCAATGCAATAAATCAAACACAAGATAACAATCATGCCAAAATGTATCCCTACTCATTTGACCCTGCAGGTGGGAGATTGTAATCAGTCCTGCCAATAGATAGTTGATGTCAAGGTTAATGTATTAAACCATCCACAACAGACAGGTAATGGGCCATCACAGCTGACCAGGGTTTAAAGGGATCTAACAATCAACACTATTCAGTGAATATTACAGAACTAAACCACATTTATCAAAAAAACCCATTTATACAGTAGCACCAACTGCCATGGCTCATGTATTAGACATTGTTTTAAGCTAAACAAATGGAATGGCTATTTTTGAAGTTAAAAATCATATTTAGTAATGGAAAATCAAATAGACCATCTCCTACTGATGTTCACAGCTGATATGATATTATTGTTGTCGGATATAACCAAGGATGGGCTTGCTTTGCAGAGAAAGGACTATATATGTCAAACATTATTACTGGTACAGCACATTACAAGAATATGCTAGTTTGCTAATAAGTGAAAGCTATGCTGGAGGCACTGAATAAAATATGAAAAGAGCACAGGACCATCAGAGCAGGACATAATTATTGGGCAGAGAAGGAAAAATTCAACTCCCTGTTTGTCTCAGTTCTACATACATTTTATGCAGCATATTATGAAATAAAATGAATATTTTATGTTCCTTTCAAACCTTACATTAACACAACCCTTTTAGCATTAGAAATGGAAAGCATAACAATAGTTTTCTGCTCAAATTATACAATTGCTTTTGGATACAAACAAAATACCAACCAATCGTGATACATCTTAATTTCTATGATTTCATCCCTTTAGATCCTTTCTGGTAACAGATAACAATAAACATACCAAATGCAGTCTGGGTATGAAGCATTATCTCAGTTTTTATTATCTACTGTATGTCACCAGCGGGCTTCACAGCAACAGGATGACTACATTTAGCATTCCATCCAGAGTAGTTGCTTATGTAACTGTGGACTGACCTGAGTAATCATGCTGTGAAGTCATTAAACGGACAGAAGTAGCAATGAAGAGCCCTCACACCAGCCCCCCTCCTGAAACACCATTAGCACCACAATCACCACCTCCGCTCCAAAGGTCTGCCTCTCATCAGATGCAAAACCCACCCACCCACCCACCTGCCCACCCACCCCACACTTCCCTGAACTTTTGACCCTGCTGACATCACCTGTTTCCATGGCAGAGTCAATAGAAATCCATGCAACTCAAATCTATTGTTTATGGAATCCATTGATTCTTCATTCTCCTACTCATTCCATCACCTCACCATCTTCCTCTTGTTTTAGTCTATATATGGCATAAGAACACTCACCTGCTGTTGTTTTGGAGTGGCCACTTTATTATATGGGATCATCTGAGAGTGTCTTGTTGACTGAGAAAGTCATCAGTGAAAAATGATGCTTGGGAGAAGCTTTAGAGCCCTCGATAACAGATACCTCTCCAGTAGTAAAGCAGGGGTCACTGAGAAGCGCTGTGAAGTCCCTCAGTGGTACCAGTGTGTAAAAGAGAAGCTGCACTGCCAAGCGAATGATGTTCCCAAAAATGAGCTCACAACTTTAGCATAAAAAAAACACTGAATGATACTGACATCTTTGTACACATTAACAGCTTCATAAATATGTATATTAGTACAAGAACAACAACACAACAATAACAACACATACACACACACACACACACACACACACCCACACACACACACACACACACACACACACACATATATATATATATATATGTGTGTGTGTGTGTGTGTATATATATATATATACTGTATAACATATGAGCTTTAATTTGTTTAAAGTCTTCCTCTTTGTTTTTTACATTTGCCCACAAAGACTGAGTTAGCCCTCAGACAAAACATAATTATAGATTTCGTAAGCCTCTAAATCTCAAAGTCATGGTTCCATACTTTGAGAAATATGCTTATTAACTCTTCTTAGAATAAGATGAGAATAATGATAACACTGTACCTCTGTGTTATTTTGAGGAGATAAGCTTAGATAAGTAGATAGTAGTAGATAAGTTTAAAAATATGCGTAGCAGCACATCTGAAGCACATTAGCAGGGTGTATCTTATTCTCTTCATCTGTTCATGGTAATTTAAAACCGGATTCAATGGTTGATGAATAATTTCTCATTGTAGGGACTTCACAAGGTCTACCTGCAGACACTGCACTACAGGTCTGCAAAGCTGGACATGGTAAATTTAAGTCAAAACTTGTTTTTAATGAATTTTTTTGAATAATGTGTCTCGCAAATTACTTTTTAAAGCAATCGCTTAAAATGTTCTTGTGGGTCTTGGATGAATGATGTATTCGAGAAAAACAATTAGAGTTTAAAAAAAAACAGCATTTCTCTGGATGTTAGAGGACACAACAAACCAGATTTCCAGCTTTATTCAAAGCTTTTGCATGAAATAGTAATTTACAGGAAAAATCCTCCATATAGAAACTAAGTCTATTCATGTTGACCACCTCCAGTTTTGCTAATCTTTGTTACCATATCAAAAACCTTGTATTTGTGTCAAGCGAATTTGGATGCAGATATCGCTTTTGTTGCTTCAGCTCACATTTGGTTCTCAATGATGCATGGCTATCAGCTTTAAATATAAACCTGAAATAAAAAGAGGCTCTGCACATTGTTCAATGAAAAATTGGATTAAGGACACAGTTGAAAATGTCGCCAAAATATTTCAGTGGAGTAAGATTTTGAGTTCCTGCCTCAGCCAATGCATCATCCATGATGCCAAAAATACACTAATCTATCAGAGAGTTACTAAATGGACAGCATCCAAAACAAGACTCAGTCATGTATTTATGAAGCCATGTTTTTTTATAAATCCAGTCTATTGTCTTTTTTTAGGCAGGATGTTATTAGCACACTGTGTCGTGTATCTGTGCAGGCGAGCTCTTCGCAGGAGACTTGTTTTGTTCATTTATTAATAATTTCTTCAGTCAGCCACTACCTCCTATAACTATGGCAACACACTCTAATGTCTTGGAGAGGGCCTGGGTCTATTGTAAGAAAGGAGAATTAAAAAAAAAAAAACAACAATGTTTTTTTTTTTTTTACAGCAGACATCCACTCATGACTTTTGACTCTATGAAGATGGTCAATCTTCCCAGTCAATGAAGAGCCTGTCATCTCAGTGAAAAAACTAAAAAGTCTATCTGCCCACAAGGAGATGTCAGCCACATCTCACTACCTACAAGCTGTTTGTAATGCAGACACTATGTGGAGTGCAGTGTGCACTAGGCAAGCTTGCGAGGCTTAATTCACACCTCTGCTCAGCTTCCATTCACTCTTCGACAACTCTTATCTCTCTATGATGTTCATTTGTCATGCCTCAGTTGTTGTGAGCGTCCCACAACAGCCGCTCACTTGTTGCAGGACTTAATTTGCTTTTTCCAGTGATTGTCCATATGTGGCATCAGTGCTGACACATGATCTTGGCTTTAACTGAAAGGACAGAGTAATATCTTTTTATGTGTGTCCTTACACTCTGGGGACCAGCCCATTGGCCCCAGATGGCAGGCACATCCAACAGCAATCCGGCGTGTGAAGTGACAGTTCTTGTTTAAAAAAGTCACTCTTGTCACATAGACAAAATAATCATTGAGCTTAATTGTGATGATAAAAAAAATGAAAAAAATGAAAAAACAAAGCTTGCACAAAAAGATGTACATTCTTCCTAAAGATGCACAAAAAAAAACTAAGAAAGGCACGAAAATAAATTAAACATGCTTGAAATGATCAGGGGATAAAACACAGATAGGAGATCCATTATGATAGAAATGGGTTTGTGGTTTTCTTGTCTGGGTAGCTTGCTCTTATATCTAGTAGGGGTTAAGCATTCATATCATCTTGTAAGTCATCTTTATTTTAAGGGCTCAAGTAACATTCAGTTGCTGATGCACATTCGAGCTCTCACAGGTAGTAGGGGGTCCACTTGCTGAAAAGAGTAGCTCCTGGTGGAGTTAGCATCCTGGTTAGTGTTAGTGCCATTTATAAGTCCTCAGAGGATCAGAGGGAGCCGGGCTAAAGATCAGAAATGACATCAGAAAACGACCCCCTCTGAGTTGCCTTTGTGTGTCTTTGTGTTTATCTTCGTACAACGCTGACACTTACCCTGCAGGGTAGAAAATGACAGCAGTGAAATCACATATAGGAAATGTAATATTTATTTATTAATAACTTGGAAAAGGAATACGTGACAATGCAGGACACATGCTGTCCAGAAATTATACGCTGTACTCAAAGGTTAAAAAGGGAGTAGGGGGTGTTTTCATTAATGCTGTTTATTGCTAGGTTAATGATTCGAATGTAATAATTGTTTTGTTTTTTTACTCAGGTTAACTCACACTGCACCCGCATCATCAATTAAAATGTATGAATAAACGTTTTACTTTTTCTGACCAAATACTGTAAATAAGATGGCAGGATCTATAATAACTTTAGCAGACTGCTGTTCCTGCTGGTCTGTTGAAAATTCTGCTTGTTAAGGGGAAGTTTGTTCTTTCCACACTATGACGGATTAAGCTGGGCTCTTGTAATATCGCAATAAGTAAGGTCCTTTACCTGCTTTTTGTAAACATAACAGTGAACATGGTCTGTTTACCTGCTCTTTTGTTAATGTTTACAGACAAAGAGTAAGGTCCTTTACCTGCTTTCTGTTAAGTATCTTGACGTAACACCTGTTATGAACTGACACTATACAAATAAAGATTGATTGATTGATGAATAAAGATTGAAGAGGTTTTTTTTAACAGAGTTTCTGCTTTACAGCACAACATACAGACACTCAGCTCTTCATCTTCGGCCCAGGATTAAGAACAGTCTAACAAAAACAATGTACCCCTTATTTTTTATGTATAAAAAAGCCTGGGAGTTTTGTTTAAATTAACTCTTTATAAATGCTTAGCTGAAGCTGGTCGTGTTTGTGATGTTTATGTAAAACGTGCCTTGAAGACGAGGTTGAATATTTGTCCATTGATGATCACAGGATCACAAAATCCTAGACTGTAAATCTGCCTCGCTTTCAAAAGTAGCAGAAAAAACACATATTGTATACATGCACTGACATTAAAATTTAAAAATGGGTTTAATTTTCTGGTTTTACTATTGTATTGCATGTTGAAATAGTCATTACATAATTTTCAGTTCACATGTGCCTTAATGCTACACTAATGTGTTTGCCGTCAGCCATAATCACCTGTACTTACAAATGGTGATTCAACAAAATAAATAATAATGTGCCTGGTGCGTAAACCAAAAATATGTTTGGAGAAACTAGCACAGTTTTTCCTACCAGTCGTTGAGCAGCTGGAGAGCCTGAGGGATAAACAGTGCTTGTGGCCAGAGGGCAAGAAGCAAAAGAAAGACACAACAAGTCAACTGGGTAGAAATTATCAGTAGAGAAGTCCTGAGTTTTAGAAAACTGTTTGTTTTAAGGCTTAATATAGATCTGCCAGAAAGCGAGGAGTCAGAGAGCCAAGTGAATTTGTGTTATATTTTGGTGTTGCATGTACAGCTTGTGGCAGAAATAGATGGAAAAAAAAGAGCAAGACAATAGAGAGAGAAATACTGGATAACAGATAATGTTCCCCTGAAGCATGTGCAATATCTTTGCTGGGTCTAAACAACCTGCATTATGAATGGTTCTGTGCCATCGAGCCTGCTACTGTGAAAATCCTGAAGGTAATCTCAAACAGACCGAAAAAACAAGCAGTGGAAGCCTTTCCATTCATGCACCAGCTCAGGGGTGAAATTGTGAGCCTTAATAAGAGAGCAGATTTATAGTTTCAAATTCACATTTTGACAACATTTTCATGAAACTATGACATGTTTTCTGTGTAGTTGAGATGTTGTTGCGAGTGTCTTACACAGCCAAAAGCGCCGCTAAATGTTCTCAGTGGGCAGTATTCTGAGGTCCATGTGGAATTCTGCAGGGAGTTAGTGACTGACACTGCTCAACCTAAGGCATTTGGCAAAGTCTTGGTTTTCCTTTTTTGTGGGCTTCGGTCTCTGTACTGTTTTTCTTTTTTTCCCTTTTTTATTACACTTAGGAATAGTGAATGAAGGAATAATGCACAGCTGACAAATTAAATGGGATCAAGACATTTAATTACATTCAGCTTTACTACATGTAGAGGAAATAAACAGACTAAGATTTAACACCCTGTAAAAAACCCCATTAAAAACATTTTTAAAAAACCCCTCCATGATTGTATTAGAGTTGTTTCCTTGTCTATAAACAACATTGCATGGCTCCTTTTCTGTGATGGCATGTTTTGTGGCTGTGAAATGTAGTTATTACACATGATTGGTCTGCCTTTCTAAAAAAAAGGTAGAATGACAGAGGCTAATTCATCAGTACAACTTAGCAACGTTAAAAAAAAAGAAAGAACACAAAGACAATTTTTCCTTCCATCTTTTGGATAAAAAGTCTATCTTTCATGTTTCATGAAATGTTTGTCAAATTCAATGATAGACAAAAGTGTATACTTAATCCTGAGTGATATGCATAAGAAACTCTGTCAATACCTTTCATTAAAAATGTATTTTGCTGCATCATTGGCATCTGGTGTCTAGATAGATGGCTGGCAGATCATCATTACTCCACATAATGTTAGAATCACCATGAATTAATAGAAATAGCAGCAGTGATATACAAAAGAGAAATCCTGCCTTCATATTGTCCCATAGACTATTTTGAAAAGCGTCTTGAGATAACACACTATGAATTGGCACGTTACAAGTAATGATTGATTGATATTAATTACAAATTAGCAAACCGCAAGTCAGACGGTTAGGGTTATGAATGATGGCTGCATTTTAGCATTACAAATTTCGACTTCACACATTGTTCTTCAGATGTTGAATGTATAACGCTAGTAGTTTGGTATTAAACTGTGAACAGAGTTTATGTAACCTTATTAAGACTGATGCACCATAAAACTGTAAATACAAAGCCATTAGCTTGTTATTACCCTTGCAATACTGATTTATTACAAGCTTTCCTTGTGTTTTTTACTCCTCTGTTCCAGATGCACCCTGAGGCATTGGTGTATGTTGGAGCAACATTTTTTCTCTGAGAAATTTGGCTGGAGGGAGTTTTGAGATTTACTGTGCAGTCTGCTGACAGGTAAACATCCCTAACTGGAATGACACTTGATGAGAATACATAGGGTAAGACAGCTGTCTTCTTACAATGGCAGATTACAACAGATGTGTATTGAGAATGGGCCTTGTTTGTCTGGAAAATATTCACCAGACAAGCTTTATAGAAGATCTATCTGCTGTGTGGGTGTGGAACATTTTCTGTTCCTATTGTCTCGTCTGATTCCAGTTTTTCTAAATTATTTGTATTTAAATTTTCTGTCACAGCAACAACATTTTATCAGATATATGGCCAATCTCGGAATAAATGAATTACCAATAGATTTCTTCACAAAGAACTCTAATTTGACTCCTCACAAGCAACCAAAGGTACAGGTTGACATTTTTTGTCAATAAGGTACTCTGACTTTGAGTAGATCTCACATATTTTCCTACAGGAGTTGGATTTAAATATTTTTATATGCATTACAAGACATCTCTATGAACACATTTGTAAAGAAATCTATTCCTGGATTGGCCATATATGTGATAAAATTCCCCAACTATGAGTTACTTTTAACCTTTGGTGGGACGAGAACATCGTCTATTAAGAACTAGTATCAGGTTTAGTAATTGTTGCAGCTCACTACATTCTTTACTGAAAGTGTGTGCAGAAATGTTGAAACAATAATTTTGTGTGTGCATGTGTTGGTGTCCTTCAAACCTGTGAAACCCTAAATGTACATATAATCTCCCTTCTTCCTATCCAAGCTTGATGTGAGAGGGATTAACAAACCAATAACAGTTTTTGATATAATAACAGCACTTCACCTCGGCCAGCTTGCTGCTGAAGATATGTATTTATAGATAAAAATAATCCATTGCAAGCAGCAATTATCAGACATGTAGTGGCAAAACGAAGAATGCTCCTTCTCACAAAAATTCAATTTATCTGATATCTGCAGGAACACAATAAGGGATTGCTGCCTCTTTCGTCTCTCACTCTAAATAGGTGTGTGTGTGTGTGTGTGTGTGTGTGTGTGTGTGTGTGTGTGCATGAGTGTGTGTGCATGTGTGTTTGTGTGTGTGATGGTGTGTGTTTATATGTGTGAAGCAAGAATTTAGTAGTCAAGCAATTTGAATCTTACCTCGAGGGATATGTTTCTGAAATGGGTTTAACTTGTTATTTGATACATTATCTTCAGCACAATTTGCTCGCACACTGATTCCACTTCAGGCCATACAGTATCAAACTAGTTTAAGTATGAAATATGTTTTTTCTGTGACAGGGTCAGTGCGTCAAGGGAAATCCTGTACAAGCTGAAATCCATCCTGAATGATCCATGCTGTAATCATGTGTTTTTCCATCTGTAACTGCTGTTTTAATGAGACTCATTAGGCACCATGTGATTCTGATGATGAGAAATGGGCTAATACAGCAAGTGGTAATTCTGAGCCACTTCTCACAATGAAAAAAACAACTTACCCCTATCTACAACATGCATCCAATGTACTCTCCTCACTGAGATTCCAGTTTTTTTTGTTGTTGGACAGTTTACAGCTACATTGTCTCCTGGTGCTGTAACATCAAGAAGGCAGAGAGGATAAAGTTTGAATCAAGTCAATATTCTCCATTTAAGTCCAGACAATGAATCATAACCCCACACTCTGTTGAAATACTTGCAAGTTATCCTGGAAGTTTGTGTGGATGAATCATTCCACTATTCCACAGAAGCATAATTAAATGAGAAAGTGACATAGGGCTGAGGCTGCTGTTCAGCAATGCAATAAATGTAAGGGGTGGGGATTGGGGGGTTACAGAGCAGGAAAACGAGAGCACAGTGCTCCCAGCATAAATGAACATCCTCCCTCTCGCAGGGATATAGCTGATAATTAAGAGCAAAGAAAAGTGTCCTCTTCTGAGGTCAACTCCTCTGCTCCCCGTTTCTGTCTTACAAATGATCTCCCCTCGTCTCATCTCCAACACACTGAAGGAGAGTCACTTTATATACCTGCTTACACACATGGGATGTACAAATCCACAGAATAATAATTTGCTTCTTTGGTTGAGAAAAAAAAATCCCATTCACATTAATTTTTTTGAACACTAGAAATTACAAGACATTTGGGGGCATTAACAAATCACAACTGCCTTTCTATAATTTAATGGTAAGTTCCTTCCAAGGAACAAAATGCTAATCAGATGTAAAATGGGTGAAGTGGTGGTCATGTGTTAGAGGGAAGGCACTGCATTATAAAGTGACATTTATACTCACATCCTCTGCACACCCATCCCCCATCCCCCACCCACCTACTGCCACCAGCTCTCTCTCTCTCACACACACATAACACACACACACACACACACCTACACACACACACACACACACACACACACACACACACACACACACAGACACACACAGACACACACACATATACTGTCACTGTCTCTCAGGTCTCAACATGTTATGCGTTCATACTCACCAGTAGCTACATTTTCTACTTTCCTTTCTCCTACCTCGCTTTCTCTTCCCCCCACCCCATCGCCCCCCTCTGTCTCTCTCTCTCTGGCAGCATATACAGACTCTTTTTTTGTTGTTACTGGGAGGACAGGCAGTACGAATTTGTATGATTCTGTCATTGTTACTGCTATTCACATATCCACATGAAGGATGAATCTTCCCCAATCAAAACCCATTACTACACTCAGAGGCCTCTTATCAGTCCATTGATAAATCCTCTTCCCTCTGAGCAGGATGTTTTTTTAAAGCATCCCACATCATGGCAACTGTTAGAATTAAAATCAAGCCGCTGAGATGCTGCAGATAGTAAATTGGTATTCATTTGCTTTAAAATACAAGGTAGTGCTATTAAACACATCATCTAGTTATTGAGACACACAAAAATGTAAAAATACTTTTTTTCAGCTATTGATTGCAACAGGGTGTAAATGCCCTTACACATCAACAAGATCGTCTGTCGTTAGTCCGAGTTGGACTCTTGATGAGTGGTCATCGGCGTAGTTTTTGCGGTGTGTCTGTCTCCGTCGCTACCTGTCAGCCTTTTTTTGGCCGATATGACAAGTTGAATTGGCGTCTGCGGTCGGTGAGAGAATCTCTCAGATTGGCTGTTCAGAACATTTATCTTCAGTTCTCCACTCAGGTTTGGGAAAGCCCCTTGAGTATGCCACTGGCTGGAATAGACTGGTATAGTGATGACGTATTTTTGTAGGCCAACCCGAAAGAAATGGCACTGGTGGCTCCTACGAAAATTCAACTATGAGATTTTTGCATTGGATTTTGGATCATAGAAGAATATAAACTCTGTGGTAAACATGTTTCTGATGTGTAGCTGTTTAGTTCAGCTGCATAATCTTTACAGATGAACACCATTTATATGAAGTTTGAACAGTTAATGCAGCTGAGAGAAGTAGGAAGCTAACGTTATGCTATAGCGAACTACACCGCGATCATTATGCTTTATTGATCAAATCAGCGGTTTTGACTAGCCAGCGAAGCCATAGCTTAATAAATTAAACTGATATTTACAAGCGCAATGAAAAACATGACTAGAGGCTGTAAGGAGGATTAGTGAGAGAGTTCCCGACGTGATGACGTTATATCTCCACGACAACCACTGTAGTCTCAATTAGCCACTTGTTAGTAACCGCAGTTTTACGTAGGTGTAAAAACTTTAAAATTCACAAGTGGGGGTCTTAGCTCATATAGTTTATCTCGTCTGACAAAACGTCAACATCTCTTAAGCTTGTGTTAACCACAAACCTTATTTCAGGCATCTAACCACAAACCCATTCAAAATCCCCATTCACTTTTAGAGTTAGGAATCAAAGCTGACTCTCTTCCAGATTTTAGGACTCATTCCTGTGCCAGTATATAACAAGCTGATCTACGGGGGTATTTCGAAAAATTCCCATCTTTTACAGCAGATTACCTGCCAGCAGGTAAATACTGTAGGTTTGGATTGAACATGTAGTACTGGAGCTCAGAGGATTTTTCAGTGCAGGCTTATAGCCAAGTGCAAGAGCTGTTCAAATGTCTTCATGTCTATTTATTTACGGCAGGTATATATCAGTTCTTGCCAAGATTCTGAGAGCTATTTCTGACTCTCCTGAAATAACACAGAAAGCCCATTTTTGTCAAACACTTTGAGGGCTTAGTCTAAATTATATGAATGAAAAACAATGGTCAATGTGGTGATAGGGCTGCACAGGTTTCTTCTATATCTGCAGCCGATGTACTGAATTCAATGGATTAGAAAGGTAGGCTTGCAACACGAATAATTATTCTCTAAATTAAAGAGATTGTTCATTTTTTATGCAAGTCACGGTAGTTAAAACATATATTTTTGTATTATTTCTTTTCATTATTTAATGCTTTTGAAAAGAAGAAAAACACATTGGATTAGTTTTTGTGAAAATCTGAATTCATAAATCTTATAAAGTTTGCATGTTTCTGATGTCATTATTCAAGACCTGATGTCAAAAGACAACTTGTGTGAGAACTTTGTAATATAATTGTTTCAAATATATATTTTTAAATGTCTTGTGATTTGAATTAAGTTTGTTAGGTTTTCAGTTAGGTGGACCCCAAAATACAGGGGACAGACTTACAAAGTTCAACGCTAGTTTTAATGTTCAACACACAAGAACGAGCAGGCAGTGAAGACAGCTGGCTGGCCAGAAAACACACCACAATGTTGCAAAAAACTAAAGTACACAAAGGCACACCAGCGAAACTGGGGACAGGAAAACACAGGTAAGCGTAACAAGCGTAACTTGTAGCACAAAAACTATCTAACAGAACTACGTAGTGCAGTACACAGGAAGTGTGAGGAGATTCTAATGAACATGAAGGAACTATCTGGCAGAGTAGTGGGGAGAAGACCAGGTTCTTATAGATGAGATGATTACTGATTGGAGTCTGGTGTGCCTCGTCTGCTGGGTGGCAAGCCACACCCGCTGCCACTCACATACCTGCAGGAGGCAGAAAACACAAGAGGGAGGGGGAGAAGGAGAAGAAAACAAACCTACAACTGAAACAAAACTGAACTGAATCGTCACAATATTCTCATTGATATGACTCATCTTGGTGTGTACACCTTTAACAACACCTGTTATCAAAGAGCTTGTTAGCATTTTGGGGGGCACATCTTTATGTAGTTTTTAAGCAAACAAAAAAACAAAAGTGACCCTACAAACAAAGAACTTTAGCGAAGCATGACATAAGGAATTGACTTATCTGCATTTCAAATATGGTGGAGATACTTATTCATATAATCATTGTCTGGCATTTAACTGTAAACAGATCTCAGGCTCCCTGTGGAGGTTTTTCAGTCTCCTTCAGTGATGTGGTAGGAGTTGACAACATGATACAAGTGTTTTGGAAAAATAGAAGCCACAAAAGAAAAAAAGTGAGACAAAGAACTTTATCATGTAGGCTCGTGCAAACCATATGGAAAGATACACTTTTATTCTTTATTTCTTCCTGCGTTTGTGTGTGAGGACGAGAGAGGGGTATATGTGTGTGTGAGTGAGTGTGTTGGGGGGGCGTGCATCAGAAGTTGATTTTGACTGTTATATCACAAGTTCAGTTTCAGAGCATTAACCTTTTCTAGAAGTAACTGCTAGCAGTTATACACACCATTTTTTGGTGAAGGGAATTTTGGTAGGATATATTTTCTGCTTCTTAACAAATAACAGTTCAAATACTTTCTATGTATTGTTCTATGGTTAAGAAAAAGCAGTTAAAAGGTTTTGTTTTGGAAACAGTTTATACTGATAAGCAATTAACAATCATGTCTGTCGTTACAAGAGCTGCTGTCCTGTTACCTATTAGTGCAGAAAAGGAAGAGAAAAGAGTCATCTCTGCATTCTTAACTGCTCCCTTCCAAAGTCAAAGAATTTAATGCCGGATAAAAACCTGCAGCCAGAATTTCAGCCAATGCGTCTTCTTCTAGGTCCAGACCCCACAAAATAAGCCTGAAAAAATCTTCAAGACGTAACACATAGTAATTTAGGTCTTGTCTCTGCTGAATTTCTATCCAGCACAATCTTACAGGATGAAAGAAATGATGAAAATTACTTTTTTTTGTAGCAAAACTCATGTTATTCTAAGAGTGAGCGTATCATCACATGAGTTTCACCTACTGCACAGAAATAGAGCTGTCCCCACATTCTTCTTATCAAACACAAATTATTTCATTTGTCATAGCCTGCAGTTGTGAACTGAAAATGGGAAGTTCCTCTGAAATAGCAAGCTTGTGAGAAGGAAGTGGTGCTCATTGCTGAGAGACGACCATCTGCAGGGCTTCTAGCAAAGAACAGGTCAGCCATGCAGTAATAGCTGCTTCTCACGGCCATACTGTTAAAGTACCACACATGGCCAGGAACATATGTAACTGTTACTTCTGGCATCGCAGCTTCAGCCATCAATAGTCTAAATATTTTTTTAAAGCAAGACAAAAAGGGCATCCAGGTGGAAAAGGAGAAAAAAAACAACACAACCGAGTTTGATTCTTGGCAACAACATTGCTAGTATTGCTGTGTGTTCCAAAGAGCACTCTTGGCAGTGTTAGTAGTTGGGAAGCCTGAGAGGGTTCAATGTCCTTCTTACTGCATTTTGCAAGGATTCAGACCAAAATTAGCCTGGGGTTTGCAGGGCTGTGTTGATTCAGGTAACTGATGGACAGGAAAAATGCCCAGTTTGAGACAGATCATGTCTTTAAAGGCTCTTGCACAAGAGTTATAAACAATTAACCCTTTTTCATAACCATCACAAGGTAAACAGTGTAAGCGAGAAGGTTCATGGCGGATTCAGATATAACTTTTTCGTTGGACCAACCAGGGACTTTTCTGAGTTTGCTTGTCTTTTAACCTGATACTGTATCCGTAGACAAGAACCTGGGTCTCCTTGGTGAAGGTCACATGTTTTTTGCTGCATCCATCCATCCTGCTTTGACACCCATGGTTTACTTTTCCAGTTTGTCTGCATTATCAATATGTAAGTATATCTGAGAATCTAATAATGTCTTGGTAGAGTCAGCCTATAAGACAGTAAGACATCTATAAGCCTTGCATGTCGCATGCTGTGAATGGGTATGAGGCATGCGGTGTAAAAGCGCTTTGAGTATTCAGAAGACGAGAAAAGCGCTATACAAGCTCAAGTCCATTTACCATTTACCTTTACCACTATTAGTTACGGGCTATGTGATGAATTCAAGTGCAGTTTGTTGATCTGGGGACAAAAAAACAAAAACATTTTCTTTAGACTCCTGGGGTTGGATGAAGCTGTTTCACTTGACCCAACCATCAGACATGTTAATTTTAGATCAACCTACAAGAGAACCAATGGAGCATGAAAGAATTGGATTTATTGATTTAAAAAAAAAAAAAAAAACTATGCTGACATTATTTAACTTGGAGAGCAGGTGCACATTTGTAATGGCCTTTTAAAGATTTGTCATGAGATTTCTTTTTTGAAAATGGTACAGCAGTTTTGCTCATTATATGCTAACAGTGTAGTTCGTCAGAATTGCCCCAAAGTGAATTGCTTTAGAATCACGGCCACATCGCCAACACAAGGGGTTCAGAAAGGGATGGTTTCTATGACAACATTATTTGATAATGTCATAAAGCGTTTAAAAGCTGGAAGTCACCCAGTCAATGTTATAGAGTGCTCGAGGAAACTCTGTCCCTGGTTTTAGCAGGTTGGACATGAGGTGTGCACAATGACAAAGGCTTTAAAGGTGAAGGCAATATCTTGGTGAAATTAATTCTAATAGCAACAGACATTTTAAGGCGCTATCACTGATGTACTCCCAGAAGTTGTTTTGAATTAGAGTAAAGAAAACCTGCATAAAAACATTTGAAGAATATTTAATTGAGCTTGATAGATTAATGGAGATCTGCAGTTTTTTTAACCATCACATACAAAGCTTTTCAAACATAAACAGAATCATGCTATTTCACAACAACCTAACACAGACTACGCTTGCAAAAAAGACACCTGTGTGGCATTGCTATTATCTTCTTACCATTATCGTGGTATCAGGTTTCACAAAGTCTCGTGGCTATAGCTCATGTGTGATAAGAAATGTTGTTCTAAATGTTTACTGAACACTAAAAGATGGTTTGTGAATGACTGCGTTCACAGATTGGATGACACAACTTTACCGATGCAGCCATGGCAACCGGGAGAATGGGAACAACATCTTGATAGGCTGTGACTGCTGCGACTAAGCAGACTGATTGCATACATCTCTCAACCTTGACTTTGATGAGTTCCTCTTTATATCATGTACCTGCAGTGAATGTTTATGTGTTATGTTAAATAAGATAAAATATTGAATATTAATGCAGGAGAGACTAAACTCCTGTTCCAGTACTTTCATGTCAATAATGCTTGTACAGAACTCAAAGAGGTCATAATGAGAACAATACGCCTACAAATAGACAATATTTAAGTCTGTTTCTGTCTGTTTCTTGTTTGTGCGTCTAAAAACTTTGCAAACTACTTCCAGCTGCCTTGTGTTGAGCTCCTGTCACAGCCATCTGGTGCTTCTTTAATGAAATGTGTCTGAACTACTGTATGTCACATCTTTTTAAACTGGTCTATCTGTTCAAGCGATGTCACGCACCAAAGAGAAGAGAGAACGCAGAGACAGCAGAAAGAATAGGACGCAAAAAAGTGTGTATGTGTGTTTGTATTTGTTATTATATATGTGCTATAACAAAAAAAACATTTGTTTCATACATTTTAAATATATTATTAAATGTGGCCCTGCATCTGTGAGGTACAAGGTAACCATCTGCATTACATGCATAAAGTACTACATATCCTAACATAATCCTTATATGCCTCCAGCTCTGACCTTTTAAATTTGGCAGTATAGTGTCAGCTCTCTGTAGGGGTGATATGAAATCATGCTGAGCCCTTCATGATTTTACTTCTCAGAAGGGCTCTTGGAAAGCTTCTTTCAGGAGATGCTGTCATGCAGGTTTTTGCCAGAGGAGCCAGCTATCCTTTCCTGGGTGGTCAGCAAAAGGGGCAGAACATATCAAAGTGATGTATTGTTGTTAATATTGCAGCACTTAAAAAAGGAACAATAAGAGAGTGGTAAGCAGTGCATGGTATTATCTAATATACATCGTATGCATTGAAAATGTAACTTTAGATATAAATGCTGTTTCGGTTTATGCTTACTTTATGCTTACAAATAGACATAAACTAACCCAACAAACAGTATGACTTTGCAGAGAAGTGAATCTTACAATCATATCTCTCATTCATAAAAGAAATAAAATACAAATACAGAAATGCATATTACAGGATCCACTAATGGTGGCTAAATTTGTAAGTTATAATAACAATATAATATAATAAGTTAGTTTCAGTGTGTAAAGATGTAACTATTCTATTTATATTATAAAGGGCAACGTATGGTTCATTTATTTTTATGTAGCGTACAACTGTGAAAACCTTACGTATCAAACAAATGGAGGGGAGTTAAAAGGATACTGTCAACCTTTTATATGTGGTTGGTTGGCAAGACAAAGAAGCAATTTGTTTAACTCTAGTACAAATAGGCTACCTACAAACTGTACTTACATACTTGAGTAGATGTATTTACTGAAACTGCATTCTACCACTGCTGGTGAATACAAATTGCCATCTCGTTGGTGAGTGACGATAAAATCCTTTTTTCCCCATCATCTCCTCAATATGTTCACAAACACAGAGGAATAACCCCACTGATCACCCGTTGCTATAGCAACTCCAGCTCGAGTGCTGTGATGCTACAAGGCCATAGTTGTCGTGATATCAGTGTTTGCAGAGAAAAAGCAGTTTGTCTAAGCACAAAAGTACTGAGTCTGCAATAAGATATTATGACAAAAAACAAAACAAAAAGGAAGTAAACAATATGTTCATGTGCTCAATGCATACTATCTGCATTGATCAGTTAATAGGCTATATGTTAAGACTGTTAAGACTTCTGTTCTGTTCAGATTTTTGTCAATAAGTTGAGAACTGTGTCCTGTACTTTCCGTCCATGTGAAGATTTTCGACTTGGAGTGCACTAATATCCAAAAAAGAAGTGATCAGTGAAAACACAGACCCTATGTTGCAGATTATAAACTACTGCACTTTGAGGAACTGCGGTTCAGACATCTTGCTGACATATCTCCAGCTGTCACTTCTGTTTGTGTTGAGATATGACAGCTGAGTCTACCTTCTGCAATAACTACCACTTGCTTCATTCCATCGCTGATATTGTCGCGACAAGAGACGAAGTGACTGCCTGTGCTCAACACATCAGACAGCGCTGTGCACACTTTTGAACTGTTCTTTCTGAGGTATTACAAATCTTGTCTGCCAGTCTGCTGCATATTTAAGCTTGACATTATCACTAAAACTGTCATCACATAGGCTAAATATTCTTGCTTTGTGTCACAGTGAGTAAGGACTGTTGTGATTTGCAATCAAACTAAAACAAAAGAACACATTGAAAAGACTAAACTCAATCATCAATTCTTAAGGTGATAACAAACAAATATGTTTTACTACCATGCTGAAGATCAGACAAAAACTAAATTACACCACTCGTATGCCAGTACATTATCAAAATGTTGCCACAATAAATAGCCACTTAGCTTAGCGCCATACTAGAATGTTTCACAAAAAGTTACGTTACACTCTCCTCAAATTTCACTATTCAACTTGTTAAACCTAATGTATTTCTTGTAATATAAGAAATACAGCACATTTTAGGATCCAAATCCGCAGTACAACAAGCTGAAGCTTGTGCACTGACGTGAACCAGGAAAAGGGACCACACTCCTGTGTTGGCTTCTCTGCACTAGCTCACTATAAAATCTACAATATAATTTAAAATCTTTCTTCTCACTTATAGAGCTCTTAATGATCAAGCACCATATTATATTAAAGGGCTAATAGTGCCATATTACCCTTCGAAAACATTACGCGCCCACAACGCAGGCCAACTCGTGGTACATACAGTCTCTAATGTACTAAGGGTACTGCACTTTTAAAGAATAGATTTAAAACTCCCCCTTGTGATAAATCTTATAGTTAAGGCTGGCACAGGTATAGACCAGCTCATGGTTATGCTGCTATAGGCTTAGACTACCGGTAAATTGCACCTTGATCTCTTATCGCTCCCTCTCTCTTTGTGATTTCACATCATTTTACTGCATGTCGCTATCTGTAAATATCAGTTACTGACCTGCTTTTTGTATAGAGTCTTGTGGTGATACTTATGAATTGGGCCTATACAAATATAGATTGACTGACTGGTTTCCATGTTTCCAATCTTTATGGGGGACAAAGCTACCTTCTGTTTTGACTTTAAACAAGAGAGCAAATAAGGATGAGTCAAACAATGCACTAACACCCCTGTTACAGCCTCCTTAATAACACAATGGCTCGATAAAATTGAGACCAGACCTTAGATGATTTTTTAATTTTTAATTTTATTTTTTAACTTTGTCTCTGAGAGAAGGATGAGTATAACTATCAGATCCCTAAACATGGGTCACTAAGTGACCCGGCTGTGCTGCAATGCTCATTTAGTGCTCCATCATCAGAGTGACCAGGCCTGGCGAGCACTGGGAGACAGCTGAAGAAGCAAGATCCTGTTTGGCAGTGACTGTAAATGGCCAGTATGGCAGCCTGGCTTCTCTCAGTGGTTGCAGATGGCACTCAGTGACACTAGGGTCAACGTTCTGTCTGTGTTCTGCAAAAAAAAAAAAAAAAAAAAGGCTCTATCTTCATCTGCCTCAGCAGATTTGTGCACATGTGGGTGTGGAGGCAGCAGCACATGGAGGAGGGATCCACTTCTGTTTACAGGAGGTGACAGAACAGAGACGTCTTTCAGGTTCATGCTATGTAATGCTTGGCAGGTAAACAAATTAAAGATGAAGAATTAGAAACTTAGATTGCAAAAGGAAATGTTTATTGAAAACATTACCAGAAGGTTGAAGTTTGTCTAGAAGGCGCTTGAATCTTCTGACCTGTGTTTTTATCATTGTAAACATATGTAGGGCATTTTACAGTGTCTGTCGCAGTGAGAGAAAACCATCTGCTCTCTGCATATTGACTGTTTTTATTTCCTAGCTGTATCTCGGCATATACTGTATATGATTCCTCTCATGCTTCATTTGTAATACATGTGGACATGTGGGCCCTTGAGGGTTTGGATAAATGAACATTGGAGCATGTTTTCATCTCCCACCACATTCAGAGGCCGGCTGCAGATGCTTGTTTTGGCAGTTTTAATGGTTAGTCTCTTAAATTACAGACAAAAACACATTATGCTATCATGACTTGCCATGCTGTTTTTGGTTTTGTTTGCCCAGATTTTGCGATATTAACCTGTTCATTCCCCAGACATTTTTTATTTATTTTTTTACCTATAAACATTCAAAAGTTGTTACAAGACTTATAGGAACTCTATGTGTCTTCTCCTCTGGAAAGAGATGAGCTTTTTATTTTTAACATACCATGGCTTTTGGGATAAGGCAGAATTTCAGCGGCAAATAAGCTATATCAAAAGCTGATTATAATATCAACAGATGTTGGTGAGAAACATGACACATGCATGACAGAGCTATTGAGCAGACCAGTTCAATAATACAGCCCTTAGATTTCTGCATATCTAACACTCATAATAAAAGATTAGTTGGCAAGCAGTCTGATTGACTGTTTGAGTGCAACAACATAAATTGCTCTTGATGAGTACACATTTTATTGTTTTTCTTCTGAGTATGTGTGTGCATGTCTGTGTGCGTGTGTGTGTCTGTGTGTGCGAGCGAGTCTCATCCAGTAAAGGCATTTTTGCCAGAGTGGGGAAATCAGGCTGAGTAAGGTACAGGTAAAATTCAAACCCATGGCCAGTGCAGTGAGGACTATAGGCCCTCTGCATCCCAAACGCATGTTCAAAATGTTTAGAAATCCAACATTTTGTCTATAAGACTTCCATGGCTATAGTCTCTTATTAGTTAACTCCTCTTTGGTAGTGGTCAGTTCCTGCCAACTGGTTAGCACCAGTTATCTTGTGGCATATCGATCAAAACAATGAGAAAAAGATTTCTGTCTCTGTTCCCCTCTATTTTACATTCAGGATTGTATTTATATTCCTTTCATAACAAACTTGTTGTAAACACAATTAATTCCTGGTCTTATTAGTTGTTGTCCAAAGCTATTTGTTATGGATGCCAGTTGTATAGCTTCTTATATTTTTACTTTGAGGAATATTTCATTCAATTCGTCCAAAAGAGGCGAAAGTCATTGCACATTTTAAAATGGTGGGTAAAGTGAGAGTAAAGCGCAGACTGGAAGGTGAGAGCTCACAGTCTGCACGTTGCATATTGAATCTTTCATTTTTTTTACAGTGACTGTATTATCATATTATCATATAGTAGGAAAGGGTCGCTCCGACTGCCTCTGACCCCTCTCCTCCCGTGTGCGCCCTCCTATCCGCTGTGCGCTCTCAACACTAAACTCCCTCCTTCTCCTCCTCTACTCCTCAGCGCTCGGAGCTCGACACGCACAACAGATGGTACAGTACTACAAGCTGTAGGAGCGCAAGAATTTCATGAACAAGTACTTGTTTTTCCCCTAACTTCATAGAACCGTTTAGTATATCGGAGGCAGGGGTTTTTCCAAGGACGCGCATCATTGCAACAGCAATCGGATCCTACGGTTTAGTGGCGGATTTTGGATTCAAGGTAAGTTGTGATGCTTTTCCGAATAACGTGAGCCGTCTATATTTGGGATTTTATGAACTCAGAGAATTTGCGCACTAAAAAAGCCCACAATTACTTATTTTTGACTTTTACATATCAGTGTTAAACTCTTGTATTTTTATTAGGCTACACTAATGCTTATTTAAATGTATTGCACAATATTTGATAGAAAGAAGAACAATATTACTGTGAAAACCATCATCATAACGTCTAACGATTTTTACAAAACATTCTGGATTATAAATCTTTTTGACAAAGAAAAACCTTATTTTCCAATGAAAATTTCCCCAAGCTAATCTAAAGAAATCCAAAAAAAAGACTGAATGAATAAAATAAAACAGTGTTTTTTTTTTTTTTTTTGTTACTTCAAATGTGCAAATATACTTTGCAGTTGCAGCATATAAAGTTGGTGTGAATTATGAATGAAAAGAAACTTCCATCCCCCTGATTCTGAATTCTGAGAGTAACAGGATCTTGCAGCTGTATATTCCTGGACTTACAGCAGAACTGAGTCTTCACAGGCAGAGGTACTTCTGTTGATCCCCCAAAGGCAAACTTTGATGTGAAAAAACATACAGACACTTCCATGTCAGAGGGCAGTAATGTTCTCTGACATTGTCTGCTGTGGTTTTATATCTCTTGTGAGAAGAAGCAGGGTTAAAGATGGCTTAAAGCAAAGCAACCATAGGCGTCCTTCATGAATATACAATGACTTTACACAATCTCATAAACAAAAGCAAGACTAATTATTATCATGAAACTAATTATGAGAGTTCCTGAGATGGTTTACCCTCATTACTTTGCCTTACATTTTTATCGTTTTGTAGCTGTTCCTCATCAAATATATTAAATTGATATAATTCTGTGTTCAAAAGAAATTCACTGATGACCTTTGTAAAATTAGAAATAAATGTGCTTTTTAGGAATGAAGCTTTATAGGTGTTTTCCATTCTGCAAATGTTTACATTTATCTGGACGAACTCCTGTATACACCGTGCTGGGATGGGCTTTTTACTTTAAGAGAGTGAGACTCTGACACTAATCCCTCTGAACCCTTGCATGCTTCCTGCCTCAGAGGAACATGAGAGAGCAGACACTGACATTTAGTTCAAGTATTTAATAAGAGTCAGAATAACCCAGTCTCAGTCTGTCTTTTCACATTCATTATTATTAAGCTTCTACTTAAATATAGATTCAGATCTGTACCTTTGGCAGCCCGGTAATCTCAGCTGCACGCTCAGAGGTGTACAGGAAATAAAATCCCCCTCTGGATCATTTGGATACAGTAAGTTGAAGCTGCTCATCCAAATGACACATCCTGAAGGTCCTTTAAGATGTGGAATGCGCATGAAGTCACAGTGAGCTGTTCGTAATGATCTGTCCCAGAGGAGGTCTAAACCTGTGGTGGACCCCAGGTGGGCCTGTGGAAGCAGAAGCAACAGGAAGCCCTGCGAACCAAATACACTGTTCATTTGTACACAGTTAGATCTCCTGGGAGAGCCGCTTCAACTTTGTGTTACGTTTGCTCGGTATTCTGTGCGAGCTGCTGCAACAAGGGAAATGTAGAAATGCAAGGATGTCTTTGAAAAATTAGACTGCATATGTACAAACTGGTGAAATAATCAGGGCAACAGTGCTGTGAATTAATGGAAATCAATAAGTTGGAAGAGAGTGAAGTAGGGTATCTTGTATAAATAGCACTGGGATCAATTTCTGGAAATCTGCTCATTTATTCCTTTTCTAAAACTGAAGCACAAGCACTCCAATATATAGTGTCTTTATTGCTTTCTGCTTTTACGAGTCCGTTGGTCCTCTTTGTTCAGCACAGTACATATTGTCTTGTGTAAGTATCCTATGCATCTTCCTTGCATGTGGCTTAATTCTGACTCATTAAAAATTTTATGGGACCTTAGAAAGTCTTGAGCCACTAATGCTCCTGTGTGCAAGCATGACACAACGCGATTCTTTCACCATGCCTGCTGTAACTGAATACTTCTACAAGTGTACAAGAGCAAAGCAGTAATACAGCAGCATGAATTAGTATACTGCAGCAAAGACATCAGAGAGAGCAGCAGAGATTATCCAATATCTGACATACCTTTTATTTATCAAGACAAGAGAGAATGTGTGGATGCAACAGTGCTTATCAGAAAAACAGTACTTGTTTATTCATCTTTGCATTTGTTTGTGTAAAGTTTATGTGTCAACCTGGGATAGTGCTCAGTCATTTTGCCAAGAACACAATTTGAAACTGAAGCACAGGAAGTGTCACTGGGGGAGGCACCGCTCCTGTCCTTATTGGGTCACATTATTGCTAGATGCTCTCCCTGTGTGGTATTTTATGATATTGTTGCCGATGTGAGACAATAAGAATAGAAGGCCTATAGGAAAGAGAGCTGTATTAAAAATAAAAATACAGTAAGTTTAATGACTCAAGTCAGGAAAAACATTCCTCTAGTGTAAAATGGTTGGATCTAAAGTAATAAGACTGGACTGGCTCTTTTTATGAGAACTGTGGTGTGTGGACTGTGAGTGTAGTCTCTCGCTTTGAAGACTAGAATCAAAGCGTGTGGATACTCAGCCACTGCAGAGGCTGGCTGTTGTATTGACTTTACATAACCCTCTTGTGATGAAGATCTTATTTTGATTTTTGTCACATTTTTTCAAATCCAGCAAATCACCAAACATTGCAGAAAATGAAATAACATAATTATTGCTGATTAAAAACATTTCAAAAACCCATTTTAAACAAATGAAACTAGTCATAAAGACATGTACTTTAATGTTACCCTTGTTATTTCTGAAAATGTAGGCTTCATTCATGCCTCTTCAGCCGCACTGCTGCTGTCACTGGTCACCCATGAAACACAGGCTAGCAGTGTCCTCGCATGACATAGGCAGCCAGGGAAGATTATGAGATGCCGCGAAGTCAGGGAATAACTGCAGCAACATGTTTTTTTTTGTACCTGTGTGTGGATCAATACCCTGCTGTGAGAAGTGTGTGAGAGTAAAATGGTGCAGATACAGGAGTGAATAAATCCTGCAGTGGTACCTGTAGGCACCCGTTAAGCAGTCGTGACATTAAGCTGCTTATCTGAATATAACAGAGAAGATGCTCACGTTTGTGACAGAGATGATGGATGGATTAAAAATGAACACAGTGTATGAATACATTACTGGCTGATTTGTACGTCCTTCTTAGAAAAGCTTATCCAGGCACAACAAGTCTTTTTCTCCTAAATCGTTAATTATTCATCAGTGTGTCAGTAAATATTTGCCTTAACATCAAATACTCATTCAGATCATTATGAAGCCATCTGTTTTTTTTCTTTTATCAATCTTAAAAGTTTCTTTTGAATTATCTGATATCCTGTGATTCATTTTAAAACAGGAAACTTTCATTACATTTTTTAATTAGTGTACAGTCAGGGTTCTAAGCCCAAATTCTGGTCTGCCAATTGAGAAAATGCCAATGATGTCATCAAATCCCCAATGTCACCAGCATTATGGTATTGCCTACTGTACTTCCCATAAGTGGCGAACATGCAATAGTCAGTATTAACTAAGTTTTTGCAACAGTTTGGAACAGTAATTCAGATCATTCATGTTAAAGGCTTTTCAAAAGGGCCAAAGAGAATAAATTGAACTAAAGAAACGTTTTTTGTCTCTATAACTAGAATAACATTTGAAGCCCTTTGATTTGATCTAAGAAGCTGCTTGAATGATTTACCATTTAGGTATGTAAAGATTCATCGTGAGGCAGTTATAAATCGATTCAAAGGTGTCATGGTTTTGAATCTGTACTCTGAATTGCAGTAATACTGTGAGCGTCAGCCAGCATTATCATGGCAAACAAAACATTTTTGCTTCTCGAGACAAAAATTGAAAGAGTTGAGAAGATAAAAAACGAGACAAAAACGGTGTGCAAATATTGCAACAAGACAGAGAACTTAACAAATAGCACAACGAAGATGATGCAGCATTTAAGTGACACAACAATTAGAAGCTACAACCACCTGCCGATTATATAACAATAAACTGAGAGAATCATATTGTGAATTCAGTATTGTGAATCGCATCGTGAAGTGAGTGATTTGTAACAATCCCGTTTACCATTGTAGTGGAACTACATAGATCAATTGATAGCCATAGTTACAGACTTTTTGGTTGTCAGTATATTGTTTCTTCTTTACCCCAAAACTACTCACCAATGTTTGGGTGTCAAATTGGTTTGTTTCATTTAAAATGTGGAGTCCTTAGCCTCAACCAACACTTGTGTCATGTTTGCCATTAATCTATCTTGCCACAGCATTACAGATATACTTCAGGTAATTTTCCAGGTGTACTCCATAATCACTTGAGGCCTTCTGGACTTTTTAAAAGGGTAATTTATGGTTCCTGTCATGGTGAAACAGGGGTCCAATCCAAAATATTCTATCCTGAATGGTTTCTGTGTGACAGGAAACCAGTAACAAATGCTGACTGCGACTCTGTAATTACTTATTATGGGGTGCATCAGAGGGAGCATGCAACAGCAGTGGTTTTGATGGAGCCTGTCCTCCAACCTATGCGACTCCACTGGTCGTTTGTGCAAGCGTCAAATTACGACCCATATTTATGTTTTAGAGTCGAGCGACCTCTAGTAAACGTAAATAACCTCGATCCGATAAATGTGTGTTCGTCATTGAATGACGTTTGACCCAGAACCCTAACCCAAGTCCAAGCTAGCAAACGTTTTTCCCAAAAGGATAGTTAATTACCACTTACCCTGGTAAGCACATCAGGCAGGGTGACGATTTACTGGCATCTCTCCGTTCGCCGGTAGGGGCGCTAATTTAGGAAATGCTCCTATGTGTCGTATTACGTGACAGACAACCTCCACAGTCGTATAGGTTGGACGACTTGTTGGATGACAAGGTTGCACTCCTTACTCCACTAATAAATTTATGTCAACTGGAAAAAGTAAGCATGTAAAATGTGATCAATATCTCCAGTAAACAATCATTAAGACAAAAGAAGACCCTTAAAACCTCATCTTTTGTAAAAGTGTTACTTGTGGCACCATCCTGCTTCAATGAGCAACTCTGCCTAGTGCCCACAAATACAAAAATTGAAGGAGAATTTTAAATGGAAGATTAATATTTCACCTCAGCATTGATTCATGATGCCACTGCAGACATCATTTATTTGGCTTTGGCTTTGCAGAAATATTTAGATCCAGCACACTCATTTCCACTGTGCATTAAAGGTAATGGGCCTGTGGAGCAATGCTGTCATCACTACTTAGAACGTCACCCCAGTTTCCTGCTCTGTCATTTTCTCATTCACAACAGTAAAGGAGGTAAAAGGGGTTGAAAGTAAAGGCGGGATGGGCGATGAAAGGGGTTATTATTTCCTCTGGTGTTTGCTGACTGTGTTCAGGAGAAACGTGACATTTTCCATGATATCTAAGTGGGCAAGGCAATTTCTCAGGTGACATCTTTTCGTCAGCTCAAGTTTGCAGCATGGTTCTACTCTATGCAACAGAAAACTGATGAAATGTGTTGAAATTTCCAGAGACTAAACCAAAACCCATGCAATAAATACTGTTTTCAGAGAATTAGACTATTTTTCTGAGAAAAAACAGTGACAGCTTCCAGTCTCTGTGCCATGTTTGGTAATGTAATTCTTTGTCGACTAAATGTCGACTCCATATGTTTTACTCATCTCTGATGCATCTTACACAGGTGAAGGACATTGGAAATCTATTTCTATTAAAGTAGGCCTGAAGTAAACCGGCAGTTTGCATGACTAAAATCAATGCTGCTCCTTCATGCTCTGATAGTTTGTCACTGTGGTGACGCCAGTACAGATGAGCCATGAGTTGACCCTGAAATCAGCACTTGATGAAGCTCAGCTATCGGCCTGCAGTTATTTACCGCTGCACTTTTTAGACACCTTGTTGTGGAAGTACATTGCAGGGCAAACAGGTTTCCACATCTGTTTGTTAATGTTTTGAGCTGGATTTAAGCTTGATGACAAACTCAGCTGTGCCAGTTTGAAAGGTTCAATTGTGCAGTGTTTTGCCAGTGCTTCTCGCAAACAGGAAGAGGCGGAGGACAGGGGGAAAGGGCTTGATAATAAGGCAGGCAACTCTACAACAGAATGTATGCAATTAAATCTGAAATGTTAAAGCGGTCTGAGTCACTAAAGGGAGTAGGGGAAAGGATGTGCTTTTGCCCCCCAAACAACTAAAATTAATCATCCTTGCTTAGCTTGCTTTGTCACTAAAGGCACATTGAATACTTCAAATGAGTTATATACAAATTAAAACTAATGATTTAACGGATTAAATAATTTATAAAGTGCACAACAAAGACAACGTATCTGCTTCCTCTAAGAACTTGATTGCCACGGTAAAACAGGGTAATCAACTTGCATAAACATGTTTTCTTCTTCACCCTTTTAGTTGATGTGAAAATTGTAAGAAAACATTACTTATAATTCAGGTTTTTAGCTGAATTAGATGTGTTTGCAGCCCTTGAAAGTAGGATATAAATTCCAGATAAACTCTGTTTTAAGTCTCTGCCAATTCCTAAGGGAAATGTATGGTCCTTTGTAGTTGCAACTGAAAAGCCCACCATGTTCCTGTTCATGGACAGTAGGCTTTAAGGGCTTTTCTCTGAAACTGTTTCCTGCTGAGGCTGAGAATGGTGTTTTGAGAGCACTGATCGTGAATCACTTGAGGAAAAGTTGAAAGGCAGACAGATAAGAAAAACACTTAAACAAGCCACGACAGTCCATAAAGCCAAGAGAAGCTCCTGATTTATGTGATGAACATCCCTACGACATGGTAAATGGACTTGAGCTTGTATAGCGCTTTTCTAATATTCTGACTACTCAAAGCGCTTTTACACCGCATGTCACACCTACCCGTGCACATCGGATGTGTTGCTCACAGGAGCTGGGGATTGAACACTCGACCTTCCAATTGAGAGACGTCGACTCTACCACAGCTGCCTACATAGCTATTTATTCAGCTGCAACTCATATAAGTTGCTCAATAAAGATAACGACAATAAGCTGTTTCTTGGAGACCATTGTCAGGTCATAGAAATGATGTCCCTGAAACTTTATTTAGACTTTCACTTCCTCAGTGATGGCAGAATGAAAGTGATACATTACAGTGAGTTGTGTCTGAACCTTTGAACATATGGTGAGGGAGAGAAGTTGATATTATTCAAAAGAATCAAAAACTGTTCTGAAATGATCATATTTAAAGCCTGCTTATCAGGGACATGGAATGGTTTTCTGAAGTGGGGTCTGTATGGATTGTATTGTATTTCTAATCCGACATCAATAGTAAGTTTATAAACCAAAGGAGCTGAATGTGAGCTAAAATAATGTGTTCATATAAATGTATGGCACTGTAATTTTCAAAGCCACACAGATGTGTAGTAGATTTCCCCCTTTCCCTTTTCGCCTTCCTCTCATTGTCACCTGTTTCTTGGAAAATTTAGACATTACATCTCAGCAGATAATTATACAGTAAAAAAAAAAAAAAAAACAGTATTTAAGGACAAAATTTTGTTTTCATGGTTGGAGGTGAAACCCTTTAGAGTCCGACACACAGCTAGATAAAACTGTTACTTCCATATATTTCAGATTTAAAGAAATGTGTATGGACTTCAATTTTCAGGCCAAAAACTAAAGTTACTTCCACATATTTATCCTGAAGTAAAAGTATGCAACCTAATAGCAGATCCTGTCTATTCCACTGAAATACCATTAAAGTAGAGCTGTACTATGCGTAGTTGTTCCATTTGAAATAAACAGCTTAAAAGGTGTTAAAATCCAGCTGTAACTTGTACTGCTACTACTGATGAGCGCCCCCCTCATCAGTAGAATTGGGGGGGGGGGGCAATCCAATCAGCTCAGGAGTGCCTGCCTGGGCAGTTCACTCACTCGGAGTGCAAACTCAGAGTGTAAACACCTAATTTCCCTTCAGGGATCAGTAAAGTAAACCTTCTTCTTCTTTGTGTACTTCCCTCGCTTTGAAATCTGGTACATCATGTCAGGGAACCTCATTGCTGGCCTTATCTGTACACGTCTGTCCACCATGTCTTTAGTTATCTCTGCAGAAACCAAATGTCCTTAATTAAAGCGGATATCAAGTCAGCCATGTTTCAGAAAGTTTTGACTCTCAGTCAGTCTGAGGCTGCTTAGTCCTATAGAAATGTGACATCAGTGCATTCCGTCGGAGTGGCGCTACACACCCTAGGCTATACTGTACAACACTGCTGACAGGACCATTTGTACCTTGTAATTTGGCTAATTTTGGGGGGAAAAGTGTACGCTATTTTCAGACAATGTTCAGCATTATTGTGGTGTAAGCAAGCCATTTTGTTTTAGCACTACTTAAGGGTTTCTAAACAAATGGGCAGAGCTGACCAGCATCTCCTTTGGCTAACACATTCACTTGACTTAAGCAAACACAGAACTATCCCTTTAACAAACAGATTGATAACATTTAGTTTATAAAAACTAAGCATACTCCTCTTGCATAAAACATAAAATTGTATTGCTAATCCATTTGGTTAGCAAAGAGATTTATCCCATGTTGCTATTTGGAGATATAAACAAACCTCCAAAATAAAATAAAAAGAGCTAAATTTAGCAGTCTGGTGCATACAGCATACACCCTCCTCCAAAACAAATGATGTGTTGAAGAGAAATGTTACAGTAGTATGATGCCACACTGAAGGACTTTGTAACCAAGGCAACGTACAAAAGGCGCAGAAATTGGTCAAATAAGCTGTTGAAGTGTGAAGAGGAAGCATTACAGGTTTTACATAAAACAACACTGCCAGGCTGTTTTACATTAACATTAATTAGTTTAAAACATTTCACCTTGTTAAATATGACTTACAACAGTCCTTCTGGTGTAATGTATCCTTCATTATCAGTTTAAAAAGTCACTTAGACAATTTGCCTAGATCATGTTTTTCTTTTTTTTTCAGCAAATACAATTTTATGAGCTAATCACAAACGTCAGGAAAAGAGCTCGGTGGAGGTGGATGCCTCCATGAGCAACTGAAATTAACACCTCAGTCATTCATCTCACTACCTCCCACTGCACTGACCCCCTGTCACATGTTCTGAGTCACCTGGCTCCTTGCCACTCCTCCCTGTTTGTTCTCTCACCATGGTGTGTCAGCCTCTCTTTCTATCTCATCATTGTGCACACCAACAGCACATTAACAGCACATTCACTGCCTAGACAAGGAAAAACAGAGGAAAGTATATTTGGTACAGACTGCTACCATTGACTGGCAAAAAGGCTTTATAGATGTGCTTTTTTCATTTACGTGGGACGAAAAGGAGCACGAGTCCAGCTTTGTGTTGGAAAGTAGTTTTGATGTCGAGCAGTGAGCCTTTTTTTTTCTCCTCCAGGGGACTGGCATGACTGAAGTTTGAGAACCACTGCTCTTAAGAGTAGCAGAACAGTGGCAAAAACACTGAAGTCCAAAGAACCAATAGTCCTCAAGATCTGAATAGCACACCTCCTGAACTTCTAAGCAATGACAAGGAGTCACTACAATATGCTGATAGTGGTTTGCAGGCTACAGATTATTAGTAGTTCTTCAGACCAATAACTGATATTTGGAACTGATATGTATTTACAGTAAAAATGAACATCTTTCTGTCAAGAATTTGAGCTTGGAGTCTTATATATTTCAATATTTATATTGAATATTTATTTAAACGCTCAACCTGAGACAAACCTGAAAACAAACCCAGAAGGAAAGACACATCTGGAGCAAAAACAGCAAAATTCTAAAGGTATTTATTTTATCTGCGAATGTGCAACTTTTTGCACAAATATATATATATATATATATATATATATATATATATATATATATATATATATTATCACATCTTAAAATTGTTCCACTGCAAAACCCCAACCTCTGTTATAAAGAAGTTGGCATTTACTGTACCATAAAACAAATTACATAATGTTAGCGTTTAGCTAAGAGGTTTCTTCTTTTCGGTAGGCCAAGTCAATGTTTAGAAAATTAATATCTATCGGTAATTATTTCATACACTCACCATTCAATGTTGAATTGCGAAAAGTAGCAGCCATGAGAGCGGACATGAGGGACTCTTCCCTCAAATACAAAAACTTCACTTACTAAGTCAACGCTACTAAAGGTGATTATTTTGATGCATATTTTTGCTGAATAGTTCCAGCTACTAATTTGCTCAAGTAAAGGCAGTGCCTTTAAAAAAAAAAAACATTAAATAATAATGAGTAGCCTACTGTCCACAAGTCCAAAAGTTTAATTAAAATCAAATCTAGGTTTACAGTGTGGATGCTCTGCTATTAAAATAATTGTTATTGATTGTAGCTGAAAAGTACAAGTTATTTTTTTCTTCGAAAAGACCTTCACACTAACTATACAGCACAGTAGGTAGCACTAGTTTGAGTCCAGTACAACACAGGTTAAGGGTTTGGAACACACTGGCTTTCTTTTGAGCAGGACAATAGTGTTCACACTGTGGGTGTGAAACATGCATGAATGCCTAGAACAATTTATGTATTGGCTAAGATGCAAACTAGATGACGTTTTTTGGACAGTGTCTTCAACAGGAAGTGTAGCCAGCATGAGGTCCTGGTTTGCTTGGCTCTTGTTTGGAGCAGGTGGGGCAGACTGGTGGGCCGGTAGTGCTGTGATTCCATGGAGACTGCAAGGGCCATATGTAGGACAGCTCAACACTCGGAGTCTGTGCTTAATTTTACTCGCAACACATGCAATCCCTCTACTCTGAAGAGCAAGGCCTTATCAGGCAAAGAGTTTTCCATACCCAAAACATGTAACCTCTCGTTTTCATGTCCTCTACACAATAACTCTGTAACCATGGAAGCAGGGATGTTACCTTGTATTTAGTCTTAAAACTAATTTTTAAGCTGCTACAACAGTATTCAGTCTGATAAATTGACTTGGGTCCCTATAAAGCACCTATCAGTGTTTACAACATCTGTTTACCTGTACATGCAGTAGTAGTAAGAAATACAGCTGCTCCACTCTGCAGTAATTAGCAAAGATTGAAATTCAGTGAAAGCTGGCTTCTCTTGCTTTGTATCCAAAAGCACATAGCAGTGAGACCATCCTAATTTTCATCAACACTCTGTCAGGAGAGATTATGCTGCTAGGCTTTTTCCCCAAGAGAGAATAGCTTGTAAAATAAAAGGGGTGGTAGTGGATGGTATTACAGAACAGACTCACATTATACTTTTAATACTCCAGTTTTTTTATTATAAAAAGGAGACTGTAAAGCTCAGTGACAGATATTTTGCTAAGAAACTAAGGGAATGAAATTATTGCATTATCGTTTCTTTACGACAGCTCTGTTGTGGTTATTTATTGCATGAGCTCTCTGTTAGCAACCAAAGTTTTTTTTAAGGTATGTACAAAGTAAGCTACTCTTACTTACATACAACAATATTCAGGGATTAACCTTCCCTGACTGCACATGTCTAAAATCATCAGGGTGAGACAATGTATTAAAAGACTTAACCACAGGTTACATTTGTACTGGAAACATCTACAGTTAACGCTACTGGTCAACAATGTGATGTATTCATTGTAATCCTACCTATATTCTGTTTGAGAAGGAGATGATCCTCACAAGCCCGATACACTAGGCCTACACACATGCTGGCACACAATTTTTATGTGTGTATGAACTTTTTACTGTTTATTTTGGAAATAGATTATTTTTTTTGTGCTAAAAAATGCATTTTTTGTTACCAGCTGTTTTTTTTCTATTTAGGGCCAGTTTTTTTCAGAACATTTCTTTTTCATGAAATCAAAAAACGGTACAGTTGGGTGAGTTAACATCTGTGCTCTGTTAACACTGCAGAGAAAACAGCACATGGACGATTACTGTAATCACATGCCCACTCAGTTCTTTTGTAAAAAATATCTAATCCTAATATAATAGACTGACATTTGAGTGGCAATAAAATGGCTTGTATTGATCAGCAATGATCTCCCCCTGATACACATGTACCGGCACTAAATGGACAAAATGTATTAAAACAACTGATAGCTCATGCTCAAGTGGAGCTTTAATGCTTATTTTCAGCTTTTATTAATTTTCTGGGATTCAACCCGAGTAGACTGAATGATTCACAGGCTAAATTGAATGCAGCCCCTTAATTATACAGCCTGTCTCTCAAAAACAATCTCCTTTCTCTTTAATGACTTCCTCCCTAAAAGTGCACTTTCCTCTGATCGGTTAGCTTCCTGCAAGCCTGTTCAAAGGTTTTCTATGTTTTAAGATTAAATATTGTACGTCACCATCATAATTTTCATTCAATTGACTGAGCAAGAATTTGCAGGCTTAGCAGTAATGACATTCTTAACATATGTGCCAGACAAAGATACTCTATGGACTAAATAGGGACCATCTTAAAGGTGTTAAAAGACAACCAAAAAGGAAGGCCTACATGAGATGCCAAAAACTGCAGTTTCAAGAATGTCAACAAGGCCGGTTCCTTGTTTGACATAATACAGTGCATATACTTGCATTTACTATGTAATGTTTAGAGATAAATTCCCAACCCTGCCGTTAACAACAGGTTTAGCCAATGGCACAGCTGTGCTGGAGTGTCAATTTAGCACAGAAAAGAACAAGTGGGACGGGAAGTCAGACACCGACACAATATTAAAACTTCTGGTTTATTTTTAGTATATAACTCTAGGCTTTGACAGTTTAGAAAAACAAGGTTAATGTAGAGTCTTATACCACGTACATTGTATTACAGCAGGACGCTGTCACGAGTGAATCTGTAAACCTACTGCTGTCAAAAAGGCGCTTGATGTAACACAGCGCTTTTCTGAAAACTTAAAAGAATTCAACTAAAAAAAGTGTTGGGTGCAGCTCTTTTCGAAAAGGCGTCCACTTTTTAAAAAAACGTTGTCCTTTTTTCTTAGGGTTGTATGTAAAAAAACATTGGCAGTTGAAAAAAAAGTAACTAATTCAAACAGCTGTGCTTTAGAGATTAACCCTGAACTCTACGGCAGCACATTAAAAAGAGCAAAACAAGTTGAGGCAAGAATCAGCACCATCAAGCAATACCAACAGATACATTGTTATTGTACCATTCTCTAAGCTTCTCTCTGAAGCAGCAAGGCTTAGAGAGAAACTTTTTGATTTCACACCAAGCCCTCAGACAACAACCGCTCTGCAGCAGCCCAAGCCATCAGTTTGTTTCCCCTCATAGAACCTTACAATACACTTCTAACCAGCAGCAGAGCAGCGCTATAGTCTTTGAGTCTCTTCATGCAACTGTGATTTGTTTGTTTTCTTACATTCTTCTTCATGTTCTTTTCTTAACAGATAAGAACATGATAATGGCTTTTAAAGTTAACTTGGATGGTACGCTAACAAAACCTGTTTTTTTAACCCGTGAGCCTTTGAGCAAGGTCATATCCTTTCCTCCTCACTGGTTTTCATACAGCTGTAAAAAATAACCAGTAAAGTGAGCCAGTTCACTTTCAGTTTACCCTGTTCTTATTCTGTAATGTTTTACCTTCCCTTGCAGTATTCCTGTTTTTGCTGACTCGCTTGTTTAACTGAATATCAAAATCTACTCCATCAGAGCTTTATATAAGTTTGGCAGTGACACAAGTAAGACAGCACATCTGTAGTACTCAGTTGTTATTCCTTTTATAATTGACCTGACTTGAATAACTATTATAGCTTTGTTTTTCTATTCCTATTAAATATGATTTTCATCATCTTTTCTATTCTTTTGCATATTGTATTTTTTTTTGAAGAATTCTACATTAAACTTGCAGCCTTTGCATTGCTCTAGTTCCTGCAGATAAAGGCTATTTCATTAGCAAGAATACATCACAAAGAATGAATCTAAACCATGCAGATACTCCGATTTACATCAGGCATGCCTTTGAGCAATGTACTGTATTCATCATACTGAATTCAGTTTCAGATATGCTGGACTTCAAACAAAGCCCTCCAGATTTGTGTTGTATTTAAAGCCAGGCTCGAGCTGCAGCAGGAGCAAACCCTGCTCCCCCACAGCCAAATGCATCCTCCTGCTCTTAACTTCCTATTTTCAGTTCATTGAAACATGGATACGAAATGCTTCCTCTTCCAGACGTAGAATAGAGCTATTAGATTGAGCGAGAATGAAAGATAAAGCGAGCACATTATTATACTTAGAGTTACAAAAGAAAATAATGAGATCATTAGACACAATCTATTTACTTAACACAGAGAGGAAAACCCAAACAAACTGTGGGGGAGAACAAGGAGAAGGTGCTGGAAATAATTTGATGTCATTTTAGAGTAGAGCCAAAATGTGTTCTTTGCCTGCAGAAATTGCTGGACAATTTGATGTCAGATGGCTGTATTCCCTCACATAAATCATTGTTGCAGTATGCAGCCATCAATGTCAGCCAGAGCCATCCCACTTCAGTCCAAACTGAATGATACAGTATCTTGAAATCGACCAGCATTAAAGTTTTCCACAGAGTCAGTCAAATAGAGTTTGATGATTCCCTGAATATTCATTTCGTTTTTAACTTATCTATTGTCATTTCTCCGTTAGTGAACAGACACTAGAATTTGATACAAATAGGATGACTCTTGATCTTGGATGGGCTGAATTTTTTAAAGGAAGCAGTTAGTTAACACTGTTAGAGTATGGACACTTGAAGGTTGTCCTAATCCAAAAAAAGGAATTCCAAGTCATACAGACTTAACAACTTTTTTTATGACCTACACCAACTGGCCTTTAGACTAAGGGTTTGAGTTACTTTATGTTGTTCTTCTGCAGTATACTGTATGTCCTTTTCCCCTATTGTCTAGGATATGAAGACGATTTGGAAAACCATGCAATGAGTAAAAATATTTAACTCAAGTTTAAAACCAGAGTTGCTACTGAAGCTAAAAAAAAATACATCCCTGGTTTTATCTTCTCTCTTTCCTGAACTGTGAAAGCTAAGATTGATGAAAGGAGGTTCAGGAAGTGGATGAGATTAGAGCCAGGCAGCTTTTGCTGCAGGTGAGGACTTGATGGAACTTTGTGATGACAGGGATGGTGTCTTGTACAAGCAGATGAGTTTCTCACTTCATCTAATGGGATTTTAAATCTTTCTGGGGACAATAACAAAGGTAATAATAGAGAAAATGTATGCTAATGCTTTTTTTCAGACACAAAGCTGTTGATATAACACTTCTCTCACATGAAGGCAGCAGGAACAGTGTGACTGTCATATAGAAATCTAGCTGTTTTAAATACTTATAAGATACACATCTTGTCTTACAACCCACCTGACACAACTTTAAAGCTAAAGTCAGGGTACATACTTGTAGACTGAGTATAATCATGTCCAATAATCATGTAAAATCATGTCCAATATGATACAAAAGTATTGTGAATGTGAGCTGGTCTGTAACCAGGTCTGGCCTATGACAGATAGCATGGAGTACGACTAACTTTAGCCTTAGATGGCCTTAGATCTGCAAGAAATTGGCGACACTGCAACACAATGACCCCCAAGTTTTCAACAGAGAAGATATTCATCAAGAGATAGTGATCACCATGGTGTAGTGTTTGCTATCAAATGCCAGGGAAATCCTCCTGGTAGTTTCAGCAATGGGCTTTGTTAAATTATTGCTCATAATTGTGTCTCTTTCACGTTGTCAAATCACAGTCAGCACTTGAAAGGACTTTCAATTAATCTGAGCTTGAAAACTGTGTCCATTTTATTTGTCGCTTAAAAAATAAATAATATTTCATGTCATGTCAATTTTACGTCTGGCACTTTAAGTTTCTGTTGACTGATGCAACAAAGAGGAAGTGAAATTTAATGAGATTGGCAGGACAGAGCCTTCCTTGGAATACATTCGGGGAGAAGTTAAGCCACTCAGTCTTCTAATGTAAACAGCAAGCCTGTGAGAACACAGTGTTAAAGAAATAGCATTTTAAAATCCAATCAGAGCATACGTAAATGATTTGATTACTATGAAGGGCCTTGTTTTGCCCTACATTCACAATTTGAGATTGTGTTAATTTTAAACTGTACGTAATTGGATACCAAGTTCTGATCCAATTGCCTGAATTGCCCTCTGCCAATGTGTTTGTTTTAAACTGACTAAGTACCTCTATAGTGAGGGGCACAGATTTCTGCACTGAAGTGAAATACCAGGTAATCTATTAATAAATTACACATAAACACAGAAACTGTAGGAAATTGAGTCTCTTTCCTCAGTCAACCCAACCCCACAGTCTGCAGTCATCCACATAAGGTAGATTGCAATACACTTGAAGATATTTTATCCACTTCAACTTTATTTATTTCTTAAGTTGCTGGCTAGACTAGACTTAACTGAGTCTTACATCTGCCTCACTTCTACATAATAATAATAATAATAATAATAATAATAATAATAATAATGATAATAATAATAATGAATTATTAATATAATTGTTCATGTTAGTGTTATATGATTGGTCTGTTGTGGTTACAGCTAATACTACAAATACTTTTCCCCTTACCACTAGTATTGTAGCAATGAATCAATCTTAATCATTGTTGTAGTTATTGTTGCTCTGATTGATTGTCTCTGTCTCTCTCTATTCCTCTATCTCTCCCTCTAACCCCTCTCAACTCCAGCAGAGTCAAGGCAGATGGCTGTTCACCATGAGTCTGGTTACTTTTCTTAATGTTGCCTAGCCCTTTTTTCTAGGATCTTTGTAAATAGTAGAGTTCTACACCAAAGAGTATGGTGTAGAACTGCTATTTTGTAAAGTGTTTTGAGACATGTTTTAACACATGATTCAAGATTTATTCCTGCACTAGAGGAGCACATGACCACTAATCTGGCCTCTTGACTCAAGCTTACATGGTGATTTTGCAGTCAGCCAGAATCTGGCACATCATTTGACTGTCTGCCTCTAGGACAGTTATCCACCACCATATTTCCCATGCATCTAGCTTTTAAAATGCATGTTCAGCCAGCCCCCTGTCTATTTGCCTCATGTCAGCTCTTCTGTTTGATAACCATCCTGTACTTAACTTTCAAAACTTGATCTATTGATCTTTGAGCCATTGTGGGTTAGTTTAGGGAGACCTGTCATCTAGAAATAACCTTAGAAGGGTTTGGGCATGGCCATTCTCATTGACCTGATTGATTCTCATCATGGCTCAAGAGTTCACTGGTACTCATTGCCCCAGAGCCTCTGCTGCCAGCTACCAACATGGGGTCTCTGGTCTGCAGTTATAATCCTTGTCCAGTGTTATAATCAGTACTCCACTAGTCTTTCTATACTGCTTCATGCCTTACCTTTTGGCCAGATCACTGCATGGTCAACCTGACTACTCTTCTGTCGACATTTGGTCCATTTGTTAAAGAGGCTCCTCGCTCCTAGGTCTGGTTGACTTTCTCTCCGCCCCTCTATTATGCCAACAGACTGACTGCTCTGTATCAGCTAATACAGAGCAGGAAATAAAATAGCTTGCTCTCCATCCAACAGTACTAACAGCTAGCTGTCTGATGTTGGAGCTTTGATTCCTTTGCCAGATACTATATTATTGTCAGATTAAGAACTAAATCTAACTTCATAACCTGGATACATTCTTCTTGGGTCTTGACATGGAGCATTTTTTTGTTTTATTTTTTACTTTGCATCTTTGATAATTTTGTAAAGCATTCTTTTTTTGCAGGATGCATTGTAATTTGCAGAATATTTGTATCTACTTTTGCCTTTTGTGGAGGTCTCGGAATTAGCTGGGTTCTTGTTTATGTTGTAAGATTCTCAATTGTAACTCACATCATGTAAATGCTCGTCGACTGAGTGGCAGCTCAGCAGTAGCAAGGCTTATACAAGCCACATAACTTGACACCTAGATTGTGTTTGGTAGGTTGGTGCCTTTTGGATACATTTTTAATGTAAAGATTGGACAAATGGCTTCTTGTGTAGTAAATAATTCAAACCAAGATGTGTGTCAGTGAGAGGCAAACCATAAACATTCCAAAGAATCACTTATCTTTTTATAGTCATGAACATCTGGTAGAATCATATTCCATCACAACACAACTGGTTACGTTATATAATCTTTGTCAACCAGTCAGTGAATTAGCCATTGGCATTGCTGTCATATCTTGAATCACTTAGCTTTTGGTAACCCTTTAACTGTCTTCATCTCCACCTTCACTTCATCATACATTCAATTCTAGCCCAAGAAAAGCAAACATGGTTATAACCATTTTAATAAAATTAATATTGTCAATGTCAAATAGGCGACATCACAGTGCCTATTTCCACTTTATTATAGTGTGTCCCAGATGCACCATTATTTTTCGTTTACAGGACTTGTGGTAAGAAAAAAAACAGGGTAAACAGATTGAAGGTAATGGTCCTTTCAGTAGAATTGTGTACGTCTTCAAAAGCTGAGGACAGAAAATATAAGGAAGTGAGGAAAGTTTTCATTAGTAATTTCATTTTGTGGAATCCCTGCAGAATATCCTGAGCCTCAATACAGTATGTGACACAAGGTCATCAAACAACAAATTATATGTTGTATTAAATTCAATGTATATTAAATTCCCTTAAAATTCCTACACTGCGGCACTGGATAACTCTCCTGCCAAAGTGATGATAATTCAGTAATAGAGGCCCAACATAGAAAATAATCAGCAGAGTGTGTAGGTTGTTTGAACTGTTGTCACACTGTGATCACAGGTTTGAGTCGAGAACAATTTGATTTATGCCATCCCTAATTGTGTCTATCTTCAACTGTCCTGTCATTCTAAAACCCTAAATGGACCTACCTTGTGCATACACTGTATGCTGTAATTCATCCTTCTCACACCATAACTCTCCTGCATCACATTTAAATCGACATAAAGGTACATGAGTTCTGAAAGCAGAGACATGTTTAGGCTAAAATTAGAAACTGTGGCTATATCTCTTGAAATTAAGTATAGACGCATGCTCCTAGTTCTGTGGAGTATATAGATTCACACTGTAATGCACACATGCTTTATGCACTCAGGCATGCACTCGTGTCTTTACTCTCACACACTCTTCCCTTCCTCAGAGAGATGGAGTGTCTCTCATGTTGCTGTTGTTGTTGTTTGTTTTCCAAAACAAGCTGGCCTTGTTCTCTTTTACTCTTTAAAGGCAAAACCCTCGAGAGCCATCCTACAGAGTAACAAAGTTTAAAAGAGCTGTCCAGGTCACACTGTAGCACAGTGAGGAAGGCACTGTGGCTAGTCTTAAAATGGCTTTGCAGCCATGGTTGGAATGCAATTGCAAGAATGTTTCAAATCATTTACATTCCAGTTATTTATTTGGAACTGTATTCAATGGCACAAGTATATTTTTTTATATAAATAAAGTCATAAGGTAATATAGTAGCATTAGGATTATATACATTTTCTAAAATAGGACACAATGTTGAACAGAAGCGGTTTTAAAGCCCGTTCTACACATGACGAAACTGATGGACAAAATGAGTACTGCACGACATCTGGTACAGAAATTGTTTAATCTCAATTATCTTGTTTTCATGATCATGGGAAGCTAAAATTAAAATGAATGATCAATTAACATCCCAGCCCTACATGCACATTTGTAAGAGGAGCTTAAAATGAATAAAGAGAAAAATGTGAAGATTCTCTTTAAGTAACTCTGTGCATCTGAAGAATCCACTTTTGTGTCTATCCTGATTCAGTGAAGAATGAGCAATAAGAGTCAGACAGAACGTTGCTTTGAATTAATTGATGCATGGAGAGAGTGTGAGGTTGATGCAGACACCACAAACAAGCAGTGCTACACAAGGAACAGGAATTAGTAGGCGCTTTTAAGAGACAAAGCAAGTAATTATTAGAGCAATGCCAAATCTGAAATGCTTTAGCTTCCTTTACAGTAAATACCTCGGGACTCAGTGATTCCTTGTTCTGAGAAAGATACAAACTGTGGGCCCAGAGAGATACAGTGTGAACAAGTAGGCTGTCAAATGTGAATAATTAATTCATTTGTGTATTTGCCCACTTTTTATAACCTTTGTCTCCCTCTTGATTCTGATAGTGCTCCCAAACATGCGTACCCTCGCCAGCCTAATATGCTGCATTGTACATTTAGTTTGTGTATTGAAACTTCCCCAAGATAGTGTTTTCAAACCTTTACGCCAACATTTCCAAGAACCCATTTCCCTTGGCAATCAAACGTTAAAAAACATACTTATGAGGTGCAGTAATGAGGCGAAATGATGCCTATTTCTGACACACAGTTCATAAAGACCTATTCAGCAAAAAGTGAAGCTTTAGCCTTTATTATCAAAGGCATGTAATATATATTGCATAAGCCAGTTGCCATCTTGGGTAACTGTCCATAGAACAAATTTCAGCACTAACAAATTCTCTTGGCTTTTGATTCAATTTTTTCATCAGTAAAAGTTCCCTCACAAGATAACAGCTTTGATGTAAGTGTGACTTCAGGATAACAGTCCCAATTGCATTTGCCTGATGTGGTTAACAGAGAAATATTTATTGTAAGTAGTATCAGCATCACTGCTGTGTGCCTCCATATTGTTTGAATAACTCAGACTGGCACCTGTTCACCCTTCTCACCTGGGCATTCTTTGTCTTCATTAATTTTAATAACACGTTAAAATAAAATGATTTGATTTCTGTTATTAAAAAATGGCCCACAAAATCGTATGCTCACACCTAAAGATAAAGTCTGATGTTTTTAATTATTACATCATATTACTGTATGTCACATCACTTATGTTCGTACACAGTATATGTTTATTGATTTTGTTAAAGTGTTGTTTAAAATCCACACATGACATATTTTTTGAGATACTCAGAAATAAAGAAGACACGTCAAGTAAGCAAGAGACTGATGAGAGAGAGTAGTCCTCAAGGATCAAGACTAAACTTTCAAATGACACAGCAGTCATTCATGAAGTTCTGTGCTCTGATCATAGACTGTAAACATTAGGCTCTGATGGAGAGGTCTGGTGGAAACACTCTACTTTACTCGGGCAGATATGCGCAGTCAGGACTATTTGACCCCAGTCAGATCAGATCGAGCATGTACGTCTCCTATTAATTAAAAGTTGTATTACTTGACCCTGTTGTTTGATTGAAGAATTTTCCATATGAAAACTTTCAAACTAGACTGAGGATTTACAGAAGTCTAACAATATATTGTTTAATCACTCTCCAGTTCATTAAGCTTTCGGTGTAACCAGCATATTGGTAGTTGCCTTGCACCCTTAACTTTCAGTATCAACTTTTATTGTGAGATATAGCTGAAGACATTTTAGGCTTTCTTTTTTTTCTCAATTATGATAACACTGTTGTCGCCATGCACATCTATGTTGACCTTTTCTTCTCCACTGACGGCAAAGTGCCATCCCAGGTTCTCGCAGTCCCATGAGATCAGCAGGGATGAAATAAACATGAATATCAAAGATATTTATTCCCAAGAGTTGTAGTTTGTCCTTGTGGGGCTTAGGCTCCAATCAATCCCCTGGAGCTGGGCTATGACCGAGCATAGCTAGAGAAGGCATTTTATATTGCTGACATACACCCTGTCAAAAAAAAAAAAAAAGACTAGTTTCTCCCAAACACTAAAGAATGAAGGATTCTCAGGGGCTTTGATGGATAACATTACAGTCAGAAAATGCAGACATCAGATTTAAAGTTTGAAAGGTTAAACAAATATCACAGACAATACCTACTAACTTTCCTCTAAAAGATTGTATTGGAAATGTCAGGAATAATTTTGTAATTAAGTGTATAGGTCATTTAAATCAGAGTCTTTAGGATTTCTGTTGGTTAGTAAGATTGTTGGGGTGACTCTGGCTTAGTGTCCTATGATACCAAAACCCAAATTGCTCCAGCTGCTTTGTCTGTGTTCAATGAATATCCATTGATCAGACGTAGCCTACTGTAGCAGGAAGAATACTTTTTATGCTGTAACAACTTATGGCGATCCATTGAAAATAGAAATATTTAAACAAAAATCATGAAGATGATACATCGCTCCCAAGCCACGTTTTGTTTATTTATTACACCAATGAAATCAAGCAGTATGTTTTTATTTACTTTAGAAATTTGTATTTATTTCTATGTTGCTCTTCATTTTGCTGGAGCACTCGCCGAGGGCAGCCCCCTCACTCTGACGCCTCTCCATTAATGCATGTCCATAGGATCCTCTTTTAACACGTGTGTATTTCGGCCTATGTGTGTGTAGCAAGTTCATTAAACACAGTGTAAAACTGATTGATATAATTGAATATCATTGTTATTAATATGCATCCAGGGCTTTTTGTTTCTTTAGCCCTGTTTCCACCAAGCGATCCGGTATGGATCAGTACAGTTTGGTATGGTTTGGTTTGATAAAGCCTGATCCTGTTAGCGTTTCCACAGCCAACCAGCTAAATAATTGTGTGACATCATATCAGCTAATTTCTAACAGCTACCCTGCTAATAAATTCAACAAATACAAAAATGCGACACAGTAAACAAAGTCCAATGATGGAAGACATCCAGAAATTCATTTACTTTGTCATTGCCATGTGGCACTTTGTTACAAAACGCAATCAAGCTTCGTGTCAGAGAAGGCTGTGTGCTGCGAGGAGAAATACAGCAGAATAAACAATCGACTGGGCGACACGGCGGCGTTGTGTTTGACACTGTCACACGGAAAGTGACGATTGTTTTGACCAATCAATGGACTGCAGTGTTTAGCGCCACCTTTTTGGGTCGGATCGATACAATTGGCACCCCAACAGAAGGGTACCAGAAAGTAGGACAGTATGTGTCTTGGGATCTTTAGTCTATGGATACGCCACAACATGCGTGCCGTACCAAGACAAACTGAACTGGACCGCCTCATGGAAAGGGGGCTTTTTTTCCCAGTGAACTAAATTCGTACTGAACTGTGACCCCAAACCGAGGTACTAAAAGAACCATTAATCCTTCACTGTACAATGTTGATCTAGCCGCTGTATTAAAAACACATTTAACTTACCAATAAAACATAAAAAAGCCTTCATATTAGCACAGTCCACAGCATGACAGATTATTGTGTTGGTTAAAAGCACTCATGGTTCAGTTACTCTTGTTACTCTTGTGACTTTTCCTCTTGCAGTCCCCTCTCTACTCTGCCAATGTGGTGAACACGGCACCTCAGCAGTGGCATTGGCCAACACAGCTATCAATGATAAGCATTCCATCTAATTTTTTACTGCAACAACCACTTAGAAAAGTAAACACTGTGGCATAAATCATTACGATAAGATAATGATAAAATCATGTCTAAGAATAACATATTCAGTGTATATTTTGCTTACATTGTTTGACCCATGTCCAGTTTGTTTACAGCCAACAGTAGCTGGAGCTCCAAATGTGCTATTCCCTCCTGAGAGTTGTCATGTTGTCCATTTTAATATACAGTCTAGTTATTAGTCTCTATTGCAAAACCATTTAACACTATGGGGACTGACCCTATGACCCACTGATTAAGTCCTTGTGTTGTTTGGAATGACAAAGACCCAATACTGACTCTCCTGAGATTATTTGAAACAAAGCACACCAGGTGAAATACAGTATTTTTCCTCATTCAGCACAGTGGATCCTGGTTGGACCACCACACAGGGCTAATAGAAGAGACTTTTCCTTAGCTTACTTTTTGATAAAGTAGCTGACAGGAGTCAGCCTGTTTAAGGTCATGTTTTGTGTTTTTATTTGTTCAGATTTATGGTTTTCTTATATTACTTACCCTTGTCTTTGTGTTTCAGATCCTCCTCTCGTTTCCACCTTGTGTCAAGCCCCGCCCCTGATTACCCGCACCTGTGTCTCATAGCTCCCTGATTGTTTGTGCTATTTAAGCCTTGTGTTTCCTCCCTCATGTTGCCAGGTCGTAGTGTTTTCCTTGTGTTACCTAGTTGTAGTGTTTTCTGTATCCAGATGTTGTGTATGACTCCTGCCTGCCTTTTGTTACCGACCTTAGCCTGCTCATCTGGATTGTTTGCTCTTCTGACTACTCGTGTACTGAACCTGTTTGTATTAAAGGACTGATTTTTCAACTTCCCTCTGGGTCTGCGTTTGCCTCCATACATTACCTAGAATTGTGTCAATAGCACATCGTTTTTTCATGTCACTTCTATGGTTGGATGAGATTCCTTACTTTCATGTTAACAAGTCAAAAGACTAATTGCAACTGAAAAAAGATAATAGATGTTAGAGTGACAATTATAAGGAATTTAAGATGTTTTTGCAGAGCCGTGTGCACGGTAGTTGTTTCCAAACGTTGTCTGAACACTTATGGGCGATCTGGCTCAGTTAGCATAACGCTGAACTTTTCTTTTCAATAAAAAACCCCACCTGTTTTCAGAATGTTGTTCTTTTGCAAACATGGCCTTCGACAAGCATTGTGTTAATTCGGTATGTAGATTGATATCTTCATTTACACAACACTTGGGTGAAGAATTGTGAAGGGAAAACTGTTCATCCATCAAAAATGAAAAGTAATTAATGCAGCACATTTTATTTGATCATATTTTTATCTGGCTCAAGGGACTTTTAAAATATAGTTCATACCTAACTGTTGAGAGTCAGCACTGCTTAGTTTCACTTCAGTAAATCTGTAATGGCCTACAGTCAGCACAAGCATGATGCATGGGGTCTGATCTTTACTGTGCATCCTCATTAAGATGCTGCTGAGCCAGAGGGAGAGTAAGTAGGGAAGGGGGAAGAAGGACAGAGTTGAAAACTAAATAGCTAATGAAAGATTTCCAAAATAAAACAGGAGAAAATTATTTTATCTCTGAAGAATTCACATGTGGAATATAGTACAAACTTTCTTACACAGGCATATTCCAAACAGCCTTTTGTCTTATGTTCCCCAATGTTATTATGCTGTGCTTAAAAGTTTTCACACAGCACACAAGGGCTGAATTTAGTTTGATTCTCATTGATTTCAAAAGACAACAAGAAAAACCTAACTTAGCTATCCGCTCGTCTTGTTAGAGGAGGTGCTCTGCCCCCAACGATCTTTATTACCATCCATCCATCTTCTTTCTTTCACATCCTTTCTGCAGAAAATCCAAGCTGGAGACAGACATATTAGGCCATAAAGCATCACGAGCCATTGATTGGTGCTCCTGCAGGGCAGATAACACTCAGAATATGTAGGGATAATGCCTGAATGTTGCTGATGGTGGGCAGTCCGAATCGGCCCATTATCCAGTCTCTGTTACATGATATAAGCCGCATCATGCTCTTTCCACTTGAATTGCTTCACAAATACTCATCCATCACAGTAAGTCCTACTTTTTATGAAATGAGAGGGCCAACTGAGACTTTATAGGAACATACTTTTAGTTTTGCTGCACTCATCTGCCTTTGGAATTTCGCTCCACTCCACACTTTTGCAAAAAGGGTTTACTCATTAACTACATACCAGTTTGAATCGTCATCAAAATTGCTTTCACTCGTCACTTTTCCTCCAGTCTTCTTTACTCACAAATCATAGCAACCCTTCTGTTGTAGCTGTCCAAATCAAAAATGTTTGCTACAGTAGCATAATAAAGATTTTCTCCTTGCATGCTTAGTAATGTCTTTTTTTCTGTCAGATCTGCTCAGAGTAAACTCTGTTTAAGCTACGGGCCCTGCGGAACTCTCTTTTCTTCTTTGCAGCAGAACTTCACTGAGTCAAAGCATTTACCACAGAGAGACATGTAGAGTATATTGAAGGTTAGAGATAGAGAGCCAGAAAAGGTCAGCCCCTCTCGCTGACTACACACTATAGCTTTTACTCGGGTCTTGGATGTGAAATGAAAGTTCAGAGAGTGCACAGTTTTCTCTCAGCTATTTGAAATGTCTCTCAAATTAGATTACGAGTCAGTTTGCACAGCTTCAGCAAAGCGATTGCCCTTCTTACACATAGCGCTTTCTGCATCATGCTGGCTGCACTCATTTACATGTGGATATTTATCACCCAGGCCGTCAGCACAGATGGATGTGGTGTGGCTGGGAATATAAACATTTTCTTTTTTCAAGTCATCTGTAGAAATTTGTGTTGCATCATCATTTAACAGCCTGCCCCCGTTTTAAGCCTCTTGACTTTAACATACAGAATATCCACAACTATTAGTTAGAGCTAATTGTTGAGAGGTAATATTTTTGTCTTTGCAGGTTTAAATGACAATATTTTGACTTGATTTTTTTTTAGGGGCTTTTGCTTTTATTTGGATGGGACAGCTGAAGAGTTTGGGGAGGAGAGAGGGTGTGTGTGTGTGTGTGTGTGTGTTCATCTTAATGACTTTTTGCACAAATGTAATGGAGGGCCTGGTCACTCTGAATTTAGCCTACTTCATTGCAAATCCAGTTAATGTTAATTAGAAATATTGCATTGTCTTCTGATGCTGGTTTTCATTGAATTACTTACAGCAATGGTTTATATTTTGGTATAGAGTATTCTTATACTCTTGCTGATCAAGCCTGATGAGAAGATCAATTTCACTGTCATTGTTTTTATACTGGAATATTGGAGATTGAAGAAGCTCTCGTCTCTTTCTGAGGGTAAAAAAAAGAGCTTTTTTTATGTATAAAAAACTTTTTTTGAAAATGTAATTTTAGATTCAATTTTGCATTGGATATTTACTATGTTTTTCTTGGATGGGAGCTACCTCAGCTCATCACTGGTTGCCTAGCAACTGCTCAGGTTGGCTGTCAGTCTCTCTTTTTGTCTGCTCTATAGCGTTACACAGACACTTGATTGATTCTATCCTGAATCAGATGATGGGCAGAATCTGGGCAGGGGGATAAATAATAATCCAGAAATATCTGAGTTTTGTAAGTACAAGGAAAAAAATGAACAGATGAATCATTAGCTTTCATTACATTACCAAAGAAAAAAATATATTCAAAAGGTTGCATAATTTTGGACAAATAAATAAAGTACTTCATCAGATGCTGGAAAATAGCTGTAAGTAGTTCAGCAGCTCTGCACCTGTGCTTGCTAACACTGCCTGTACCATATAAATGCTGCAGATGCTTATGAGCAGTGCTCTATAGCTTCCAAAGTTAAGGCACTTAGTGTATACTATGCATTTATTTGTGGTGATAGAATTACAGATGTAGAAAAAGAACTGTTAGATATAACTGGATATAATTTCAATGCTAAAATCTCTGTTTCATACAAATATCTCTCTCTCTCTCTCTCTCTCACACTCACACACACACACACACACACACACACACACAATAAGCGTGTTCTCTTGACTGACTACTGAGGAACGTGAACTGAACCTCAGTCCTAAACCTTCCAATGTCCTTCTTGTTTTTGGTAACGTGGTCTTCTGACTGTAGTTTAGGGGAACAAATAAAAAAATGCCTAGTTTTTCTTCTGAGTTTGAAAAACAAATTCTAACACAGACTACAAAATTACATTCTCTGTAAAAACAAACCTTTCTGTTTTAGAGAGGCACAGAGAAGCTGCACAGCAATTAGGTGTTCAAGTGTTGATGCAGAGCTTTAATTCCTCTCGAAGACTTGGGTTTGCTGTAGCTGTAATTGCTGGTTTTCTTCTCGTCTCACTAAGTTCATACCGTGTAAGCATGCCCCTTCCTCTCTTTAGCCCTAATGGTTTGCAACTTTCACCCCACAGTGAGTTTAATCCATGCATCATGGCAAAATATTACCCTAGCTGTTTTATACTTATACAGTATAAGCTAGATACCTTATTAGCATAAAGCTGAGCCTGTGCAGCAGATCCCTCTATGGCTCGGCCAATTATTAAAGCAGGCTCATGAAAGACTGTTTCAGAATTAGTAAAATGATCCACTACATCATAGATCCTCTGGTGGCTCTTTAGCCTTCCTGCTTTTGAAAGGCTTTCTCAGCTTTATTTGAGTAATTGTTTATGACTGGGGGAGGGAGACCTTTTACCCTAGTCATCATCCAGTGTAACATTATAGCACAGTGTGGTGCCAAATTGAAGAGAGATCATCATGAAAATGAGATGCCAAACACACCCTAATACATCTTACCCAAAATGTAGTTTCTTTCAGTTGAAAACTATCTCCCTCATCTGTCTCTCATTTTTGTTCTCTTACCACAGGTCAGGAGCGGCCATGCCATTTGGCTGTATAACAATTGGAGAAAAGAAGGATTATAACAATCCTTCGGATGTGACAGATAAATATGACCTGGGTCAAATTGTTAAATCGTAAGTATCTGCACAGCTTTTTCTGGAGCACAAATATCATCAACAAAGACTTTGCTATATTTATTTTTTCAAGAGTCTCTTTTGATTCACGTTGATCCTAATTGTTGTAAAATTATTCTTTCCAGGGAGGAATTCTGTGAGATATTCAGAGCCAAGGACAAAACGACAATGAAAATGTACACTTGTAAAAAGTTCCTGAAAAAGGATGGAAGGAAAGTCCGCAAAGCAGCCAAAAATGAGATCCTGATCTTAAAGATGTAAGTTTTGCACTAACTGATAACAATATTCACACGAGAAATTTGTTTTTCACTGTTTCATATTCGTAGAGACACCAACAGCAAAAAAGATCAGAAAGTCTGCTAGATTTGTTTAACCAGCTCAGGTCACAGCCTGTTTTTCTAGATATGTTCATCTGAAACATATTTCATGCCATATCTGTGATGATCTAATTCACCAGATAAACGTCGTCCTCGACTCATTCAAACATGATGGCATTTCCAGAGGCTATAATAATTGCTGGCAATTACATGCTGATATTTAAATATTCATCCATCCATCCATCCATTTTCTGCCGCTTATCCGGGGCCGGGTCGCGGGGGCAGCAGTCTAAGCAGGAGCTCGGAGTAGAGCCGCTACTCCTTCACATCGAGAGGAGTCAGTTGAGGTGGTTCGGGCATCTGGTCCGGGTGCCCCCTAGACACCTCCCTATGGAGGTGTTCCGGGCATGTCCCTCCGGGAGGAGGCCTCGGGGTCGGCCCAGGACACGCTGGAGAGACTATGTCTCTCGGCTGGCTTGGGAATGCCTTGGGGTCCCACCGGAAGAGCTGGAAGAGGTGTCTGGGGGTAGGAACGAAGATGGACCGGTAAATCAAGAGCCCAGCGTTGTCCTTTCAGGCTGAACCCCCGACCTTGGTCCTTGTTCTATTGTCCGTCATAGGGGTTTATGAACTGCTTTTAGTCTGACCCGTCACCTAGGGCCTGTTTGCCTTGGGTGACCTGCTGGGGGCATAAAGCCCCCGACAACATAGCTCCTAGGATCATTCGGGTGCTCAAACTCCCCCACCACAAAAAGGTAGCAGTTCAGGGGGGAGATTTAATTTAAATATTCATAGCATACATATTGGAAAACAATGAGTATGGATAGGCAATTTTTTCATGCAATAAATACGTTTTATATTTAATTAATCATTTGTAACATTTCACATCACGTTGTTGTATTTATTTGATAGGAAAGAAAAAGGGAGACAGGAAATATACAGATGAGAGGGTTGAGGATGACATAAGGTCCTGCATGGATCTGGAACTCAGGGCTGCTGCAGTGAATTATGTACACATGACTTGTGCTTTGCAAAGTTGGCTAAACTGGTTTCCTGGAAGCAAATTTTGCATTGTGACTCCTGTATCAGTGTCAAAATGTTTCTAATCCATTAAACGTAAACAAATAGTCATGTTCTTATCAGAAACCCCCCACAAGGAAATTGGAAACTGTTCAAAAGACTCACAGTCCTTTTTTTCCCCAGTAGTGTAGTGATTATCCTTGGCTTCTTTGTAACAGTTTACAGTTGTTCAGCATTACACCTGTGAGTGAAGACATAAATAAGGAATGAATAAAGGACCCTGTTCTTCATGTCACACTGGTTGAAAATCAAAAGAGGACAAGCTGTTGTTGCAGCAACAAAGAGGCAAAAACAAAAACTTACTTAAATAAATCCAAAGTCCAAGGAACAGAAAATAATAAACAGACATCCACACCAACGACATAAGACAATGAACTGTCACAGAGGAGAAGAAACACAGAGACTAAATATACAAGGTTTTCAAACAGGTGAGACCAATAATACACAGGTGAAGACAATCAGGGTAATGAAAACAGGAGGGTTACACAGAGGCAGGAGTAACATACAAGAAACACTGAGGAGAGGACACTCTAAATCATGAAACACACAGTACTCAAGAATGTAGCGAGAATATAGGGACAGTGAAGAAATTAACCAATAAAACAGGAAACACTAAAGACAATCAATCACATGAACACACAGGGGAAACAAGCAACTCAAGGTTACACTAAGTAAAACAAGATAAGAAATCAAAACTCTGAAATACAAAACTAAACAAGACAAAACTATGACACATTATTTAGTATCACTGAAAACAGTTTAAGTGTATCGCTAACTTTACTGGTCAGAGTAACAACCTGCTGTCTCAATTAGTGCTGCCTAGTGTGCTCAATTCACCATTTAGTTTCCCTTCTGGTGCTATGGTGGAAGAAGGCATAGTCGGATGCTCAGCACCACGCTGCATGGTCTTTTTTCTCCCCAGATGGATGCACTCTATGAAATAAATGTGTTTATCTGTGATATCGACAGAGTGACAGGAAGCGCTCAGTGTTGAGAAGTGAAGTTAACAGATTGCGTTAAAATGTAACTTATTTTTTCCAAGGTTACTCCCTCGCATTCATGTGTTATTAATGAGCATCGTAGCAGATCTTTACATTATTCCTACATCTGAATGAATGATGCTGTCATCTTCCCCTGTGTGGCTCATGAAATCATTCTTGACATCTTTTTTGTCTTGTTGTTTGTGTCATGTCTCCTCAGGGTGAAACATCCCAATATTCTCCAGCTGGTGGATGTCTTTGAGACCAAAAAGGAGTACTTCCTCTTTCTTGAACTGTGAGTTCAGATGTCTGATGAGCCGGGGGGAAAAGGCTCTCTGCTTGTTGCTGCCACTTGGGCCTGCTGGGCTGCATGTGTTGATTATAGACTCGTGGGGAATAAGCTGTTGTTGCCTGAGGCCTAGTTGATATGAGAGCAGCTCTGAACTCTTCTTATTTGGTATTCAGATATGATTGCTTGCTAGCTGCACCATTCTCATCAGCATGTTTTCTTGGTGAATTAGTCTCAGTTCTATAGATATACTTAATGTGAGCTTGTAGTCTTCTATTTCGAGGATTTGTGATCAGCAGATTTATGACGGTGGTAAGAAAAAAAGATCAAACAAAAGCAATATCTAGGGGGGAATAACAATGATGCCCTTTCAACAGGTATGGGGGCATTGTGAAATCCTGTAAGAAAATGTACATATTAAAACAGTGTCATGGCAAACATTCAATGCAATATGAATGAAATATTTTTTTTAAGGTTTTTTTTTTTAAAAAGTCAGCGGCAGGAGGAAAAATGGACAGATAAAGGTTAATTTTCTCTGACACATTAAAACAATGAACATTGTACTTGCAAATCTATCTCGCTAGGAAAAACACAACTTAACTCAACATAAAACCTGTAACACCTTTGATACATATTTAATGCCTTCTTCTCAGTGCAACCGGCAGAGAAGTCTTCGATTGGATCCTGGACCAGGGCTACTACTCAGAACGAGATACCAGTAATGTGGTGCGCCAGGTTTTGGAGGCTGTCGCGTACCTCCACTCCCTGCATATCGTTCACAGAAACCTCAAGGTAACACACCCTATTAGTGGTTTATGACGTTGAACTTCTGTAGACATTAGTGGCAGACCTTTTATGACCTTTGATGTAACATTATATATACTATTTGTAATCCTACTCCATATCCACATGTGCAACGTTTGCAGCAGCAAGCATGGCCACAGAATTTACCCTTTGTCAAGCCCCACCCTCATCAGACCCACTGGGTCAGACAAAATCTTGTTTTTAACTTGATGTCCCACCATTTGATATACTTCAGATTCAAAGGCTCTGATACCTATAGTATTTAAAAAGGGTACTGCCGCCCAAATTCAAATCATTGTATCGAGCTGTCTTCACCCGCCTCCTCCTCTCTAGAGTGGATGTGCACAAAGGTCGCTGTGTCACAGGCGAATGCCTCAGTGTTTAATCAGTGCTAGTCTCGAAACCTCTCACCTCTCTCCATTCTAAAAAGCATCTTCATTATTTATCCTAATTTTACAACGTTTCAGGTCGTAAAGCTTATAAGAACAACGCAGAGGCCTTTTTAGAGAATGAGTAATATCTAAACCAGTTCACTCGCCTGTTGTCATAACTGTAACACCTGTTGGTTTGCTGCAAACTATAGTGATGAGGGGCAAAATGGCTGCATGGACGTGTCACCTTCTTCTCTGGTCAAAAGAAAAAATAATAATTTCACACAACTCTCAACTTAGATGGACGATACTGGCTGCTGTGTGTAGACAGAGAAGCCAGCACTTATTGTCTAACGATAAAGTAAGGCCATGTTATGATGTTATTTTGTAAATATGACCTTTAAATAATTTTATTGTATTTCAAACATGGGCTGAGTAAAAGAATAAAGACAAAGATGAAGTGTGTAAGAAAAACTCAAAATCTAAAAACTATTTACAATATGACCAATGCTAATGCTCGGGATGTCGGCTAATATGTCCTCCCAATGACTGCTAGCTGTCCACTCGCTTACCTTTTGGACTCTCTCTTCTTGAGCCAGGGGTCTAAAATATCCACAATTTCGGGCCTTCGGGTCTTATACAGTTAAGAGTTATGTGCACAATTTGACAATCACAAAATAACTTAATGCTAAATGCAAAAAAATCCATGTGGAAAAAAAAAACTCCCGGATTACAATGTGGACACCCCAAGCATCGTGTAGTAAAAACATGGTCATTGCAACCCAGGTGAACGATTGTCTAACTGGAAGTAGTTGAGAAACCGTGGCGATGAGAAGGGACTCTCTGATTGGTGGGTCAGTGTACCAATCACAGAGCCAACTGAATGTGATCTACCCACCATAGGGAAATAGCTTTCAAACTCCACGATTCAGATGCAGTCATGGAGGAAAAGCTGTTTTGATATAAATCATATTCATGGAAAAGCTGAACTAACTAACCTATCTTGATACATCTCCATAACCTTGTAGAGAACTTCATGAAGGGATTAAAAAGTAATGTATTACTGAAATGGAAAAACACAGAAATTGATCATAGTACTTAATTTATGTCCAGTCGTAATGAAGTCATAGAAATAAATCAGAGTTTCACACTTGATTTTTAATGTTTTAATCTGCACAAGATAATTGAACTTTTAGATGTTTTAAGACTTCTAATTTTTTTATGTAAAAAATAATTATAATTATCTCACAACAGAAAGTCAACCTTCTTAGTTCTCACAAAATGATGAACTGTGAAAATGATAGCCCCTAAACTTGAATTATTTATTAGAAGCTGTCACTGTTTTCTTTTTCAAGTTGGAGAACTTGGTTTATTACAACCGCCTGAAGCAGTCCAAGATAGTCATCAGCGACTTCCATCTTGCTAAGTTGGAGAATGGACTTATAAAGGACCCCTGTGGAACACCAGAGTACTTGGGTGAGAATATAAATATCTTCAACATTTAACAAAGGCAGATCAGAGGAGAAAGTGTTTTGGCTGTCTGGTGTCGCTTTTAGACTGGTAGAGATTTTGATTAAAGGCTCATCTTGTGTGCAGCTCCGGAAGTGGTTGGCAGACAGCGCTATGGCAAGCCGGTAGATTGCTGGGCAACGGGTGTCATCATGTACATACTGTAAGTTGTGATGGTAACCCTTATCTCCCCCCCAAGCTGGGTTTTTAATTGCTGTCTGTAAAAAGATTTCAGATTTTGTTTTTACTCTTTCATTCTCTTTTTCCTTTTCTACATCAGGCTGTCAGGCAACCCTCCTTTCTATGATGAAACTGATGATGATGATTATGAAAACCATGACAAGAACCTGTTCCGAAAGATCCTAGCAGGCGATTATGAATTTGACTCTCCTTATTGGGATGAAATCTCAGATTCAGGTACGAACACTGTCAAAGAATGGTAGCATACTAAGTAAATATTTCGTTTTAAGAGAATATTTTCCCCTTCTGAGAGCTGCTATTGCTTAGTGTAGGGTTTATAGTCTGGGGGTTTTGACCTCCATCTCTTGCAGTCACACGCCATAGTGTCCTTTGGCAAGACACAGAACCCAAAGTTTGTCTTGCTGCTATGCCAGAGGCGTATAATGAATTGAAAACTACTGATGGGCAGTTGGGCACTTCATGTAGCAGCCTCTGCCATCAGTGTTTCAATGTGGTGTCAAGGTGAACTGAATTATAAAAACACTTTGAGTAGTCAAATGACAAGTCCAAGTACTGTACAATTTACTTGTAACTCCAAACATATGGAATCTAGAATGTTTACTGTATTCTCCCATCCACCAGGAGAACAAAACCCTATTTTGTTGCTTTATTCTTTGTGATTCTTTACTGACAGCAAAGAGTCTGGTTGCTCGTCTGATGGAGGTGGATCAGGACCAGAGGCTGACAGCCCAGGAGGCGATAAATCATGAATGGTAGGCAGCAGAGCTTTGTGATATTGTGCAAATAGCTAAGACCATAGAGATCTGTTCAGGATGGAAATCTTGCTTGACATGTCCTTAAAAGCACACATTATGCCATTTTTATCTCCTACATTACATTTCCGGCTGCAAGTTAGCGTCTATAGCCAATGTTACCAGCTACACAATGAACATGGTCAAACCTTTAAAAAAAAGCCTTGAAGATTAAACAGTCCTGCAAAATATTGTTTTTTAAAAAGTGTACAATAAATTTAGTTTGCAGCCGTCTGAGGCTTGCAAAGATAGGGGAAACATCAGGCTAATGAGGAGTTATGTGGTGTTCTTTTTTTGTACAACAGGATCTCTGGTGGTGCAGCTTCTGATAAGAACATTAAGGAAAATGTTTGCGCACAAATAGAGAAGAACTTTGCCAGAGCTAAATGGAAGGTAAGCCCTTTTGTTGTTTATTTTCACAATGCTCAACAGGATTTGTAGTCATTGTACAGAGAAGTGAAGTGTTGCAGTATTGTATAACAGTTATTGCAGTCCTTTGAGAGTTGATGTGTTCTCTTAGCCAGTCTTCAGGATACAGCAACTTTCTGTTCACTTTGTTCTTTTTCTACAGAAAGCAGTTCGGGTCACCACCATCATGAAGAGACTGAGAGTACCTGAGTCAGCCAAGACAACCAGCCAAGAGGCCGCTGCCCCAGCAGACACGACAGCCCCCCAGACAGTCACAGAGCCCTCAGCACCCACTTCTGTGGCAGCACCTGAAGGAGCTCCAGCTGACGTCACAGAGCCTCCTGCTGCAGCCGAGATAAGCCAACAGGCCCAGGAGGCCGGAGCCGGGGGTGCAGCCTCATCTGCTGAACCTCAGCAGCCTAGCCTGCCGCCACAGGAGGGCGAGCCATCATCACGCTGTAATGGAGAAGCTTTGGCTGTTCTTCATGCAGGCCCTGAGGCTGGGGACGAGCAGGGTTAGGACCCCCTCCCACCGTCCCGACCTCTGAAGTCCCCACCAATTCCTGCACACTGTACATTAGCTGCTAGCATGGTGACACTGACTCCGCTTCTCTCTCACTTGCAGCATTAGCATCATCTCATGGAGGCTGTTTGCTACCTTTCCTCAGTGCTGTATTACATTGGCTTTCTTTCAAAATGTATTGTATCTTTTTTCACTGACCCTCCAGCATTTTATGTTGGATAATATAAACCAATCGTGTCCTTGAGCACTTGAGTTTAAGGAGCAAAAACAGATTTGCTGTAAGACAAGAAAAAGTTTTTTCTGATTCTTCTCATACCGATGAGAGGATGCAGGGGAGACATGTGCTGAACATGGCTATTATTATTTTTAATGAGCCAATTTAAGAAACTTCTCCTTCCCGGTATAGCAAATACAGATTTTTTTCTTTAAAGTAGTAGAAAGCTTAGCTTGAAATATTTTGACCTTGAACTCCAACACTCAGCAAGTGCTTGTCCTCCTCACACATCAATATTATCACACATTTCTGCCACAGTTATATTTATATTCTGTTGTTGTCAACACTCTCCAGTTATTTGTATTTAACAATTTTGAGACTGGGCACTCAGAGTTATAATGCCCAGTAATGTATTTGTGAACGAGGCAGCTTCGCACATAAGCACAACCACAAACATTATGTCCCTTTGCTAAGTTCCTGCTCAGGAAAGCACCTCATAGCTGTATGTGTAAAGACTCTGTATATAGAGACCTTTGTAGAAGTAGCCAAAACAGCATGCATTTTCACTTTCTGCTCTTCATCCTACATTTACAAACACTTGGTGGATAAAGATGCCCATCTACCAACTCCTTGTTAACATAGGCCACAACTTTCTCATGTTCACCTCTTGCCACAAACAATGTGGACTTTGAAAAGCACACTGCACATTATGTTGTTTATTGCTACGTGCTCATTAAGGGCCCCAGCTGTCAATATGATAAAAAAAACAAGTGTTCATTATAGTACATAGCAGTTCTATGCATCTAAATTAATTTGTAGCTTTCCTTTTATGGAGACGTCACTCCATGACATCTTTATCCATCGTGTGACAGAAACTTTTTTTTTTTTTTTTGGTTGATTCTTAGTCTACTTGCGTTTGCTGTGGTTTAACCATGGCCTCTGTGATATGATATTGACTTACTGTAAATGCCACATTTGTCTTAATATTACGTTTTTTAAAAGAAACAAAACAAAATGTGCATTAACTGACCACATGCGGCTTTCAAGGGAAGACCTGTATCATTTTGAATTTGTGGTAACAGAGTCCTCTTCATCAACTCAGCCTTGCTGACATTTATTCTAGTGACAACAATGTTTCGAGCATTTGACAATTTTTAAAACGTTTGTTTTATTTAGAATTATTTTATATTTCCATGTTTTCCTTTGCTTTCCCCTGAACTTTTTCATGTTTTAAATTCCATTTATTTCTCACAAACAGTAATAACAATCTATCCCTTCCTGTCACTGGTCCCCTTGAGCATGAATAAAGAGCAACAGAGGGAGTTCTCTGTAATCACTCTAGAGGACATTGAGCAATATTTGACTGGCTGCAGAAACTGTGATACCTGGTGTCCTCTCGAAAACAGTACATGTACCTAAGTGGAAGTCTGTAGTCCTTGCCAACTGTCAGGCCCATCTGGGCCACTGAAACAACACGTGGCTGCTGTCAGATAAGTGCGTGGGGGCGTATAGATAAGACCATTTTGCTACTCTGGCCTGTGAGCGCCACATGGTTTCTTGTGTTAGCTCATGTTCAGCCATGGGCTTTAAATCTTTGCTCACATGGAGGCAGCAGCCTGTTGTTAACACAATTATTTAATGACATTGTAATATGGTATGTCAGAAGTACATTGTTATTCTAGTTTTGTCTCACCCAATCTGTTGTCAGGAATATTTACCGTGACCACCTGTGAATTTGTTTAAAAGTGTGCATTTTAAATAAAAGGGGCTATGGACAAAACTAAACAAGTTTATTATACTAAGAATCTCAAGTTTGACTTTATGGTGTCAGAGTTATTTGTTTATGTATCTGTTTTTTTTTTATTTGAGCTAAAAGTAGATTGGTGCACACACATACCAATCCTTCAAATTATACAGCTTTTTTATTTCTTAAAATGTTTTGAAAAATATTTACATTATACAGATTTTAAGTACAGCCTCAAACAAAAGACTATTGAAGTTTTTTGTGTGAATATATTATTTCATGTTGTCAGTTCTTTTTGTTTAGATAGCAAATACTCTTTTAATACTGTTACACAATATAAAGCAATGCTTTTTTTCCCAGTACATTACTCTTTGTATTTAGTATTTCATGTCTGTTCATTTTGCCATGCACTTAAAGGTGTATTTGTAGATGTGATGTTCGCCAGGACCAGTGGTCACCTGTAGGTCCTGTCTTGCATTTGTGAGCTCTGTACTGTACTCCTTGACTGAGTAGATGACTTTGGTGGTATTAAAATTCTAATTCATTCATTTAGTCATCTTTGATCTTCATCATTTATCTATGTCAATGTCAGAGGGCTCATAGCATACCATAAAAATGACCTTCTTTAAAGATGCTGAGAATCATGTGGGGAAAATGTGCGGAATAGCCTGTGTGATAACACTCTGCTTCACCCTAACATGAAGCAGAGCAGCTGTGTTACACGCTCACCATTAGCACATGCTTAGCAGTTAGCACCCATCCTGGTAGTGTGTGAATTTGAGTTTGCAAAATCTCAGCAGTACTATTTGGCGTCTGGATAACTTGTTATTGGCCTCTGGGAGATTTAATGGGTTTCTCCTAGGAGAGTTTCTCTTTTCATGCACATTATGCACAAATACCAGCCATCTCTCAGGGCTCTGGGGGATCTAATATCTGTCTATATTATATGTAGATAACATCTTTGCAAAAGGTAGGGTGAGATAAGTGTCAGTTCTTTGATTTTTCACTTTCAGCAACATCGAGATAAAAAGCTGTCAATCAGAGTCCGTCTTTGCTAAGAGTGAAAAAGTGAATATAACATTGAATACCAAGCTTCTATTTCCTCTGTGCAAAACTAACTGAAATCTACATACTATAACAGTTACAGTAGAGTGCAGATTGTGTTTTCTTACAACTCCATTGACGTTTCCATCTTTGAGGTAACTCTATCAGGCCTTAGCTCAAGATGATGTCAATAGGTGAAGAAACATGAGGATGATGAATGGGTGTGGTGTGTTGCATTGATTTTTTTTGGCATGAAGACATTAAAAAGCAATCAATCACAATAACTCCCTGTATGGCTTTGCTGCCTCAGCTTACTGCTCGCCAGTCCCTACAATGTTGCAATGCCTTCAGTAATAAACTTCAATCAATGTCAGCTGCTGTGTTGTTAACACAGCTCTACCAATGTTGGTGAAAAACTGTAATGTTTTGAAGAAAAAAAACCCAGCTACAATATAGATGTGTAGACACATTAAACAAAAAACATTTTTAACATTAAAGGAGCCGCTCCTAATCTTTGTTTCTATTGGGTTACTAACAATAAATAAAGGCCACCATTTACATTTTAGATATCTGAGCAGTGAACAGTTTCTTTTTTATGTTTGGGTCCCCAAAAAGATTATCTTTGTGTACATCATATATATTGACGTATCTGAGTAACATATCGTTTTTATTGTTTCTAGCGCTACAAAATATGACCCTCAAAAGTTAAAGTTAAAGTAAATAATAAACTAAACAAGATACAACAATAAAATATTACCCACACATTTTTAGGATTCTGTTTATGTAATCACAGCACATGATGTAAATAGGCTACATAAACTTAATTTTACTAAACATAATTTTGTATGTTGACATACATTGGATTTAGAGTTTCTAGATTAAAAATCATTATTGCTCTGTTGAGCAAACATTTAAAAGCTACATTACAAACTATCACATTTAAAGTGTATACAGTATTCTTATGGGCAGTGGTGTATATTGCAGGGTCTACGCAGGTATACAGAGTATTCTCACTTGTTTCTCTGTCTCCATAGGTTCTCACTTCTAAATTCCCTCTGATTCACATCACTGAGTCATTGATAATGTTCAGTAGCATGTATTTTCCCCCTAGGATGTTGAAGGGACGACCCTGCATGTCATCATTTCTAACAGAGGCAGCTTATCCTCTGCAGGACAAGACACTCGAACAAAAAACACCTTCTGATTATACCCAATGCTTTGGACACCACTACTTAGGGTCCTTTTTATATGGCCCTCTTCAAATAGACACGCTCGCTGCCTATTCAGTAGGAGGAGATGCTGCTGCATCCTGCCATCTGCTGGCTGACAGCAGGTTATGCAGCTTTAAGCAGGACTCTTGTCCGAAGCATGAAAGAGCGGCAGAGAGCAGTGTTGCACACTCTTTTTCACTTCATTGCTTTGGAAGGCTCTGGGGGTCAACAATGACTACTCAATATGATCCAGAATCTCATCTGCACGTGGTGAGAGCATGAGGAGGACTGACAATGTGAGAGCTGGGCGTTTATCAAGAGCAGAATATAATGTTAAAAGCTAAATGAAATATCCAGCTACTTTAGGGACTAAACTGTTTAACCCAACTTGTGGAAAGTCCCAGGCCAGCTCAAATCATATAATAGTCAGCCCACCATGCTTTTAGTGGACTGAATGTAGTTTATTAATGTGGTTGAGTCTGTTGATCTCAAGAAAGAAGCGTATGAACACAGAACAAGTTTCTTTGCATGCCAAGCTTTCCACTTTCCAACTTCTACTCCAACAATGCAGTAAGTGTCCGGCTTTGAGAGACACTGAGCAGTCACATAAAGCCACCGCTTCTGAGTCACCCAGCACCAGATCAGACGCAATGATAAGACAGAGTAGGATCCCCCTTTGAAAAAGTGAATATAATGATGTTACTGATGCCAACGACATGGCTTTATGTCATGTGATATGCAGATAATGTCCTACTGTGTTGTGAAGAATGGTCTACAGAACTGTGTGATCAGATTATGATAGGTTAACATTGGTTGTGGGAAGTTTTGAATTTCTAAAATGTGGATCAGCCTCTTGGTTTGGAGCCAGTTTCTGATTCAGAGGCGGAGGTGGATGGATTCGCAGTGATGCAGATATGATACAGACATAATTTGAACAGCTCCAGCATGACCTTGAATATTGTTTTCCTCTATTCATGAACCCCCATCCTGACTCTATTGCTCCTTGGAATAGATCTGATAACCAAAGAGAACAGAGATCTGCCTATGTGGAGGAATAAAAAGGGGATGAGATGCCATCTGAGCCTGGTTCGCTCCATGATGTTGTCTGGACCATTTGACCTGTTGTCTGCTTTTTCCAGAAACAAACAACTGCTGGAGAAAATGGTGTCTCCAGGCGTGTTCTCATGTCCAGGTTTTGAAATATGTCATCAGGACTAAATAGAACAGTTCTCTTTGTCAGAGGGACTTTGTGATATACACAGCATATTCAGATCCCCAAAACATGGGTGTAAAATGCACTTATTTTGGAGGTTGCAGTCAAAACCTAGAAAAAAAAACAACAACAATAGAATGATTAATACTAATGAACATTTATTTAATAAAATAATAAAGAAGCCAACATGTTTTTAACGATTGCCTTGGAGAAATAGGGAAAACAGACAACCTGAGGGGCTTGTCCACATCAAAGCCAAACAATAGCCTCGATCTGATTTTTTTTAATAATTTTTTTTTTGGATGGTTTCCTCTAAAGAAAATAGGAAATTTTAACATCCAACAGCCAATAGTGTGGTAGCAATTTGACAGAGTCTGACAATGAATGGATCAATGAATTTGTACTTTTTACTTTTACAGCCCTGAAATACCATTAATGACTCTCAGAACTGATATCTTTATACTAAGAACATGTGTGGTCTTTAAACTCTGTAGTGTTATTTACAATTACCCAACATGCCACAGCTATAGTGGTAGAGTTGGTTGTCGCTAGATTGAAAAGTTGATGTTTATATCCCCAGTCTTTGCAGACCACATGTCAAAGTGTGCTTGGGCCCAAGACACCAAACACTTAACTGCTTCCAATGGCATTAACATAAACCTATTATTAATATTAGCTATTCCCTCTGCCATCTGTGTGTGAATGTGATGTGAATTTGTGAAAGTGTCATGGAGGGAAAAAGTGATTTGAGTATAGAAGACTAGAAAAGGGATACATACAGTAGATGAGTCCATTCAACAATATTTCACCAACCTAGCAATGATTCTTGCGTACAAATAGCAACCTGATGAACAGCGGTGGCCAGCAATAGGTGGGGCAGAGACAGTGAAATGGGGGGAGAATTGAAAGAAAGCAAGAAACAGATAGATAAAACAGACAGTTGCAAAAATAACAACGGACAATTGGGACTAGCTATAATAGTGAAAATGAGTCAGCTATGGTGAAATAGCTATTAATGCTGTGCGCAACATCAATTTGATGCTCTGAAATGGAACTGTGTTATGTTACATCATTCCTATCAATAAATGAATAAGTTGAAAAGGCTGTACTAACTACTTTTTTTCAGCGATTATAATGTATGTATAATGTAACAATTATAATGACAAAAGGATAATTCAGAATAAGATTTGAAGCACGAGCAGATGTGCGGCAGAGGGGCAGCAACAACTTTCTTCATGATCCTTGAAGACAAGCAAAATCCTTATGGAGTTACAGTTTACGTAAAACCGATAAATGGACATTAACACACAGAGATAGGAATTATACGGGAGCTGAGTGTTCAGAGCCCATTGCTTTAAAACGGCACAGACTGTGTCGGCTTCCCATTCTGTTTTCAATGTTTCTGTAGCATATATGCTCTTTATAGGGGTTGCTCCCCAAGACTAACCTTCAACCATTGCTAGCTTCTGGTGTGTTTTGGAGGTATTTTTTGAAAGACCCCCCCCCCCCAATTGAATGTTTTCCAGGTAATGGATTACAGACTCATCACATGAATACAGAGAGGTTTTGGGTCGTATACAAGCTGACTCAACATTTCAAGCCCAACCAACTGCTACTACTAGTGAAAGCTGCAACCTTATCAAGCACTTTTTTACCAGCAGTGGGAGACTGGCAGTCTGTAGTCATTGGAATGATAGGCGTAAGTAAGTAAAGCGTTTGCTTCCAAGACCCGAATTGAAAGATGGTTCATCATGGAAGGGCCTGATCATTGAAGGCACATCCTCTTATACTGGAAACTTTTAGGCACTTCAAAGGAGAATTTCTGTTTCCAACCTAATGTTGCACTGTTATAGGTAAAATGTTATCTTTGAAATCAGGAGTTGTAAGGACATCCTGATCAATTATAGTCTATTTTATCTGGATGCTGAAAATCAAGATGATGCCATCTGGTGCAGGCTTATGGTAAATAGGATTCAATTCAGGTTAATTGTCATGCCTGAATGCCAACAAAGTACTTTCAGTACTCAGTTGTGTGATAACACTCAGTTGTGTTTAAAATAGACATAAAGAGAGTTGTTTTCTGCCCAAAGCAATTGGAAGTTAATTTAAAATGTGCCATGTTAGTGCTATAGTGCACTCTTATCCCAGAAAACCGGCTGTTGTCTATGAAACAACATAGATATTTGGATTCTGTCTTGAGAGGGCCCTATTTAGAATCCAGCTGCTATAACTCATCTGATATATCAGTTTCATTAAGGCCAAAAATGCCAAAAATCTATTTATCATCGGTTTGTATTTTTTTATGTACACAACAATACATATCCATAAATACATTGTTCATTTTAGCACTGATAAACTGGACCTAAACCCCTTAACTTTATCTTTGACCATTCTTATCCTATCTCCCTTCTGTGCTCTTATCCAATGGTATTTTTACCCTTCCTCAATCCTTCTCTGCCACTTTGCAGTTGACCTAGATAGTTGGAGGAGAATGTGAGTCTCTTGGGTGATCAGGGGTCAGCTCAGCCATCAGGGATTTAATGAGGTGTAGAAACCCTGATGGGCTTGACCGAACACACTCTTCTGACCAGACAACAGATATTTTTCCTACAGTGAGCTAGACTTACATTCATGAACTTACTTACATACCCACTCATTTGTTATGCAATCAATTAACCTCCTTCTGTAGCACAAAATTAAAAATTAAAGTAAGTTTTGTAATATATTTCTTATAAAAATTCAACTAGCACACTGTCAGTTTCTGGTTTTTCACGAGGCTGAGGCTCTGCCTCAGGTAAAGACTTTGAGAAATGATTAATGATTATGCTTTCTCTGAATATACTAATCATGGAGATTAGGGACTTGCATAATCCATATCTATTAACAACATTCTATCACAAAAATCTCCTCCGGCGTCTTTTGACTGGAGATATTTTACCTTGTATAAAGTTCCATTTCACCACACAAATACAATGAATATATTTTACAGAAATGTGCACATATGTCTCTTTAACAGGTACAACTTTATTCCAGGGATCCAGATGGCTCTGGGCAGGACATGGACAACATCAGATATCAAGCCAATCACAATGAAAGGGGGGATGGGGAGCATTCCATTCTTATAAAATATAGAGCTTTAATTTATTAGTCAGCAACAACAATGGAGAGGGGATAGTCATTTACACAAGTCATAACAATAAAATCACCTCTGTGCATTTAGTGTTTTTTCTTTTTTTTTTTTCCTCAAAGAAGATGATGCAAAAATACAAAAACAAAACACTCAAAACTACTGACACATATTTAAAAATACTAACAAATTGTACAACCTTTCTTTGCATTGTTGCCTATATTAGCTGTGGACAGCTAACTGAGGAGCAGATGCAGATTCCCCTGTATTATTTACGGATGCAATTTCCCAGAGCTTTCAAAGCAGGTTTATACAGACTAGAAACATGCTAGACAAGGTGATTTGAAAGCCTTTAAAATGTAAAGTAAAATCAATTTTTAACTTGTTTCAGATGTTTTTTTTAAATCTCGTCTTAAAAAAAAAAAAAAAAAAAAAAAACGCTGTTAAATCTAATTCCTGACATCGCTTTTGTATAGGTCGGTGAACTAGAAGTTGGGGTGTAAGGGTATACAAATTACAAATAAAAAAACTCAGCTTTATAACCTCTTAAAATTAAACTTCAGTCATCCTGCCCTTGTATTGTTTTAAATTATAATTTCCACACAATGTGCCAACAAAACACATTAGTGAGATATTTTATTCTTCATAGCTAATGTTTATGTCAATGAAAAAGTGTGTCTTGCAGTGCCACTTACAGAAGACATTTTAAGTGAAGACATATTTAAAGCACTTGTCTTAATGATTTTCTCCTGTTCTCAAAATGTCCCTCAGAGACCAAACTGTACACCCTTAGAGATGAAAAAAGACCACACAGTATCTTAACAGAATTACAGTACAAGTACAGGTTCATGCACACAATGAAAGCCAGCTTCCCAATATTTTGGTTAATGTCACAACATTGTTACAATGCTCTGATGTGTGAAGGGGGGATATTATTTATCTACATATGAAGGTCAAAGGAAGAAAGAGCAAAATATGCCTTGTGTGCTCAGAGCAAGTAACTGCTGCCAGATCTGGCACCTCTTTTTTTTTTTTTAAATCTTTAATAGAATATGTTTTTTTATTCTTTTTTTTTTTTTTTTTTTTTTTACAGAAATCAACTTGAAATAGCTGTGTGCTTGTTAGATTTGGCCTGGGCCAATGTCCCTTAAAAATAAAAGAATAATGCCCTTTATACAAAACCATGACCATTTATTGCACCTCATCCTCAGTTCGAACAATGGTTAAACTGAAAAAAAAAAAAAAGTCTTTATACGTTTCATAGAAAAAGATCTGATGCTAACCTTTCCTTTGATGTACATTTTTCAAATTTGAGTTATCTAGTCTTTCCTACACCTGAGTGTAATAGCCAGATGAATCTACAGATTCCTCAATGAAGAGTACAAATGACAATTTCCACATTTTACTGTGCACCTCACAATCAAGAGGACCTTCCAGAGAAGGAAAATGAAAGGACAGCACCACCAGTTTTCTATTAGAAGGCCCAGTTACACCAGTCAAAACACATTTAAAAAGTCATCTTACTGTGTGGGTCCCATCTTTAAATGGAACCATGTGTCTATGGTCCCCTCATAATATGCAGTCTCTGTCATGCAGCCACGTGGAGGTAACATCACAGGCAATCCTGGAGTGTCCAAAAATAAAAAACAGTCCCGGCATCAAGTCAAAGTAAAGAACAAAGAAACAACAGAGATCCCATCACCTCTCGTCAACTACTCATTTTCCTGTAATAAAGAGCTTCTCAGAGCTCGCTTCTGAAAGCTTACGTGCCTGATAAAACATTCTTAACAGTCGCAGAGGTCATTTGACTATGACAATGAGTTTTGTAATGACAGTAACAGCAACAATAAAATTAACAACATCCATTATAACAATAATATTTGCCCCACAGGTACCTATACACAAAGAGCATGTTTTTTTTCTTTAAGTACAAAGAAATCCACAGAATCAGACTATATACAACCTACAATAAATACTGTGTTTCATATATCTTACTGCTTAAGAGGAAGTGTGTGGGGATTTGTTTGTAAGCCTCTTTTTTTCTCAGTTTGCTTTTTTTGGGATAGTGGATATTTTCATGTTTCTACTCTGAATGAGTCTCTCCCAGTTTTCACAGGGTGGGGGTGTTGGTGTGCTGAGGAGGATTTTGACACAAAGCTGGGCTCCTCATGTCTCCATCTCCTCCTGTCCCTCGTCCTCTTCCTCCCCCCCATGATGCCGGCGGTTGCGGGGCTTCTTCTGCTCCTTGAGCTCCTTCAGGTCTTTGGCCTTGAGGGCGCCCATCAGTGGGTCTCCAAACTGCCAGTAGTCCTGGCAGTACTGATTGATCAGGCTCATCTCTGGCTGGCTCAGGATGGTCAGCAGGTCCTTGTACTGGCCTGAGCTGGGGGTCCATTGGGTGCTGGAGGAGTGTAGGGCAGACGGCAGTCCTACTACACCCTCCACAAGCACATTGTTGACAGCCCGACTGGACAGCACTACCAATTGCAGCTTTACCAGTGTGTGTTTGAAGTTCTTTTCCGTGGCCGTACACTGGTACATGCCAGAGTCAGAGGGCTGCAGAGAGCGCAGGAGTAAACCTTGCTCTGTCTTCAAAATCCTACCGTCAGAACGCATCTGTGGAGACAGAATGAATAGGAGTTCATTACATTCATCCATTGCATTAGAAACTAAAATAAGAAATGGAACACATCTCAAAGATGTAATTAAATGTATGCTCACAAAGTACAAAAGGTCAAGAGACAAAATAAATATATTATGTGTTTATAATAGTTTTCTTGGCCAATGTGCATGCACAGGTGGTTTCTGTTCAGCTAATCAGAAGTTTGGCCTGCTGCGAGACTGTAAAATATTGATTCATGAGATTGAAAAAATTCTATATTAACACGAAAATAAAGGTAATATAACAGATACGATACAATACGCTTTACTGTCCCCTTGGGGAAATTAGTATTATACTGAAAGTGATGTAAGGTTTAAATGTAAGGTTTATTTGAATAACTACATCATAGAAACACATTTGTCTTTGTTAAAGGTCAATATACTCCTTTTCAATCAAGTCTCAGAGGTCCCCAAAACATGTCTGTGAAGTATCTTTTTAAAGTCCACTCTGATCCTGTATTTGTTCCTGCTTATTAAGCCCTACTCAGAAGGCTGTGTCCTCGCCAATCTCTGGAAGGGCTTGAGTTGCTTGGACTTTCTGGCCTTACGCCCAATTTTAAAGGCAAGAAGGCAGACTCTGAGGGCAGAACAACCACCTCTCTGTGAGTGTCACCGACCTGGGGGAGGCCTGTTTGAGCACATTTTCTGAAATAGTGGAACAGGCAAAAGATGGAGAGGATAGACTTTTCTCATCATTGGGGGATTTGCAGAAGGGCAGGGACACATTTTATTGTTCAAAAACATGGTAAAGTGTATTTGCATGAGATATGACTTTTTAAAATCCAGTTCTTTTTACCTGAACAGTGAATCAATATTCTTTAAAGGCAATAAATTAAACTATAATAAATAGTAATAGTAGTTGTTACTATTTTATTTCCTTTTTCTAAATGAATCAACATCAGAATGAAATCAGGGGAGGCCAATATTTTAAGCTCAGAATTTGAGGCTTCAACAAAGTCTACTCTGCCTGTGGTTGAAAAGAACATCCAACAGCATAGTCTATAATAGAAAAGCTGCAACACTGTATAGCTTCACAATAAAAGTTTTACTAATTCCTCAGGGTTACAGTATAATATAGCATAATTCTGTTCACAGCTGTGCTTTATGTGTCCTTCCCTGTGACATAAGGACATTTTCAGGTCTGTTGGGATCAGGGATCAATCAGATTTTTTTTTACTGATGATTCTTTCCAAATGTTTGAGAAATACACACTGTAATGGCTCACCTCTTTCCTGCGGTCACTGTTATCTCTCTGCAGATGCCATTTGATGACAGCATGCGGAGAGCGGGCCTGACACTCTAGGAACGTACTGCTTCCCTCCACCCCATACTGCACCATCTCCAGAGTGTTCTTGTTGGCTGTTAAGCAGGGAAAGGGGGATTTCAGTGTCAACCAAAACACTTATTACCATGAACTACTCAAGACCAAAATCTCAGTTGTGACAAATCCAACTCCTCATTAAAGTATGACTTTCTCTGATTACTATAAAGCTGCCAGCCTAAACTAATAACTGTCCATTACGATGACAACTGTGAGCCGCCTAGAGCATCAATAACCGGATGAATCATTATTCTTAACCTTCTGTATAATTTACCAAATACAGCAATAAAAGCAGGAGAGGCTGAAGGAAAAGCAACTTACCATTAGAGTTAAAGCCTCTGCATTGGCGGATGGGGTTCCCGTACTTAACATCCTGTCGCCGGCTCCGTCTAAATGGGTCAGACCAGTATTGCCGAATAAGGAGAGAAAGAAAGCATAAAGCAACTGCAAGCCAATCAAAGCCATCCAACAACACAAAGCCCTTCAAGTATCACATACAAACGATTCTTAAGATCATCCTCCACCTGGTTATGTTATCATCATGAATCACAGAGATTGCAATTTATATAACTTGCTGGTTAATCTTCTATCACAAGTATATGATTCATAAGGGAATTGTTAACAACAGATAACCGAAACACCAAGATAATATGTATATTAAAAAAGATAGAATGCCATTCAAACAGCCATTCAGCCATCCAAGCAGTCATCTGTGAGTATCAGTCAACACACCCGATAAGACAGTCAGTTAGTTATGACATGAATGCAACTCATGCATTCAGTGCTGCCAGTGCTGCCAGTGCTCACCTTTTCTGCGAGGCAGAGTAACGAGAGCACGACTTGCCATCCCAGGCACAGTAAGGGTCTCTTGCCAGACAGCAGTCCGCACAGGCCTCCCCGTACACGTCACAGCGGTGAAGAGCCAGCTGTGTCAGCCCCAACGTAGACGACACATACAGCTGTTGCTGTTGAAAGTAAAGACGATGGAAAATGGTGATGCTTTGGGGCTCTTGGCAACCATTTTAAATAGAAATAGATATTAGGAATAGAGAAAACATTTTGAGTGTTTTTAGGAACAACTACACTGATCAGAGCTTGATATTTGAAGGAAATAATAATAATAGTATGTTATGAGTGCTTTTATGAACTCAAAAACACTTTAAAAGGTAAACGGATAGAATCAACATAATAAATAAGCCAACAAGTGTAGAAAACAAAGACAAATAGTTAAAAAGTGTATGTAGTGAGAAAGATTCAAATTGTAAACATTAAGATTATAACTAAATATGTAAATGATGGTGATTATTGGCATTTTCAAAAGTAAATTCCAAGGTGTTGCAATTTAAATTGTGTGTTTTATAGGGTGAATTTACAAAAAAATCAACCCAAATCAAAATCTACAAAGTAAAAAAAAAAATCCACATTGTCATAAATTTGAGACATCGGCATCGGAAAATGCAAGTTAAGTCAAACTCCAGGCAAGACTTCACACTCCCAGGTGGGTGTAATGAGATAAGTGTAAAATCTGGTTTCCACACTCTGCTGAAACAGCAGGCTCTGGATCATCTGGCATGATATTCTGCTCATCTCTCTCAGGTCACCATCATAATTTTATGATCAGCTGTTAGAAATGTGTCACTTTGGCAGGCTGCATGTAATGCAACCTCTCCGTCCGAGGGATGATGTGATAGAATGAAGAAAAATTCAAGGATTTGAATCACACTGAAAGACAGCACGAAGCCTTGAGTTCCATCGTTGTCTCCCTCATACTGGTTCAATAATTTATGAGGGGAAGCAGCATTAAGCACAGCCTCATACATGGCATAGCTTGTGACCTTTTCATATTGCAATGATTTAGCTTTTTTTTTTTTTTCTGTATTTCATCATAGAATAAAACAATTAGACGCATAGAAATACATACTCTTTTAGATGAGATCTTCATTGTTGTAACTGGGGTCGGGACCTTGAAAGAAAATCATTTTGCGTGAGTACAAAGTTTAATCAGATGGGCATGTATATACAAAGGAGTGAGCTAATTATGACAAAGATACAAGAAAAACAAAAGTTAAGAATGCAAATAAGGTAAGATGAAAAAGTAGTCAAATTAGGTGTAATAGAGAAAAAAAAAATCAGGGAAAAGCTCACCCTAAAAACCTCTACCTCCTCCAGGACCAGCTCCTCGGTCTGCAGATCATCTCTGGGCAGGACGATGACTTTCTGAACTGTTCCCTTGTCTATGAAGTACAAAACACATCTATCAGCTTCATACCTGACACCTCACACCCTGCTGCCCATGAACAGCCATGTGAATTCTCATTTTATTATCTCAGCTACCTCCCACAAGGGATAATCCTTTTATCAACAGGCTAGTACTCAGTGCCTCTTTTATAGGTTTTAGCTTTAGTTTGACCTTAGCACAATGAAATGAACCTCTGTTTCACTTAGTATTCACCCTGCCAGCCCAGTGGTATGTTTTATGTCACAGTCAACTCCCTTTTTGTCTTGCCTATTAGCCAGGATGCTACAAAGATTTCTGGCTTTCCCTGGTGAACATGTTTGACTTCAGTAAAGTGTAAGGCAGTCTTGTTAGTAAGACACCTGAGATTTATGATGTTTCCTGCATTGAGCCTTCAATTGCAATGAATGGCAGCCTCTGACAGCAGCTGAAAGGACACACATTCCTCCATAGTGGCCTCCATCACACACAAACCCATTAGTCCCCTCCCCAATATGCACAGATGAGCGATGAAGCCAGGGTATGGGCGTCATGTGCAACATGTAAGGGCTGCACGCTCTGGGTGGTTGCTGCTGTCTTACTGAGGCCTGATTAAAGGCTGACGTATGAAAACAAATAGATGATCTGTTTTGCACCAGTGGGCAGGATTAAGGTGATGGATACACTGGCTGTACCCCCACCCCACCCCACCCCACTCCGCCTCGCCTTTCTTCTTCTTACCCCCTGTGTCTTTTCTCTCTCCTGCTGTTGATCCAGCACTGCCCTCCAGGTACAAATCTCCTGTTGTTTACTTCATATGAATAGGGCAAGGTACAAACCCTTTTCATTGGTTAAACTTCCACCTAAGCACAAAAGGCAAGAATTCTTTTCTCTTAATGATAAATGATTACAGGGGAGACAAGCCCCCCACTTACATGGGATTTATTTCTATGGGGGGATTTTTTTGTTCATTACTCAATTTCCCACTGACACTGTTATTCACCATTCTGAATCTAGTGTAAAGGGTTCATGGGTTCAACCAGACCTCTTTTACACATAAGGTTCTTAGAAATAACTTCAAAAAGTTGTAAGGACTTCATAAAAAGCCAAACTTACCTCTTCTATATTCAACCACATTTAGGTTCAATAAAACACTCACCAGTTCCGAGGAAGAGTACTTCATAATTTCCATCTGCAGCCGTCACTTGGTCCACAGTGATTGTGGTGAACTCATAATCCACATTGGTCCGAACCACTAGGGGGCGCTTGTGTACTGGGTACACCGCATTGTACATGGCAGGATGATTCCTCATAAAGTTAATCACTTCATCTGGATAGTCCTTGGTAGACTTCATGTTGGGGGTGAACGTACCTCCAGGGCACTAAAAGAGAAACAGGAGAATTATGAACGGAAGAAATTGGACATAATCAAATAAATAACACATCTTTAAGAGCCTGTCTGCAGTAGTTATGCTTATGCTTGCAACTTGTTCAGATGTTTTCTATTTGAGGCTTAAGTGAGAAGGAAGCTGCTGTTACGCTAGCTTGCTATGGATTAATGTGTGGGTAAATGTGGACAGGAAACTCACAGTGCCTGGTCGGGGGTAGGGGATCTTCCCGGTGTAAGCCACCCACTGGTAATTTGGACCCTCCTTGTGGGCAAAGGGTCCATTGAATACCATGCGGATGTCAGCCATGGAGTAAACACAAACAGCTGAGCCTTTGAAGACTGAGCTATAGAGAGAAAATTGATTTTGAAAAAAAAAGGTAAGAAAATTTATGACAAAATGTAAAAAGATTTAACCAAATAACATATCCAAAAAATGCCTAGGACAGGTGTTGTGGATAAACTGTATTATTTATCGTTCACTGACCCAGAGACGGAGAAGACTCCATAAATCACAGGATTTTTTGTGTCCTGTGTTGGCTGTATGTAAACATCTCCTGTAAAAGAAAAGAGAAAATCACGTCAGTGCAAACTGAACGGGTGAAGGAACCATCACGCTCCACAGCAAAAGCACTCTACTTTACTAATATTTACACAGCTTTCAGTCAATGCTAAACGCTTAGCCAGAGAGACCTTTAGGCTACACCTCGCTGGAAGAAGTGATGCACAAACAAATGAGCTGTACTGTGATCTTTGTTAGAAACACATGGAACCCACGACTCCACTGGCTGTGGAAAATGAACTAAGTCGGACATGTTGTGATCCAGATATTAACCATTGCACTAACAAACAAGATGATGTTTAATTAGTTTAATTTTGACTCAATGGCACTACACAGCAATTTAATTTCACCCTTAGGGTGGCATGCATGTCTCATAAACATCTCATTAATGAAATACACAAAACACTTTGCTCTACAGGAAGACAAATTCACATCAGGGATTTATTTTGATTTTTTGTGAACTAATGGAAACATAACTTTTGAGGCACTCTCACTAAACCATCCACAGCAGTTTAAGCCCAGCACCAAGGAAAGATATTTAACAGCAGAGGAGGGAACTTAAACTGTCTATTTTTCTACGGCCCAGAATGAAACACTGTGATTCCTGAACAACTTGAGACGGCTCCTGAGGAGACAGACAATTTAAGATGTGTGGTGAGATTCTTTTCCCATGTATTTATCTTTCAGGGAAAGGAAATATCTCTTTTCTCCCAAAGGGAGAACTGCATCACATAGTATTAATCTAAATTTTAAGGTCTCTAAATCACAGATGGCCACATACTCATTCCCACACGACTCTGACAGTGGACACAGCCACATTTAGACTATCCTTTTGGTTGATACTTAGCAAAGGTGCAAATCGACAAATAAAAAAAAGCTAAAAATTCAATGGGTGATAAGTCGTTCTCCTGTTTGCTACCTGACCTAAATACAAGTCTCAGGAGACATGTTCACTAATAATAGGACTTCAACACAAAACAAAGAATGTGCTTCCAGCTTGACTGAAGGGTGAAATGGTTGAAAATTCATCAGCAGTCTTAAGCCTAAAGCTTATACCTGAAACAGATAGCAGGAAAATTGTCAATTTTTCTCAGTGGATGGACTAGCCTTTGAATCCACCCATACACACAAAAAACACCAAGCCATCTTCCACAGCTGCCACAGCAGTGGAACGGTCATGGGTTTGCATGAATACAGCACAATGGGCTGTCAAGGGTGTCGCACAACACATGATCCTTGTCATGACATACATCTGCTGTACTGCAGAAAAAGTCAAATACATGCAAGACGTTTGTGGATACACAGACAAGTAAAAGCTATAGCCTAACAAAGGAAGAGGTAACACATGGCTAAAACAGATTTAGCCTTCAGGGTTACCTTGGAAAAATTTGCAATAAAAGATACCTGATGGGGCTAGGACGACTTCTCCATGGGACACTAATGCTGTTTACTGTAGCTTTCACAATTGTACCTCCTTCATTTATTAGGCAATAAAATCCCAGCTGTCATACAAGATTGTTTTATAACAAAAAGAAAATTATAATAACAATTACTTGATCATCATCTGCTTTCCTTGCCTGTACATTTATCCACCTTCTCCATTTAACAATTAGTGCATCATCTTTTGTTCTGCTATTTAATGAAAAAAAAAATTGTCTTTTAAATCATTGTGGCTAAATTAGGTATATATTGTAAGGTTGAGCCAATAATTGCTCCATATTCCAACTGTAAAAACTCCCCAGGTCTCCGGCGTGCTTTGCCATAATGTCTTTCTGCATAAAGCAACCATGCCAGGAACACAGCTGGTCCAGACATTTCAACACAGTTCTTAGTAATAACTTACAGAGTTGTTTTATTAAAACTCTTAAAAAGGGGGAAAAGTTTAAGAACTTCTCACTCAAGCATGGCTAAATGATCTTTTCTAAAGTGAACTGGCTCGAAACAGTCCTCCACTGTGCAGTGTAATTCATCTACAGTGCCTGCTTACTGCAGGCTGTATGTCGCCAACAGAATTCTAAAGGAAATAATATGGTATTTTGGCAACTATATGAGTATAAGCTTCTTGCCGAGAGACTATTGACTGGATTGTTACCACTCCCATGTTTGTACAGTAAACAGAAAGGTGTTATCAGCATTAGCATAGCAGCCACTTAGCCTAGCTTTAGCCATAAATACTGGCAAAAGCATTTTATTGTAATTCCAAAGTGAGCATGCTAGCTCCTCTAAACTAGCTAACAGGTAGAAGAAGAAATAAAAAACAGGTAGCGAGGATATTTATTGGCTGGGTGTTGGACTTTCTTGAATTTGTACTAGTTGATGCCAGTAAGCTTTGTTTTCATTTTAGTTTAAAAAAAAATAAAAAAATAAAAAAATAAATCCAATTTGTTAACATCCAAAAATATATTGTATTTCCTTTGGATAAAACCAGACCAGACTCCTGGTTGTAGCTACATATTGAATTCACAGTCATAAAAGTGGTCAACAGTTCTCACAGTCTTGTCAAGAAATCAAATTTCCATAAATCTCCTAATATCCATAGTTTCCTTATTCAATGAGCAATAGTAAAAGACTTACAGTAATTGCCGTAGTGGAATTCTAAAATCTTGTTCAAATAAAACACTGCAGCGAAAGGGCTTACTAACATTCAATAAAATAAATGTAAATCCAAAAGCATGACATTTAATAATGTCCTATTTACTATCCCCTCCAGGAGTCCTTGGCAGGTTGGCTGCTCTGCAAATTGATACATGCATATCTTTCCAATGGGATTATGAACTCTCACTTGCCTGTGTTGGTCATTCTCCGACCTGTCTCAGAACACAGGTACTGTTTCTATCAGCACCTAATGCTACAACAGTCCAACTCTTTCACAGAACCAATCTGCAGGGCTTCCTTATAAACCCACTCCTGATCAATAAACACTGTGTTGTACACTCAATTGCTGACATTCTTCTCTAAAATCATTAAAGAGGCTGTACTGGTAAAAAGGCCTCAGAGTTTGTGTCCCCTTTTTAGATTTTTTTTAGAGGAAACAAATATCACCTGTAGCAAGATATTTGCACTTCTAAGCAGGTGTGGAACTAACAGGGAATATGACATTCAGGAAAGGTGACAACGAATGTCAAGATGCAACAATTATAGCACTTTTATTCTTAGAATTAATTCAAGAGCCAGGTAATCAGTAACACACATTCCTACTCTGTGATCTGATCGGCCTTTCATCAGGCCTCCCTCTTCACACACAAAAAGAGACACTTTGTTTTAGACAAACTGAAATAAAATGACAACTACATTTGTGGGATTATGTGTGTCATTTCCATTATAGTATTCTGTATGGACCATATGGTGGGAGTGGGCTGCCATATGGGCCAAGGATTGAGCTCTGGTGTGTGTTTACACAAGTATGCTATTGGCATGTGCTGCAGTCGAAACCGACCCTGCAGTGGACTGTTCCCTACTTAATATTTCAGATGTGATCATAAATGACAGCAATCTGAAAAAGACTAAGTCTAAAATAAATCAAGCAATGTCATTTTGTATTTTTCTTTGCCATTCGATACACACTGTCAAAATGATTAACTAAACACAGTGGAGCTTAAGTTTCTTTAAAGAAATCAGGGTGAAACTAAAGTTGGCCAATGGACGTGCTTCCACAGGATGGAAGGTGATTTAATACGTTTTGATGAAAGTGGTTATTGTAAGTTTTGATTTTGCGGTTCAATAGTCATTATCAGAACCATCAAATAGATATAAGCTTCTTTCTCATGTGCATACAAGAAATATGTATTTAAATTATCTTTATAATGAATAAATGTATTTTTTATTCTAAACTTATATGTGTGGGATGTACTTTGGCAGAGCAGCAACACTACCCAGTTAAAAAAAAGAAAAGACAAACAAGAGGAGAAGACATCACAAGGCTACCAACATATTTGATTGACAGGGAGTCTATGAAGCCCCTACCCACACCCGGTGACCGACTGCTCACTGCTTTAACTGTTAATAGTGGGGGGGGAAATCGCAGCATAATTACAAGGTCTTTGTACTCACGGAGCTCATCAAAGTGTGTCTCCATGCCGTCAGCACCCGGAACCGAGCAGATGAGCCTGGCCTTCAGGAAGGTGCTCCACTTGTTCACCAGACAGCAGTGGCCTCCATCATCATTCTGCACTTGAGAGGGTGGGGATACAGAGCAGTTTCTCCATCAATCACTTAAACTCACATCTTTCGCTGTCTTCCTAGTAAAAACAAACCCAGGTGGAGCCACCCACACACACTATACAGTACATATTGGTTTGCAAAGCCAGTAAGCTAAAAGGAGGGGAGGGGGGGGGGGTTGTTGTAAACACTGACTCCTCCTATTTAGACTCTTCCATCTGTGGTGGAGGAAGGCCAGAATCTATCCCAGTTAGACAGAAGTAAGACCAGATATTTCTTTCAAGTCCTATGCCATAATCAGCATCTATCTCTAGCAGATAAATGACTGAAAAAGTCTTCACATTCTTTGTGCAATTTTAATGGTTCCCATTTCAGGAGCAGAAAAACAGTTTGCATAATTTCCAGTGTAATTACAGTAAACATCAGAGTTTACTGTTATTGGTGTGCAGGGTGTAGAAAATGGCAGTAAGAGTGTCCAGATGTGTGGCGAAGTTAGAATAACAACACTGGTTCTCTGGAGGCTGCAGCAGAGCACGCTGAAAAGGGAGATGAGTGTTTGTGTGCCGGGTCAGCGCCTGACCCCCTCAAATAAATACAATGGCGAACAGCTGAGGAAACTAGCACACGTATATTGCATTTTCTCACTTATACCCGTGCTCTAGCACTGAATCCAAGGCTCAAACATGCACGCAAACCCATAAGGGAAAACCTATAATTACACTAGCCCCATATACACACTACAAGAAATGCCAAAAGCTTCGAGAGACATTTGTTGTTATTTGTTTTTGTTTCTCAGCTCACTTTTATATCAAGCATGCAGGTTTTTGCCCAGAATTTTTCAGTTAAGCTGAGAAGGACTTTATCTTAAAGACAGTGAGTTTTCCACTACCATCTACACAAAAAGGTGTTTAAGGACCAGCAGGGAGAAGAGGTCAGAAGATCACAGGGTCAGAAGTCATAGGGCAAGCTTGCAGACAGAGGCATGCATTGTAGACAGGAAGGTTAAAGACACATGTGGATTCCAGCACATCAGCGTTGGCCAAATACTGCTTCTGTGCCTGTAGACATTCAAAGGTTCTCATTGGTTGTCCCCAGCCTGTTCTTAATATGCAGTATACTGTATGCAGGCTTTCTTTGTATTTAGCATAAAACCAAAGACAAATCGTCTCACTGTTTACACACCAGGCAGATGCGTCCTATACGGGACTGGGTCACAGGAGTCTGACCCATCTCAGAAGACTTCTCCCGGAAGAAGAAATACAGCTTGTCGTCATTTCTCTCTGCACTGTCTGGGATCAGGTGGACATTGATGAAAGTGGGGTCTGTGGGGAAAAGAGGTGATGAGATGTTTGGGCCCAGAATGAATTTGGGAAAACATTTGGCTGAAATCATATAAACAGTCAGCTTTTCCTGTTTATCACGTGTTGAAGGATTCTAAAGATATGCAAACAATAGAACCTTTACAGTTTAGCTCTACATTTGGATCTCATTTTCTATTGTCAACTGAAAAATAACATGGAAGAGCTTAACATTCTGCATGAAGTCCTAATTCGTCACTTATAGGCTTCAAAAAACATTTACCATTTAACCATCTGGAGTTGTACTGATCTGTCCGCATGGCCGTTTTTGTTCCCAAAGTACGGAAAATGGCAGAGTCTGTTCCCATGAAGTCAACATAAACCCCAGCATACAGCTCACCATCTGAAAAAGAAAAAAGTTAAGTTTAGACATTCCATAATTCTAACATTACTCCAGCACCTCACTTGGCACCAAACAAGGCTTTTATTTCAAAATGTGTATTTAGAGCACATCTTCTCAAGATTCTTTACTTTACAATGCAGAATCTCAGCATTGCAAAGTTCCTACCTTCAAATGTTTTGGACACACATTTCTTAATAGGGGGTTTTAATTAAAGTGTTATCATAAAATGTTTACAGAATTATAAATAATTAATATTATACGAGATGTCAAATTAACTTCCTGAAACAGCCTTTACAGTACATGCACTTCATAAAGAGCACATCCTTGTGTTCAGACTGACAAATGTATACTACATCCTTGTTAAGCCACAGGAAGGCAAGGTGTTGGTTCTCCAGCTGCTGTAAGGGCCCCTCAAGAAAGCAGGTGTGACTGTCAGCTCTCAAAGATGGAGTAAGAAGGCAGCAGGAGATGACGCAGAGGAAACAAAAAACACTTTCCTAACACCATTATATCCGATGTCATGGTGCTCAGAGGCTATATGGAGATTGATGATGTATCATTAAAATGTCCATGGGTGATTGGACATCTAATGTTGTAGAGAGCAGAGAAGTCAGTTGTCAGCAGTAAATCTATTGTTGTGGTATAGAATTCTAAATCATTAGGAACACCAACTATAGAGTCTCTTGTATGATTCTAACTGGTGGAAGTGGGGGGTGCATCCATCTTGGATGACAGTACTGGTTTCATAATGGTCAGCTGGCACTGTGCTAATGTGGGAAAGCATTGCCAGTGATTTACACCCCCTGTCTCACCCCACAGAGAGAAGATCGAGTTTCACAGGTGGCAACTGTGGGATCTGGACCTGACTGAGTGCCCTTGGGCAAAGCGACAAAGAACAGTGCCTTCATGAATGCTACATAAATTATAAACTGAAGTGAAAATTGTATATTCACAATAACAGGGTGGATTGACTGAATGAGGTTGAAATACATGTTAAGTCCTCAAAGCCTATGCTTTTAATGTTGGATATGATGGTCCAATGTCTTTACTTGAACAATATGGCATAGCTTACTCTTGAAATGTGAGGTAAATTAAAAGAAAAAAAAACTTTAGTGTGTATATGAGTTGTTGGGCCAGTGCAGGCCTCCATAAAAACTTGATAGTTACTCTGCATCTAGACAACTGGATGAATGAACATCATACATACAAAAAAAACACAAAACCTTGAATTTCCCTCGGGATCAATGAAGTATCTATCTATCCATCCATCCATCCATCCATCCATCCATCTATCTATCTATCTACCTATCTATGTTTTGGTCATGATATTGGCAATTGTGGTTTAACAAGAATATCTGGCTGATAAGTGTAGCCTAACATATATCTATACGCTTTAAATTGGGCCAATATTTAAACACTCCTCTGCAAGCCCCCGAGTTCTATTAATTGACAAGTCCCTAACCCTAACCCATATGTACAGTCATACATATGCAGGTTTTCAGTTTAAGAGGCCTGACCTTCTTTACTTCTTCAAGCTCAAGGGCAAAATATTTTAGCAACACAGTTTAGCAGATTTAGAAACCATGAGTAAAAAAAGGCCACACAAGAAAACAGGACATAAAAGTTACGAATCCATGTAGCATAACACGACTATTACCATGAAGACCTCTGAGCCTAATGTACCAGAGTCTACATCCTCCTGTGAACATGCCCAGATGAAACTTACTGATCAAAGCTGACACGCTGTTGAGCTTTGGGTCATAGGAGCACTTTCCTTTCCCAGATTCCACTTTTCCAGGCTCCAAATGGAAGATATCTTCCTGAAATAGAAAAATCATATGGAGATGGCAATAAATTCAGCACTCTTCATCTTGTCACTGTATTCCCTTGTGAAAGGGGAAATGAGGCACAGAGTGTGCTCCCTCTGACTCCTGTGGGAGTCATCCTACACCGCATGATGGGGGCTGAAGTATTAGAATAATGAATACACATTCATACAGAAATATACATGCAGGAAAAGCAAGGAATTTCTAATCAATCTCTATGCCACTGTACTGCTGAAAACAATGTGTCTTGGTATTTTTTCCCTGAATAATAAACTGCATGCCAAATGTCTCTCAGCCTTTCATGCCTATGGCTCTTCAGGCCTAGTGCTGACACCTTTAATCCAGCACAGTGAAAACAAACCCATGATGCAGGCTGGATGACTGATGCTGCTAGTGGCCTCACTGTGCACAAGCACTGAAAGATGATTGGCATGAATCTGCGTAGAGTGGGGGATCATGAATCAGTGGCATGCAATGACATGTCCTTCAGCCCCTCCCACACACCACAGCATGTCCAATCCCAATGGTTACAGAGAAAGATACATCTCTGTCCATCAGCACTAAAGCAGGGGAAAGAAAACAGCACTGTGCCAAACTCACTTTATTGGATCACACACATATCCTTTCACAATTCTCCACTCAACTCTGATTAAAATCACCGCTCATGCAAATAAGGAGGTGCCGACAACTCACTCCCAGACAAGCCAGATGTGTAAAAAAGGTCACAAACATTTATGTGTACCAAAGGAAAACTGTGCCTTAGACAAGGTTTCTATAACCCTGCTGTAAAATATGACCCTTCAGAAAAGTTGTGACACATAAAAAAAAAAAAAAATCTGTCAAGCAAAAGAATAAAAAAAGAAAGAAAAAATATACGACATATTCAGCATGACCCGTTTACCTTAAAGGCCACGTGTCCTTTAAAAGTTCCTTTTTGTGTTAAGAAGTGCCTGGAGAGCTCAAACATGGAGACATTTTCAAGTATGTGGTGTCTTTATTTCCTGGCTGCACAGCTAGTTGACTACAGATGGCTTGTGTTTGCTCTGGGCTAACAGAGCCTGCTGCAGGAGTGGGTCAGATGCTGACTAGTCCTGTCTTCTCCACGGGAGAGACTACACCACATTCCTACAGAGGGTGGATGGCTCGTTGGTTTGAAACAATAATGGGTGGACATCCTTTCTCAGACAAGTGCAATGAATGATTTGGATATGTTTTGTTAAATAAATGCTCAATATAAGCTATTTATAATGAATATGTCATGCATTGAACAGCAGTGAAAGCTTGTTTAATTAAATCTTGAACTAGCAAAATTAAACATCATGTTTTCAGCAGTTTGTAAAGATTTTGCCATTCAATAATCCAGCTCACATGCAAAATATGACATTTAGCACAAATGCAAAGCACCTGCTCAGACAATGAGGCAGACACAAAGGAAAAATGACTGAAATGCTGATTGAAAAAGAATTAGGTGACATAAAATTAAATGCAATTCCACAGGACTAGAAAAGATTCATGCCAAATGTTAAGGAGATAAACAAATGATGGGGTGTTAAAGATGATTCAGACAAAATGTGCTCGAACATAAAAATAGGGAGCGTGCTGCTGGTGGCCACGAGCCCAGGCAGTATACAGGGCTGCGGTGCAGACAGGGCCCACATCACACCTTTAATCCAAGTGTCTCGTGCACCGCGCTGGGTTCAGCTGCGCGGCTAGCCCTTCCTCTGGCCTGGGCCATCTGCAGATACATGGACGTCTAAAACAGGAGACAGCAACACAGTCTGGATGTTACGCCACTTATAAGGAGGGATCGGGGGAACCGTCTTCCATTATGCTTCACTGTTATTCCAGCCTGACTTTTAGACACGATGAGGACCTCTCAGAACCAACACTAATGAAATCAGTATAATACATGTGCACAAAGAAAATATCTGTGTTTGCAGGCAATAGGTTTATTTGACCAGATGGTGGAAAAGTCAACTCTAACATGTTTCTATCCTGCAGTTGAGTCAATAAAGCTTTCACAGTATGCTACTTACATATCTGCCTTATCTGCTGTAGAAGCAAACCATTCTGTTAACAAAAGCTACCAGGCTACGACCTTAAGCATGGGAGAACTAAATGATACATCACACAATAGTGAAATCAAATAACAACAATGCACCTGAATGTTGAATTAATAACTACAACCAAAGTTACACTATTTGTGTAAGGATCCATGCGCGTGCATTTGTGTTGAATGTAACACCTTTTGCACTAAGAGTTAACTCCAAAACACAGCTGAGAAAGGCACTCACTGGGGTCAACTCAAACCTATCTGTTCAATGTGTTGAAGGGGAAAAAAAATCAACCCTCTCATTAATGGACTAGAACTGGAACATTCCACAAGCACCCCATAATGGGAGCTCCCACCTCCAATTACCCAACGTCTCACAAGTTGGAAGCTGGCGGGTGGCCTGGGTGGACGCATGAAGGGGTGGATGGATAGGCAAGCAAATGGATGGAAGCCCATCGTAAGCAAATGGTCATGAAGTAACCGAATGCAACAAGGGACTCATGCAAGCCGTGCCTGCAGTTGCAAGTTCTCTGAACTGTATTGTATGTCTCAAGGGAGAGTTAAAAGGGAAATTTACTTTTTATTCATCCCAGTTTAAAACGTCCCCTGGTCATCGTTAGGGAACAAGTGTGATATTTAAAGAATTGTTAGGTGTTAAAAAGGAGTATGGCATGGTAGTGATGCTTGGCTTGCTTTTAGAATTTCAAAAGGTCCCATTAAAGGCTGAGACTAAACAGAGAAACTTTTACAGCTCACTGAGGAATACAGCTGTGTGCACGTAAAGCTTTGTTGGCTGCTTTGCCAGACACAGGAACATGGTACCCCCAGCCGGCCTAATGATGGAAGGAAATCATTGTTAAGGGAACCTCCAGTGACTTACTCGGAATAAGGAGAAGGGAGGATAAGAAAAAGAAAAAGGAGAGTCTGGGCTATGCCATAACACAAATAAAGAAAGCTCTTTGCTTAGACGATTTACTAAGAGACCACATTTTTAGCAAGAACTTTTCTCAAGTCTTTAAATTCTAACCTGAGGTTTACGTCCGCGATTGACAAAAGTACAAACTGGATTGTAAGCTCCTGTCCCACAGATGTAGAGCTGAGTCCGGTTCCATGGCTCAATCAGACGGATGAAATTAGCACACTCCTCCTGGAGACATAGAACAAAAATCAATTCAAATGCTTTCGGCATCTGCAAAAAAAAAGCCATTCATAGCTATAGTTTACTGGTAAACTGCTGCACATTTATTCAATTCTCAAGTTTAAGAGACTTAACATTTACCATTTAGACCGTGCCTCTACATTAATGTGGACAATACATCAAACACTTAGCCAGTGGTGTTGTACTCTTCACCCTGGCCTGGCAGACAAGTGGATGGTGAGCTTGACTCATTCAGCTCTCCCTTTCTTTGGCTATATTGATGGAACCATCAGTTGTACTGGGCCAAGTCTCAGCCCTGCAGGTGAGTGCCATTTACAAAGGTTTGTCACATTGTAACTTATGTAGCGAGCTGCATGTTTAGCACTATGAATTCAAAAAACTATATATTTTATCATGTTTGGCCTAACAAGTGGATGAATTCACCTTGGCTGAAAATACCTGCTGAGCTCATGAGTGTAGTCAGCAGGCGTACTTACATTGGCGTCCTTCCCACTCACAAGGCACTCCATCCTTCTCCGTTCAGACACTGGCCAGTGTATCTGTCAGGGGGGAACAGATGACATTTTATAGTAACAATCCAAACTGTTATACATCACTGGCATTTATGAGGTTTCTGGGCTGAAATTGCAAGAGTGACATCCACTCAGGCAAATATAAGTCCTACTGGGATAGTCATAAGCCAATTATAGTGTTTCAATGACCCAACAACTGAAAAAGTGCCCTCCAACAAAAACTTGATGCGAGCTAAACAAAACGACTGTTGAAGTGGCAATATGGAACATTTTGCACTGCAAAGGCAAAAGCTCTTCCTTCAAAAAAATGTTCAAATTATACAGCGCATTTGAAGGACATGGTTATGGGTGAGGGGAAGCATAGGAATTCTCTTACAATATGTGGTTCCTTGTTGATGTCATGGAGGTCCAGGGACAAGATGTGATCCTTGCTGCCAACATACATGCGATCATGGTCCTCATCCATACGCAGGATCCGGTAATCTGAAGTGTTGAGAAGGTAGGCGAAGTGATGAGCAGTGCCGGTGGATCTCAGTTCTGTATGGAGACAGAAAATAGCCATTAAAGACAACTGTGGTGCACAAGCACATTTTCAAAAAGACATGTATGCGCAACTGACACATTCCTCATGCCACTCCTCCAAACTGTGTGGAGCTATCTGATGGTTTTCAACCAACACCATTGTAACTTAACACCACACATTAGAAACAACTGCTACTGAGTATCTGTCACACTATGTTGATGCCTTCATACCACCTGAGTAGATCAGAATTTCTCATTAGCAGACAGTAAAACAACACTCTGACAGTTACATATATAAGGGGTATACAAAGTCCTTCCATATGGCGTGATATGATAAATATAATACGTTTAGGTGGGTTCACACAGCTACATCGCTTGCAGGACAACACTCACCAAAGGCCAGCAGATTGTGCTGCCATAGTAGCACAATGCAAGTCCTCTCATGTTGAGAGTAACCCTATCTTCGCACAGCCATGTGTTGCAGTGTTTGTTTGATACGTTCTTCTTGGTTCAGCAACTATGTACAGACAGGGCAGAGAGGCCACTGAGAGAGCAAAGGCCCCATGCCTCACCAAAGACAAACACACTCCTCTATAATCTATAGGGGAGAAGCATTACAGGGTGGCATTCACATATTGTTGGACAAACACAGAGGTTTGACTCAGCAGGAAAGTCCCTTCTCACTGCTTTCCTTTATTCTACAACCAGCAGAACACAGAGAGCTGAAACAGGGAACCACACTTTGAGGTTACTCAACATTCATTTGTGTTGATTTAGCAGCAGAAATGTGGTAAAGGGAAACCAGAGGGTAAACTTAGAGTACAGTAAGCTTTGTTTGACCATTGACACGTGCTGAATAAAAGAGAGAGTGAAATGTAGTCAATGTGGGTTTTGAACATAGTAACTTACTGTAGGTGTGGCAATATTATGGACATAAAAAACAAATACATTTTAAAGCACAGTTTCAAAAAGAATAAAGGAAATTGATAAATGCCTCGATAATGTTTATGAGCTTGTTGTGTTTCTTCATGCTCAAACTGATAATGTTAGGTTGTTATGTGGTAATACAGAAGAGTCCTGAACCCCAAAGCATGCAAAGCCATCAACATGTCCACCATTGGGCCTTAAAATAAACCCCATCTAGAGACCTTTTTAAACAGACTCCATATGGAATCTGATATTGCCAGTCCTTCCATCCAAATCTAAATTTAACACATGGTTACGTCAATAAGCAAAGATTAATAGCATTAGATTAGCTATATTTGTACAGTTTGGTTGAATAACTGTGCCCACCAAATGAATGTTTACAGGTCGGCAGATTGATTGACAGCTGTCAGAGGAGGAGCAGCATGTGCTCAGAGGCTGTGCTTATTTGTGTTGGAAGCTAAAGTGAATGATGAGTCCCCATACACTCTCGCTGTGTTTATTTGTGTGTGCCGACAGAGTGAAACACCCTGGATATAAATTCATTGTACACACAAACACAAATGCATGCACATTGCACAAAAATTCCAAGGGCTAGTTAAAGCCCTTTCCCAAGGCAGGCTGTCAGCATCTCCTCAGTGTGTGTTTGCTGCCAAAGAGAAACTGGATGGGCCCATCTTTCAACTGAACAGAGAATGTGAATTTTGCACAGAGAGCAACAAACTCATAAAACGTATGTTTTAAAATCTGATAATCCCTTGATAATGCAATGTCCAGTGTGAGTGTACTTTACAGTGTCCAAACTATAGGTCACAACAAAAACATGGCCACAGCTCATATTATAGGTAGCCTACGAATCGAGAATGGCATTGATGTTGTCAGCCCTTGGTATTTTAGAGGAAAAAGAAAAGAAGAGGTGGAGGCCATAAAAAACCAGGAGAAACTGCAATAATGGGTGAAAGCATGGATACTACAGCCATAATTAAAGGGGCTTTCCCGAACCTGGGTCGAGAGCTGTCTTCTCACTAGCCACCGACGCTGATTCAACATGTCAAAAAAAGGCAGACGGAGCCAAATGGGAAGCCACAGAGCTGGACGAACCGCAAAAACTCGGGTGACGACCACTCACTGACAATCTCAGTGGTGTGTCGGCCTTAAATGCAAGTGGGCCTTTTGGTAACAGAAGACAGAAACATTTAAGATCAACTTGTATTTCCAAAAAAGAGCAATAAGTCTACTACAAAGTGTGAAATCATTTAACAAAAAGGCATCAGTCCCTTCTAGGCTTGTCAAAAAATGTATACTGAATAAAGTATCGATACCAAAAAGTGAGTATCAGATACGATACTCAAGTAACAATAATAACAGCGCCATCTTCATCTCTTAATTATTATTTTTTTATCTATAGTTCGTCTCCAGTTTTTTTTCCCCTTGCCTCCTTCAGTTGAAAACTTTATTCGCTGCTGCAGACACAGACACGTGCAGCCCCTCCCTTCAGATAAACACACTACCTCATCATAACACTGAGTTAGTTGATTTCGGCACGGCAGCAGATAGTGCTGCTGCTGGGGGGCTTGAGAAACTAGTCTTGGTTGAAAATGATGGAAGTGAAAAAGTCGTATATGGAAGTATTTTCAATATCAAGCAAACGCTGAAGGAAAAGTAACGGATTTCGACAGCTCCGTATGGAAGCAATGCTTCAAAGTGGTGGCTAAAAAGTCCAGTAGCACATCAAAGTTGGCAAAGCGTCAGAAAGACCGACACCCGGTCTCTATGATGAATTTAGAGAGGTCAATGAAGCTCCCGTTTCAGCAACATATAAATATGTTAGCCATATGATAGCCACGTTAGCCATCTCGTATTAGGCTAGAGGCTATGGCTAATAGTGAAACAACCCATGTTAATGTGGGAGCAAACATTAACAGTCCTGCCCGTCCGTAACAGAAACACACTATGTTTAATTAAAGGATAATACAATTACTTTTCCCCCAAAGTGTTATGTATATGTCCCAGAATGAAGCTGAGAGAAGTCCACCAGCAGCTGTTGCTTACATATGCTGCTAAATGTAGTTATGCTTTCTCATAAAAGTGTAATAGTCTTTGTTGTTAAATGTTGGGCTCTATAATAGTCACGTAATACTAAAAATTGTATACTGTTTGTATTCTCAACTTTATTAAAGGAAATTATGCTTCTACATTTTGTCTTTTTTTCCGCCCTGCAGTATTGAAAATGGTATCAAGTATAGAGTTTTTTCTTCCGTCAAAGTCAACACTTGCCAGAGGCATGAAATGTTGATTGAGAACCATAATGGCTGCAGATTGAAATCCACTAGGCCTACACTACTTCACTGCTGCAGAGGTCAGGGTGTTTGTGAAAACAAGCCAGGAAGGTCCTTGGTCTGAGGCTCGTGCCAGGAAATCTTCCAGTCACTTGGAAAGACATGCAGAGGGACTGTGCTATGTCACTCAATGCCAAGGAATGGCAGTTCAGGTGCCCACTGTATTAATATGGATGGTAAATTAACTTAGTGCTTCGACAAGCCTCAAACCACTCAAAACACTATTACACTGCATGTCACATTCACACTTTCACAAATGGAAGAGGTTACAATCAAGTGACCAGCATAAAGGCCTTTCCTAAGACTAGGCCTCTAATGGTATTAGTATTTGTCCTGAGCCGGCATGGTTCAGACAATGCATGCAGTCCTTTAATGTCTGAGTGGAGAAAAAAGGCAGGCACACATGGCAGAATTTACCGTAAATTCCGTACTATTGAGCGCACCTGGATATAAGCCGCACCGGCTAAAAATAAGTAAATAAATGTATTTGTACATATATAAGCCGCACTTGATTATAAGCCGCAGGTGTCCACGCTATAACAAGAGCTATTTACACAGACGTAGGCTACCGGTAACATCCGCAAATACTGTAGCGTCCGTACGGACGTTAAAGGACGACGAGAGCGTTCAAATAATAATTTTTAATAACCCGATCACTGTCGGCCGTGACCACGCCGTTTACAGCAGAGAGCAACACATAACTTGCCGTAACAATCCAACTCTCTCCCCCAGCGTTCTCTCATACAGCCACTCAACACGTTCTCGCTGGTGCATTCACTGACTCTCCACATAATCGGAATTATGAACACATTATCAACTACTGACTTTACAACATGAACCGTTACAATACGAAGCCTAGCCGACGGTGTCTGTAACACGGCTGATGAAAAAGATGACCGTAATATATTTCACAAGAAAAAGTCCATCCATTCACTGCCTCAGAATGACTTCATTACTCACTTCCTCAGTCTCTGTTGTCGCTGTCAGTGTCATCTTAACGTGCAGCAGCTCTGTTAGCTTTTTTGACAGCCAGGTCGATCGCCTTTAACTTGAAAGCTGCATCATATGTATTTCTCCGTGTGTTTTCCATCATGAGGGTGCGTGCATGAAGCGCAAAATGACTGATATTAAGATCCGACGTGACGAAGTCAAATGTTTTTGCGGCAGAAGCTCATTGTCCCCCATAAAAAATCCATGCATTAGCCGCACCGGAGTAGAAGCCGCAGTGCTCGAAGTGTGAGAAAAAAGTAGCGGCTTATAGTCCGGAATTTACGGTACACCCAAATCCAGGTGGCAGTGATGCTCGAAACCGTTTGCCAAGTGCTTTTAAAGCAAAAAAAAAATGTAGATACAGCAAATACACCAAGAAGAAGAGGAAATTACAGTTGTAAGACACAGTAGAGTTAGAAAAACTGCTTGCTTCTCAGGTCCACAACGCAATATGTCTTGTTGATGATGTCAACCTTGTACCTGGCAGTGACCACAAACCCAGGACCAAACTGAACTGTGACCTCTGTGAACCGTTGTATGAAGTAATTCAATCCATATACATTCACTCGTGCTGTTAATGCCACAGGGAGCAATTTGAGGTTCAGTGTCTCTCGTTCATGGACACATTGTGTGGAATGCAGGAGCTGGGAAGTGACTGGTGGAGACGACCGACTCCCACCAATGTGGCACTGGCACCCCTATTTGTAGGGTTGTTTTGGTGATTCCTAGAAGGAAGTAGACCATAGTATGCCCTTTTTGGGGTTCATATATGTTATTTATTTGCCTACTGAAGTATGTTCACAATCGCTAATCTTCAAAAAAAAAAGTGTGTTTCCATGTACTGTACATCTGCCTGTATTTGCAACGCTCTGAATCCCCCACCATCAGGGTCCCCACGTGAGCCTAGTCTGATCTGATTGGTCGGCTGTTCCGCTCTGTTGTAATTGGTAAGTCGCTCAGCACGGATGTCACATTGCTGTGCAGCATGAGCTTGGTCTTGCTACAACGAGCCAATGGGCTTGGATCAGTGATATCACATTTCATTCGTAGGGGCTAGGGACCGAGCGTTACATGCAGCTACTGCTACAGCTAACATGAGGACGTAGGAGGAGAATGAAATTGTGCGCATATATGTTCTTCTTCATGCACAAGACACCTGGAAAACACACTAAAGAGCATATAAAATCCGAAGCATAATATGGAACCTTTAAAATCAACTTAACAGTTGAAAGTTGATTTTGATTAGTTATAAAGAAAGATCCTTGATATGGTCAGATAATACAATCTCATATATACACTACATACCTAATGCACTGTTTTTCTCTGCAATACCCAACAACATACTCCCAGTAGGAGATTACATTTTTCTTTTACAAGAAAAGGCTCAGAGAGACAGAACTACTGTGTTGTTCATCAGCCACATTAGGACATGGCAGCCTGTTCCACACACAGACTTATCCTAGAGATTTAGAGGCTGGGAGCGGGGTACAAGTGTTTCTACTAGAGCCAGATAAACTCTTAAAGAAGCACGTTACTCGGTGTATGGTTTAGCTTCACTCTGGGGGGTCTGCATACACAGCAGGCACTTTGTTTCAGAACACACCACCTTCCCCTGTGGAATGGCAATGGCTCTATTAGAGGTGAAAGTAAGCTGGTGATGGAACTTGATCCTCGCACTCAATGTCCCATCCTTCAGTAATTTACGTACTTTTGTACACTCATATACCTGCACTTGCACGCAACTAAGAACAAAAGGGGGGCCTGTATAGTACTACAACACAGAAAATAAACTGATCAAGCAGCAGTGAGCTCTGACATCTCAGTATACCAATAACAGGCAACCAGGTTCACTTTCTTCAGTCTGCTGAACACAGACAATCCTCTCTCTTCTTCCAACATTTCAAGGTGCTGTACAGCCCACTGCCTGTTCCCACAACTCAACACTCTGCTCTTGGCTGCAAGTAAGGTGTGTGTCAGTGTTTGAGAATAGAGAGAGCAGAGTAAGATGAGACCAGAACAAATTATAGTTAGAGGTCAACATCAGAGCCAATTGACAAAGTATGAACAGGTTCACAGACCAGAACCTGAGCTCCTATCATGTGTAAGATACAATCATTATCAGCGGTAAGAAGCTCAGTAACTATTAAAGTGACTTACAAAATAATATGCAAACGTATCAGTTACATAAGAACAAAAACTCTGTTAAGATTTGTGTGAAATAACTTAATTCATTTTCATTTCCAAACTCCTAAACCATCAACTGACCTCTAAGATTTCTCTTGTGACCGGGAGACTAAGTTAAGGAAACGCTGAACCAAGCTACCCATAGCTTATAATATTGATAAAAATGGATCAACCATGACCATAATGATTCAATGCTACTTTTGCATTTATGCAGGTCTATGAATCGATTCTGCCGATTACTGTGATGGGCTGTATATCAATAAAACAATAACAAATAGAGCATCAACCAACATTAAAGGTCATTTGGGTCGATCTCACCAAGTACATGTGTGCTATTGATTGGTATGTTTGATTTTTTAATGAACAGGAGGTTATTGAGTTTTATTAACAGACTGCATCCATCCTTTATCTTTTCCACTTCTGCTTTGCATTAGGGCTGGAGCTCAGGCCACTGTATTGAATGTCAACGTAAAATTATTTATTGTTCTAAAAGGTTTTGGGTCTTTTTATTGTCATTGGTAGAAAATATTCTTACATGCATGACGACTATCAAGAAACATTCTGTACACCTTTAGACCCTTAAAAAGTAACTGATCTTTACACATAGTTGGCTCAAACATTGCACATCACCCCTGATGTCTCAGCTGCACCAAGCCTGAGAATGGTTCACTGATTCTCCTGCCCCTGCTCATGCTCAAGCTGATTTGTTGAGGGAGCGAAGTCAAGGAGAACGGAAAGTGGGCCAACAAGGAGCAAACTCGAACATGATGAATATGGTATATTTGATGGTTTATTTCGTTTGTCGCCAAATACGTTTATGACAGTCACTTCAGTGATTTTCTAAAATTGAATGCAGCTTGCTGTGATTGATTTCATGTTGAGTTTCTTGCTACATCTACAGCTAAAGCTCAAGAGTGATCTGTAGGACGATGCATTGGTTACACTGGAAAGTACTCCATTTGCTCCACCCTCTGTAGCCCCTTCCTCGGAGCGTAATAAATAAAAAATGTTTTTTTTTTCCAGTTTGCCTGGTTAAATGAGGTGTAGAAACACAGTGCATAGGAGAGACATGCCTCACTGTCAGACTGAGCCGGCCCTCTTCCTCCTGAGAGAATACTTGGCTGCTGACGATGATCTCTGGGGCTGTAAGCCTGCATGTTACAGCCTATCTCTCCATCTTAAATTAATAGCCAACGGGCCCAGTTTACTTTGGAAATACGTTTGGACAAGAACATTTAACGAGGATGTGATACACTATCAAGATCACATCTCCAGAAATAAGAGAACACACTGGTTATTGCTTTTTGTCTGAAGTTATTTCCCACCATCCTCTCACACAAGGAAAAGAAAAGACTAGATTGTATGCATTGCACAGCAAACATCCTTTTTTTATCATCAGAACTTCCTGTCATTGAGTAACTGCATGCAGAAGTACACGGCCCCTCCTGGCAAATAACCAAAATGCCTTCTTAGTGAAGTGATAGGATCATGGAAGTCCTGTGTTTAAACAAAACACTGAAGGGAAAAGGTGAGCATGAAGATTAAACACACCTCCTGCCACTTAAAAAGTGCAGCACACAGGCGCTCCGTGACACTGTTATAGGTGCTACACCCCTCTGCATACTCTGGCTTCAAATGGGGTAAATTTGAAGTGCAGGACGCTGCCAATGACAGTGAAGAGCATGTTGCTGCTTGAAGCCTGCTGCTCCCCAAAGGGAACCACTCAGATAAGGAGGGTGGGGGATGGTGATATGAAGAGACAAAAGTTTGTGATCTACTGCTCTGACACTGAACAGGAAAGGAACGATGAGCAATGTGAAAGAACGTGTGTTTTAATCACCTGCTCACTTCACAGCTCTGTGGTTTTCCCTTGTGGGACGTATGGCTGATAATTAAAAACTGCAGCTTTTGCCTCTTGCCATCCTTCTGTTTACAGCAGAAAGAGAATCAGCAGATGTACACAAATAATATTTGTGAAAGCACTAAATTGAAAAATCTTGTGTCAAATATTGTTTCATTCAGTCTGCCTCAATGGTAAAAATAGAGTGACAAAAATATTCTGTTAGCCCCCAGCATATCATAAACAAGCCCCAGTACCTGAGTTGGGTCCTGAGGCGATTTCCAAGCCGTCAGAGAGGGGTGTGTTAGTTCACACGCAGCAGAGTGGCAGCAGTGATAATTAGGGTGTTTAACAGGGGGCGGGAGAGGTGACATGCTCGCACACATCAAAGGCAGCGATTATCAGGAATCCTGGCCAAATATTTTGATTGCTGTCAGGGGGGAGGGGAAAACTCAAGTTGTCTTATTATTATTTTTAAAAAAGGTACACTTCATTTCCACAGTAACAATGGATTTCGTTGTGCATTTTACAAGGTTACCTTCTTAGTGTTGGGTCAACATTAAACAACAAGCAGTGATGACTGAAGCAACCACAAGCATGCCGGCTAAACCGGGAAATGTGATCTTAGGTTTGTTCTTATTCAGAGAAATATTTGTGTCTGCAGGCCATATAACAGCTCAATGTACAATAATGTATGTAACACATCACAAAAATAAAAATATGGATGTAAAAAAAGTAGAAGCTGTATATTACTTTTGAGAATTTGCCCCTTTCCATGGAGTGACATGCAAGCAAATTGCTTTGTACAGCAGCTCCATGTGTGTACATTTTATAAATGTGACAAGTAATGTGTTTTTTGAAAGAGGTTTGTTTATTCAGAAACAGTCTGTAGTCATTTCTTTTCTAAATTTGGATGGATGAGTTGGCTTACATCCAGACACCTGTATCTGAGGGTTGCTGTGATCGCATCTTATCTTAATCTTGCAATCCTTTCTTGTAGTGAGTTCCTGTATCTGCAGGATAACAAGCAGGCTTACATGGGGGCAATTGTTGAGCTCAACAACATGAAGACAAAGACCAGAAAACACTTTCCTGCATATGGACTAGTGTGTGGCTTCAATGTTAGTTTGTTAGCCGAGAGAGACACTTGAACTCAGTGACGATCCATCACTGCGCTCATTCAACAGCCCCTTTCAACACAAACTTGTCTACATGTCAAACAGTTACAGGAGTTATTTGGGTTTGTGTGAGCTGCACGCTTCAAAGCCAGTAGAGGAGTGACACAGTTGTTAAAGAATGCCTGTGTAATTACTAGAGAGTGGGTATGAGGTTAGCTGTGCTGCTAAATGAAAAGGAACAATAACAGCATGTGAGCTCAGCAGCTGCTCGCCTCGGCTTAGTAACTCTGTGGGACGGAGGATAATAAAAGCGGTCAGAGGCTCGGCCACTGTGTCACATAAGATAGGATTCGTCATTCAGCAGTTAACAAATACGCAGGGCAGAGGATCCAGAGATATGATCTGACCTGCTGGTAATGCCACAGAGCCTGGCCCATAAAGGAATGGTAATCTTTTGTGATGTTCTCTCAGAAGCATGGTCAAGCATCGCTGAAATCTGTGCGTGTGATTATGTGTGTGTTTTTGCATCTTGGTGAAGAGACAGGCTCTGCAGCTTGCTGCTAGGAGAGAAAACACAAACATAACAGCATGCCTGTACAAACACCTGCCTCACTCGTACAAGCATCAACACAGGCAACTTTTCCGGCTATCATCTTGCTTCAGACTTCACGTCAAGAACAGTATTGAAATTCTCATGCTAAGTCGTCTTTTTCCGCTGTTTGTTTTTTTGCTTGTTCAATTATGATTAAAACCACCACAACCATACAGTTTTCGACATGCCAACGCTTTAAACGGTTAGTTGTTCCGTCAACACCTGAAGCAACACCCTGAACAGGATCAGTGCAAAATACATCCCGAAGATAAAATCATGAAAAACGTGATCAAATGTTCTTCTCCTGTGCGACTATAAGTTCGGTACCTTTCTCATCTTTACACATTTTCCATGTGTAGCCATCATAACGGATACAAACTGAAAGCACTACTATAACCAAAATCATTAACCACCACTCAGAACAGTATCTATGAGTGCACCCAGAGCTCTGTGAAACATGATGCCTTTGTCTTGTCTTAACTGTCACCACCTTGTTACTTTTGGACCCTATTGCGCCCTGCCACTCCCTGTCAACCGGGGGGGGGGGGGGGGGGGCAACCATTCTATTATTAGGAGCCACTGTAGTGCCCTGCCCCTCTTTTTCTTACAGCCCCTACCCTACACTAATGGCACCAATTTGTATTCACTGTCAGCTCTGATGAGCTCTCATGCGGAGAGATGGCCTTATCACAAGGCCTCTGGCTCCCATCACCAAAGCCCCTCTGCTGCTGACTGCCAAGCCCAGAGTTCTGACTGACAGGTGAAGAGGGTGAGGGGGTTGGTGCAGAGATGCACACTCTTTATTAGCACGTTAATTCCTTAAACACAATAAAGACAGGTTCTTGTACAGAATCGGTCGAACATAACACACAGATAAAGAATCCAGAACTACAACTTAAATCACATACACTGGTTGTTGTCCTTTTCATGCTCACCATCTTTAATCCTAATGACATTAAACCAGCAGAATACACCTGAGTTCCTTTTCCAAACAAATGAACACCGTCCTTCCTGGTCTAACTGAAACATATAAAGATGGAGGTCCAGCTGAGGAGGATGTAGAATGTATAGAGAAAGGGATCCTCCCATGAGAGTCTTGATCTAATCGCACACATCTGCACAAACATATAGCTCTGTTTTTACTGACATGTGTTTTATTAACAGTCTTCAGCTCAACAGTGACACATCTGGTCTTTTTCCAATTCCACGTCAACTACGGCAATCCTCCTGTGACCTTTACATACAGAATATTCATGTGTATCATTTGTGTTAAGCAATGTTGGGAAAAACGCGACACCAAGCAATGCATTACTAAGGAACGTGTTACTGTAACGCCATGACTATTTGCCTTAACTAATAATGTATATAGTTACTTTCAAGATTTAATTACACTGTTGCAATTACTGACATTTAAAAGCCTGTGTTACTTTGGGCTATGGGAAGCAGCAAAAATCAACACCAGACAAAGGTTATTGACACTGATTCAGCAAGTTTACACTATAATCAGCACAGAAGCAGTTAACAAACAGACTGGTGATCATAAGGCTTTCTTTCTTGGAAATACAGACATTAATTTCCACCGCCTGAGTTAAACAACGTGAATATAACGGTTCGCTATGTGCAGGAAGAAAAACTTTTAGTACAAGAATGACTCATCGAGCTAAACAACAAAATGCTTCTCAGTCCAGTGCTGCAGAGACCAGAGGTGCAGCTTAAGTTAAATCGGCAGAACAAGAAGGTGACACCCCATACATTAGCTGGCTTGATTTAAAACACTGTTATATACTGTTACACATTATGAAAGCCAGAGTAGTAGACTAACAGACAGATTTTGTTGGCAACATGCCTCATATCAACTGCTGAGAAAGTTGTCTTCATAAATGTAATTGGTGAAATACTGAGACACTGAAAATGATTACACTGTTTCACAGCACAATTCTGCCACTGCAACACTCAATAATGTGAATGTTATAGGATGATTGAAGCAAATAAAGTAACACTTAATTTACTTTCCCAAGTGGCTAATAACTGTAACTAGCTATTTATTTGAAGTAATGTGCCCAACGCTGGTTTTAAGTCAGAAAACATCCAAAATGTACTTGTTGATGCCTCCATCTTAAGCAGTCAGAGGTCTTTGGATTTATGTTAAAAATGCCCAAACCTGCTGTTGCTTGGATAAAAATGCCTTCACAAATAATGGCCAAGGACTGTTGGAGCCTGGGCCAGGAGACGTGCTGAGGTCAGAGGTTGCTCTGCTGCAGTGACAGTGCTTTATGTTCTGGTTTAATCTGGGATTAGCTCAGGGTCAGGGTTATCTCTTGTCGGCCTGAGTGGAATCAGGAAACAGGGATTGCCTGGGGTAAAGTGGCATTACTGGATGGCTTGTCTAGAATTGCAATGAGACAGTGTTCAACAGGAGTACAGAGTAGAAAGAGGGAGGGAGTATATATGCAGTATGGCTCACTGAGCTCTCAGTTGTAACCTGCTTGCCATCACTCTAACACTTCGCTGCCCTGACATCCAGCTCAGTTGAAGCCACAAGCACTAACATTATGAATTACTACACCCAGTGAACCAATGAATCACTGGTATATTGTATCTGTCTAGCCACAGTTATATGCATACCTTCTGGTTTCTGAGTACATTGAGCATGGTTAAATTCATTTGGATGCTGATTTAGTACAGACAGACGTGCATTTAAGTGTCTGTATCATGGGAATAAATGAAAAGGCCTGTAGAAGAGCCAAAATGACTAGAGAATAGGGCTGGGAAATCGATCATAAAATAAATCAAAACCAATATTCAAAACCTCTAACCTCTATTATTTCCAGGGTAGAGTCAAATGTAAACACGGCAGAAAAACTGTTTGCAATAAATGCAAGTTATTTATTTTCTACTGTTCAAGAGAAGTACATTTCAACTTTAAAACTAATGTGTCGTTTAATAAATAACCACTAAATCGTTAATCAGATGTGCACTCGTTTATTAGAAAAATATCCTAGCTTTAAAAGTTGAGCATGTTTACAGTAGAGATCATGTCAGTGAACTATGAGGGCAAAAAACGAAAAGTAAAGTAAAATGTTTAATAAATCATGATATTGACTTGAGGCCCAGCCCAAATAGATTCCCAACTTAAAGAGCCCTGTTACCTCTCCTTTATCTTCACCTGGTGTACGCCTACCTGACTATATAACAGCACAGACAGAGAATGTGTTTAAGGCAATGAGTGATTCAAAGCTGAAATAATCCACTGTCTCACAGTACTTGATGTCAGTGAATTTGACCTCGGGTTCAGTTGTGTTAAAATTACAGAACCTGCTTCGGGAACAAAGGGATGGTCAGTATTTGAATACACAGTGTAGCTGGCATTTACGTAAAAAAAACAATGAAAGAAACAAGTGAAAAAAAAGTCATGAAATATAGTTATTACTGTAACAATCTCACTTCTGGCTAAAATGTTCACATTCTTTTTTCTCATTGTTAACTTGATGTTGACTGTTTTTAATTGCTGTGGTCTGATAAGTTATCATAGTTTTAGTTGTATCAATAGGGAAATGTATGGCCTTACAGTAGAAAAAGTTTTCTAGGCAGATCGAGGAATAGAGCTGAAAACTCTCAATGCAACAATAATACTCTTTGTCTCTCAGGTGGATCCTCACAGGCTTGTGGCAGATTTACAATTGTACAGACACAGGATATAGCAAACTAATGTATGTGACACCAGAGACCCACTGTAGTGCCCTGTGGTTATGAATGCCTTATTTGTTGGAGCAGTGTGGGGTCACAGTGTGGGAGGCCAGTTGTTCCTGCCCCTTCCTGAAAATGACAGGAAGACAGGACAGATTGTGACAGCAGCCATTGTGGCTCGGCTCCAGGTCTCTTCCTCCCACCAGGCTCCTGCTGATCCTTCACCCTGAGTAAGTACACACCCTGCCACCTCAGCGCTTATCTTCCTGTCCCCTGGGGGGCAGGGTGAAGGAGAAGTTGTAGTTGGGGTAGAAAGTCTTTCATTTTATTTGCCATGTACGGTTTCTCTAGTCTCCCATTAGTCATACTTGACAATAGGCTGATGATACTGACGGAAGCAGGATACTAGCAGACATCCCTCTGGTTCATCCCTACAGAGGCAGGCTGACAGTTTAGTCCCAATGCATCCCTGATTCCCAGGTTTTGGAGACAGGAAGTGGGATTAGATGACTAAATCTAGTTGTCCACGTGTATGTCAGCCACATCATCACATTTTGCCTCATCATTTACTTTCTTTATTCAAAGGGCACCCATCTGAAATAAAAGGGATTAGCCTTCTACAAACAGCTTTGTGTTTCTGCTTCCCCTTCCCTTCCTGGATCCATCAGCTAGGGGAAGTCATGAAAATGTCTGTATTACTGACAAACAGTCCCATGGGAATCGAGAGTTGTGGGACTGAAGCTAACAATCAAGAACCTGTTGAACAGATTCTGCGAATAATATACCAACATGGGGTTTTTTTCCTCTAAAAAAATAAATGTCTGCTCTAGAAATTTATTTTTTGAAATCACATTTTTTTTTAACCAGCACAGTCCATCAACCAGAAAAAACAGGAATGTCAAGAGGTCCCAAGACCATGAGGAGTAAAAGTCACTGGTTGAGCTGTGCCCTTTGATGCTGTAAGCTGTTTGTAAACCTCGGCTGTTTTAAGGGCCTTCCAGAGCTCCATACTCTTATCCTCTCTCAGAGTCAGAACGAGATAATAGGTTCCCTTAAGACGAGGAATCAATCTGGTTAGGGAGGCTGAGCCCAATGGACACATTTCTGTTTTTAGGTCTTTTAAGAGGGTTTAATTTTGTTTGATGAAGAACAATAAATAAATGATGATCCAGAGTGTGTGAATAATTACACAGAAACTCCTGCATGTTGTTTATATCCTGAACCCTCCTGAAACTCCATTACATTTAACAATATGATTTGCACTACATTAGATTAACCTGGTCATTATCATTTAACTAGGTCTCCACCATGATATTTTTGGAGCATTATCAGCACAACGATTGGTAGTTTGACAGACTCTGCTCCATGCCCATGTAAGGTGGTGTTAAGAAGATAGTAGCAGGAGAGGGCTAAAGGGTTTTAAGGGTCGACGAGTTTACCAAGCCGATTTAGCCATCCCAGTTTGTCACTGGTAATCTCCCTGCAGCTAACAGGGTGATCAAATCAGCCTGATAACTGCAGGACATGGATAAAGAGAGCGGCAGACAGAGTGGGTGAGAGAGAGTGTGCATGCCTTCTTGGACCTCATCCCTCCATCTCTCACACACGTACAGATAAACAGCATAACATGCACATTTACACGCAAGTTAAGGGCCTCGCACATGACAAGTGTGTCCTTTGATAGCTCAGACATGTAGTAGGCATAGAAATGAAAATAAAATGTAGATAATTAGACATAAAATGTAGAAAATTAGACAATATCTATACTGTTAAGTGTTTATAAAGCAGACAGCCTTTACAAATGCAAAACCATGACGCAAACAGTAAAAATGAGGTAAGTCCAGATGGAAAGTATCTGGAAGCAAGAAGCGTGTGAAATATTCATATCGTTTCCTCTGAGATGGAATGGAGGTGTTCTCTTTAACAGTGTTGGCCAAAACCTCAACCCTCTGAGAGAAAAACAGAGACACACAGCTAATGCATCCTTGCTCCCCTCAAACCCCCTCATTGTGGCCTCCTCCATGTATACTTTTTTTTCTTTCAGGCTATATGCTTTCTACATCAGGGGGTTCTCATTTTTACCTGTATTCTTGCCAAACAGACTTTATTTGAAAAAGGTAGGACTTTATTAAAAAAAATAAAGATAAAAAAAAAAGATTATGGCACAGGGAGCAATAAAGACATGTAAGAGGGTCCTAAATGGTAAACTTGCTGGTTCTTACTTTTCACTAACAATCCAGAAGGATGTCATTTAGCTCTTTCACAAATACATTTAGGGTAAATGCTTGTCAGAATGTATTAACTGACTTCACTTGCAACCAGGTAAAACTGTAATATAAAAGTGACCTGTGGGATGAAATCATAACCTGCAGGTCTGTAAAAGCTGTAAAAATGGAGTTTAACATGGTGTTTAAACATTGTGTGTATACATTAGCTGGCTACAGGTCACACTTAAGTTTATGGGGTTCTCATTCTGAATTAATTAATTAATTAATAGTACTATGGTGCTGAAGTTCAATAACGTGTAGCTGAAATGTTTAACTGAAACATCGCATCCAAGCAGCATTTTGTTTCGTGGCACAAAGATAGATTTTCCCTGTTCCTCCTTCAGCTGTGCTCGTGTTCTGCTTCTGAAGCTTGAGTACTCCTGTGATTGAACTCTATAGCCAACCTCCCCCTGGTACAGAAAAATCCAAAGAGACAAAACAAACCCTCTTACCCACTCAACACTTGATTGCCCTGCAGCTCTTCAATACTCTGAAATTGGCAAAGTGACCTTGATGAGGGAAATACCAACTGTCAATCATTGATTACCAGGACTTTTTACTTTCACTTAAGGGCTCCCCTTTCAAGTTTAATCAATATCAGCCAAAACCCAGTTAGAGAGCAACACAGACAAGTTACTTTTAAGGGAGTATGGAGCCTGAGGGAAGAGAGGAAATTGTTTTCAGTGGGTAGTCTATTCAGTAAAAAGTTTCCTTTTTCTAGGTTCTGACTCTGCAACAGTGCCATAACAAGCTCTGCCATCATATGGGGTGTCTCAGTGCTAAAGCCATCGTCTCTCAGTCGGAAGGTTGCCAGCCTCTGCAATGTCGAAGTGTCCTTGGGCAAGACATTGCACCCCAAATTGCTTTAGGTTTACGATACTGATTTAGGTGTGACCTATAAAAGAGCTTTGGGTATTTAGAAGACAGCTACTTGAGGCAGGCTCCAAAAGACGTGAAATGTCCATTTTGACAACAGAAATAAACATGTTTGAACATGTCTTTATTAACACACACTGTTGTGTTTTTTTGATCACTTACCCGATTTTATGATGTGAAGGATGTAACTTATGCATAATTGTGGGTGTAACAGATGTAACGTCGAATGGCTTTGTTGTCGGGTTTTGATTGAAAGTTTGATGGATTCAGCATTTTCAATATGCATGGGCTTCAAAACAGCCCTTCAGAAACCAATGGGTGACATCACTTTGTTGACTTTGTCCATGTTTATATATATGAGCTTTATAAACAAGAAAGCGAAAGATTTTAAGCTGCCACAGGTCAAAGAAAAAACTTACTTTTTGACTTTGCTGTTAAAAAAGCACAATCAATAATCATTTTAGATCTACTATGATCGCTGACCAAATTGTAAAAGCAATTACAAGATATGGTTAAACTTTAAAGATATCAGTATGTGTCTTTCTGTTATCAGCATGTCCTCTTTTCACATAAAAGAGGAGATCAAAGAGGAGAGTATTATGTTTAACCACTACATTCCATCAGAAAGCCGAGTCCATAAAGGGGAATTAAAGTAAACCACGTCAAGGTGAAAACCTTGCTCGTGGCTCTGGCAAACTGAAAAGTGTAAGGTGAAAAGGTTGATGTCCTGTCTCATTATTCCTGGATAGCATATTTGACATGGAATCAAGTGTTAATCCAGAGAAAATCCTGCCTGGTTTTTCTACCAGTATGGCCCCACTGCATGTTGGTGGGAAGCGGCTGACGGATTGCTGGGCAGCGTAGCCCCTAAGCCACAACTATAAGCATCCCGCTCTGGCAGTGTTGCAGCCAGAGATCTGCACTTCACATAATGACTCATTGATCTGAGCTTCTCAATCCCTCGCTGCCTTATCTCAGCTAATGGGGCGGCATCATGGTCTGTCACAGGCTGCTATCTCTCCCACAGACTGAGTGCACTTAGAGGTCAGTGCTGCAGCTTCCAATAGTGTTGCACTACAACCAGGTAAAAAAAAAAAAAAAAAAGCTTAATTTATCTTTTTTTAACACCACCTCTTATTACATGACAGGCAACACTCTCATACAAACACTCGGTTTTCTTTTAAGTGGTGTGATATATTATCCCTCTAAGACGTTTATCAATTCAATAGCAAGAGTGCACAGGATTCTCCTGGGTGCACAATAGCCTAGCTTTGACCCCAGATATTAGAAGCTAACAAAGAAGCTCTCCTATGAAAACCATGAAAGACTCCCAAATCCACAGTCATTTATTGCGTTTGAGGCTGGCATGACAGCAGAAGGAAGTAAGTTTGAGGGGGATCAGGGGGCTGATGGGGGGGATAAGATTGAATAAAAGTCTGTGTAGATAAACACATTGACAGTACTAAAATACATTTCCCTCAGCAGGCTCACTTTGTGTGCTTTCCCTACAGGCCAGTTCCACTGAGATTACAGGTAGAGAGTTTTTCTGTCAGAAAACAATGATGAACAAACACTTCACTGATCTTTACTTTCAAAACTATATTCCTTCAGGGTCCCATACCAGAGGAGCAGTGCTGCAGCATTGGCAGAAAGAGGTCGTCAGTGTCCATCAATCGGTTACAACATTAATCCCATATGACCCAGGGTCATCAGTGGGTCTTCATAAAGAAAACAATTTCAGGGGAAATGGACCCTAAAACCCTTAGCCTTATCATATTTCCTGTTCCTAATTAACCAGAGTAAAGTTTTCTATCTCTGGAGGTGACATCCACACATGGAAGCAGACATGCAGACAAGCTGGCAGCTGTGGAAATATACTAAGATTTGGCAAAAATCACAACCTGCCTCCCTGCAAGGTTTTAATGACCAGTCAGTCTCTCCCTGCTTGGTTTGAATCTCCAACAGCGAGGCACACCTGACGGGCCTGACATTTGACAGACAGGCAGGATATCCTTCTCTGTGACCCTGCAGCCCTCCTTGTGAGCAGTTCTGGCAGTCAGTAATGAGCTACGGAAGAGGTTGGAAGTATGGATTGCAAAGTGTCTAAAGTAAAGCTTTTGTTCTGGGTGAATTCCTAGATGGTACAGACAAGAAACCAGCAGGGAGGAGGAATCCAAGACCCTAAAGTTTATTTTTTTTCTCAGTGAGAAACCAGTGTAACTGAGATAATTGCAGGATTCTCGACTTATCCCGGTTTCAGGCGATATTCTACTTTGACAAACCTTCAGGGTCCCTCTTAGGAGTTAAGACCATAGTGGGTGTTCAGATCATGGAGTTAAGAAAAGTCAAGGGTCTGGGTTGTTTGAGGCGGGTTGCTACAGGTAAAGGACAGATTTAGATGTTTTATATATATATATGTTTTAGGTTTATAATACTATTGCCTCAATTAATATTGCTTCCATCCTTCTTTCTAGCTGTCATTAGGTTCAAGACAGAGGATTCACACAAAATACATTGATACATTGATGACAGAAGAGTGAAATGGTTACTTTTTAGTCATCTTGGTTCTTATTGTCTTTAAGAGTAGTTATATTTTTAGCCTGCAGCCGTAGCCTACAGTGCAGTCAATATAGCTTTAAGTGTTCAAACACTGAGCAAACTCAGTAGAGAAACCTGCCTGGTTCTCACAGGCTTTCATAGCAATGCAGTACGACAAGTCCTTCTTGTGCCCAAAGACAACATTAACAATTATTTCAGGCTTTTCAAAACAGGGCAAAACTCAGCCCCGAAGTGCAAGCAGTTATCATGGAATGCTATAATTGGTTCAATGAGTGCATAGATTCAGAGAAGACATAACCTTCAAATAGTTTAACAATCTTTAAAATAAGCTGTCTTACAATTAAAGAGTCAGGGAGCTGCCGTGTGCTTTTTCTTTTGTTTCTTGACTTCATTATTTTTTTTTAATTATGGGTTATCTCAAGTTTTCCTTAAGTTAAAGTTAGACCTCTTTAATCAGCAGCACTTCTTATGTCACATGACACTTTGCACTGACATCTTGATAAAGTGGCTTTTAAGTTACTGCTGATGTTATTGTGAATAATACTGAAAAAATAATTGCGCTTTTATATAGCTGCTCACAACTGAAACTCTCAGCAACTGAGCCTCGCTCCCTTTTCCTGGCTCTGCTACAGCACTGCAGGCGATGCACAGCTGTGAACAAGAACGAGCCTCTCGCAGTCCTCAAAGCCCTTGCCCAGCCCACATGATGTTCCTGAAAAATATTTTAATTGACACCGCAATTAAGCAAGACAAGTCAAAACAGAGCTCTTCTGAGAGGGGAGTGAGTACTTTGCCTCCCCAGGCAAGATTATCTGGAGAATGTTGAGTATTCATCTTCGACATATGATCTGTAGCTCAGGAAAATTTGGAAAATAAAGTTTGATTAACTGCAATATATTAACACTGGGAGATTGTTTTGCATGCCAGTGTTCTGACATATTAAAGCTTTAATACAAACTGTGTGTAATAGAATTAACTTCCAATGTGTTCATTTTTTGTTTGTTTCAACTTCATAACATGACTTAAAAATATTTTTATTTAATAAATTCTTCAACTCCTACATCAAAATAATAGAAATAGATTTTGAGATATCAGTTTTGAAGCTTTTTCTAGTGAATTAGGGAACTGAAAGTGCATACCTGTCAAATGGTTTGACTGGTATGAAATCTCTATTACAGAATAAAGCTGACAGGTCTCAAACATGTGCAGGCTGATTTAAACATCACACTGATGTCTGTGGAAATCTAAAAGTCCAGGCATTCAAACATACACTGTTGATTTGGTAATGGTCAACAGTAAAGTAAATTTTATTTGCAGGTAAGGGAGCGAGGTTGGCAGTAATTTCATGATTTTTCATTTGCATTTGGAATATACAGTGAATATCCCAATTGCATAAAATACTTATTGTTTGCCATCGATATATAATTGGGAGCTGCTGTATACAACAGACGAAGACAGGCGAAGAGATGTGGAGACCAATAGTGTAATAAAATGTTTGAATGAGAGAACTTTTGCTTTCGGGACAATTCTTAGATTTTATCTTGTCGTTTGTTTTCTGCAGTATTTCTCAGGCCATGAAAGATAATTGATCAATTTCAGCTCCCTCTACAGCTCAGTAAGGTTAACAATGATGTATGGCAGGTAAGGTCTCATATTTTCAGATATTTATCACAATAAAACTCAAGGCCTCTTTTTGTTGCTAACAAGCAGGTGAAGGATTACGCCTGAACACTGCAGGGCTGCGGCTTCAAGTCCCGATGACAATTCTTGCCATTCCTATTGTTGCCATCACATAACTTATTAATATGACATTAAATATACATCAGCACTGCATGTTATTAACATCACCTGTTGAAAAGCAGTAAATCAAACATGAATGCTTTCTAAGAGGGGATTTGTAGCAGACCATTCATTGACACTAGTACAACCACAGGTACATCCACACAATAAAATGTCCCCTTAAAAAAAAAGCTTAACAATAACAAAGAATTAAAAAGGAGAGAAAACTATTTGACAGGTAAACTATCAAATGTGCCAGTTATTGTCTTGAGTCATAACAGCTCTCGTCATTGTTGGCTCTAACTTCCCCTTTGGTTCACACGTGAAAGGCAACCCATTTCCTAACACCTAAACATCCCTGTTCGGATGTATCACAGTTTAGGTTCTAATGGTGCTTACCTATTTCCTTATAATGCAGGATACTTACCACTCACCTGGAATGTGTAATGGACAGAGGCTGTATGGCACACTAATGACCCCAACCAGCAGGACGATACACATTCTCACTCAACAAGTGACATACACTCTAAACAGACCCTTCACACCATCAGTTGTTTTTATTTCCAATGCATCATTTCTGCAGTTACCGAAAGTATCCACCAATGTCTCCAAATAGCGTCATGTAAAACATTTCCATGATTTTCCAACAATTTCTACACAATCCTTTGCAGCCAGTGTCTTGAGGTGCCTTGGAGTTTAATCTGCAAACACAAACACGTGACAGAGCTTTACCGTGGGCGGCCACAATCCCCTGAAGAGTTAAATCCACAGAGCATTCCATCCCCATAGCGCGTCATTAAAAGTGCAGCATCTCACCTAACCATCATTTATCTCACCACCGCTAATTAGTTCCGATCAATTACCTTTTCTTAATGCTGCCTCCATGTTTAAGAAAACAGGAAGCGCTGCTTATTCATTGCTGCTCATTTTGCCAGTCTTTTAAATATACCCTCGGGTTGCTACCACTTGCTTGGGCTTTTTTTCTGCTGGGAGGCCTCATTAAAAAGCCATCATTCAGCCCAGTATCCAACACCAGAAAGGGGTGGACTCTGGAATACCCTAGAACCCCTATCTGGTTGTGCACTATGACAGAAAGAGGGAGAACTAACTGACTTAATTATGGGCTTTAAAAAAGCAAACACTCTTCACAGTTGAGCTACATTACTAAGCTTGGTCTGAAAGAGTTACGATCAAAAGTGGAGGAAAAACTGCAAATGTGGGTGATGATTAGTCATCACTCCTTTGAGGTGAGTAAGGAGATTTGTTTAAGAAGTAATGGCAGCAAATGTATCCAGAATATGGACATGTCCAACCATGTATAGTAACTGGCAGAACTTAATTCAATAAACATCATATAAAAACTCCATTCCTCTTCTTGCTACCTTGCTTTCTTATTTCCACCCTTGAAACATGTCAAAACCTGAAAAAAGGGAGAGGACAAGTGGGGTAAAACTTGATCCACACCATACCACAAGAGAGACATTGGACTGATTCAGAACTTGGACGGAGAGAAGTTGGGAGTGAAATCCTAGCCTCTGTTCAGCGTACCTCTCTTCCTCTCTCTGTCCCCTTTTCTCTGTCTTTCCCTCCCTCTGTCTGAGCAGTTCATCTTGGACTCTTGGCCGTTTGTCTTCTCACAGAAAGAAAATGCAAAGTAGGCTGCTCCAAAACTCTGGGAAACGCTACAGGACGTCCCTGGGGGGAAAATAAATACGGCCACTCTAATCCACACAGTAAAGAGGCAATAAAGTATTCATTAACCCTCCATTGAAGGGCTAAGCAGGAAAAAAGCAATTGAGTTAAGAAGTCAAACTGGGACTTAGCGTACACGGTTGCACCACCTCTCTCTCATCTTCAGATTTAAAAAACAATGAGAGGACTCACAGAGCTCAAGATCTGGCTCAGGCAAGCAAGGAGATCAGAAAATCATTGACTGGGGCTGAGTGATTTAAGAATGTGAGAAACATTAAGTTATTACTAAACAGTTCCACAAACAACACCCCTGATACGTATAATCTCCTGTGCATTCATTTTGCAACATATTACATACTACTGGTTTGGCAGGATGCCAGGCTACAGGGTGTAAGAAGTGCACTGGGCCCCTCTATATTCTCATTTTCCCTCTATCTGAAGTATCTCATTTTTCACCTAGACTGCTGTCCTGTCCATGCAGCTTCAACGCAGTGCTCCTCAGACCTGGGCTGAGGAATCTATAGGAAGGATAAAGAAAGGCCTGCGGGATGCTGTGCACCACATCTTTAAACAAAAAAGGCCTGATGCCAGTTTGACACCCTCCCCCAGGTCTCCCAGAATGTGAATGAACTTTTTTTGAATAGGAGGCAAACCTACACAAATAGCCCTGCAGCTATAGGACCTTCACAAGGGGCAGAGTGAGTGGGCAACGTCAAATAACAACAACAACAAGAGCCAGGGTTTCAATTTTTTCCACTCCTTCGCCAATCAAGTAGAGGCACTGCCGCAGTTGGGGGCCTGAAAGGATGGGTCGTTCACAAAAAACGCCTGTCAGGGGGTGACCACTGGCCCCGGCCTGGCTGGTATGGGTGTGAATGAGTCCATCCCCACACATTGCAATTAACACCTACTCAACCAACAGGCAGGGGGCAGCAATAGGGAAATCTTCAAATCAGCATTTCAAAACCAAGCCACTACAAAGGCATCAAAGTACTTGCATTGTTATACATTCGAGTGCTCTCAAAATAAAAACTCTTCAAGAACAACCTAATTTCCTCTTGGAAAAGTGCTAAATGACCACATCACTGACTATATGAGGATTTGGAAAACATTCTGAAAGGTTTGGATGTGAAGAGTTGGTGAAACGCTGACTGAATTTTACTCATTAAATGCTTGAGTGAATTCTGAAACATGTAGGATCCAGTTTCTGTGGTCTAAATCAAACCTTAAGAGTATTCTTTATCTGAATTTTGTAACAAATCCTTATGCATATTAATTTATTGGAAGTATATTGTGGTCTTTAGTGTTCAATTTTAACATCTTTATTTTCGTCCTTATACCTCCAAAGACATTTCAGTTCAAACTTTCTGAACTTTTATTTTAAGTCAAATCACCTCCAGTCTGCCTCAAATCAGGGTCTGTTTCACTTTTTGATCTAATTGTGTTACTTTTTGTAAAGTTTGTTATATCGTTGAGGTTGTGTTACTTTTTGTGACACAACCTCAACGATTGCAAATTATCAAGGGTCGGCAAGTGGTCCGCCAGCAATAAAGCGGTTGCTTTGTCCCAGCACAAGGCGCCGTCAAAGTTTGTCCATCAACATTTACCGTCTATTTTCGCACACTGTACCTTGGCAAGACTATTTTTGAATAGAATATATTCTGTCACTGAGTTTCATGCCCTAGTTGTTAGTCACATCACAATAATCTTGTGGGCTAAGATACTATTTGCTAGGTTACAGGCAAAGTTCTATTCGGTTTTAGGTACGAGTGCAGTGACCATTGTCCCGTCAGAGGGGACATCCAGTGCGGTTGTGAACTTTTTGGATAGTTTAGAAACTTCTTCTTCAGCTTTAAATTAACTGGTTTTTCTATTGTGTGTCATTTCAAAAATGAACAAGGCAACAGATAAATAACCGTGTGTCATTTGAACACACGGTTATTTATCTATTGCCTTGTTCTAAGGTTAGATTACAGTGTACCTCAGTATGGTTTATTTACTACACTACTCAACGAAGAGGGGATACATGAACAGGCACAAGTCTGCAGCTCGGAAGCACTGAGACGCACATGAAACTCAATCCACTACTGACAGCGGGTGAGAAAGTATGTTGAGGTTGTAGATCGGGGGGGGGGGGGGGTGCAGTGGCCTTGACCTCCCCACCCAGGGTCATGCTCTCTCACTTGACCTCACTGAGAATCACCCACATACTTAAATCTTCAGGGATCCACTCATGCTTGAAGAAAAGTAAATTAAATTATGATTTGTAGATACTAGTGGATGTACAATTATTTTCCGAAGCTTTTACAAATGAGGAACAATCTTTAAATAGAGGACAAGATTTAGCTTTAATTCTGGGCACTGAAAATCATTTAGAATGATTCTTTATAACCTGCCTCTATATATGATTTCATGATTAACAATACTCTTACTTTCTTATCAAGATAAACCAAATTACCTGTATAGCAAACTCGTAGAAAGAAGAGTGTGTTATCTATGTTGATGACTGCAGACAGTCCTCGAGGGGAAATGAGTTGTGAAAAATAAGAGATACAATTACATTTAAGAACAAGGTAACAAAGTCCTTTTACAGCAATAAGTGTACGTCATAGACATGCTTCTTGAGATGATGAGTTCAAAGCCAACAAACCCTGTAAACAATGAGCTCTGAGCGAGAGCTTTAACATTTAGCAGCCATAAAGAAAGTACAAAAGTTAAAAAGTTCGCTTTTAATCTTGTGTTCTTGCTAAGAGCAACATTCTTGTACCATACTAGAGCAGGGTGGGAGGCAGTTTGGTTTTCAGGGATGGAAATACAGGGTTGCAGATATCTTCAAAGGCTGGTATGCCAGCACTGGGTTCTGAATATGATACGAGCAGCTACAAACAGCCCGTTGAGTGAGTGGAGGGAGGGGGATGATACAGTACAATTTGCAAAGGTTAGGCAGACAAGGCAGCATTCAATGTTCTGGTTGACTTGCACAAGATCTGCAGGGAGACATGTACTTTGACAGGGAGGCTACAAAGAAAAGGCTGATGCCCAGATGGAAGATGTCCATAAAAAATGGCTTCCCATTTCAATTCACTAAAAAGCTCAGTCACTTGTCTGTTGGTCTTAGATAAGACAATATGTGTCTGAATGATGTTCAAATCAAAGCGTTGATGTTGTGTGTGCAGATGAGAGGGCACAGAAGCCGTTTATAGTGGGGAAACTGAAGCATGTACCCAACCTCTACAAGTTCTTCTCTTTTTTTGTTTACGTACAGTTGTTGTCTGTTTTTATTTTGGAGACCCCTGATTATAAAGTGGTGTCTTTGCTAATCTTGTCCGACAAATGTGGAGTTTTATGACAAAACGTATCCTCCTATATGTGTATAAATGGTCTTAACTAACACCTAACTCCTGGCAGCAGTTAAAGGCTTTAAAAACTACAATATTGAAACAATCAGTTTGTTGCTGATGGTCTTGTTTGTTTTTTAGGGGCATTAATGTTCATTTTAATCTGTTTCATTTCAAAACTCTTCACATGGGCTTGAGAATTCTTATTGTACATTTCACATTCTACTGCTTATCTAATTCATCTGGATCATTATTCTACCTGACAACTTAATCTGTTACAACAGACACACTGGTACTAATAATGTACATAGTTCATCCCCACTGGTGTTAATAAGACAAAGCCAGTCTGAGTCCTCAACCTGTTTATCCAGTCCACATTAATGCCCTGTTTTCTCAAGTAAGAAAGGACACAAAATCCCAAAGGAAGTTATAATTATTCCACCTTGATAAAGGACCAACCTTGAAGCTTGGCAGCTGTGCTAGATACCAAGCTGGAGGCGTAGATGAACCTGGCTCTTTGGATGGTTCGACCAATATTTCAAGCTTTAGAATGCTACATCATTGTCTGTGAACAGTTTCCTGAAGAAAAGGGGAGTGTATTTACAAAAGACGTCGACAGTTTTCTCCACATCACTGACAAGTTTGAAAAAGTTTAACCACACCTGACGTGGCTTCCATGCTGTGACTGATTTGGTCTTTTGTAACCATAGCAAGATGGAAAATTTGCTCTGCAAGTTTGTTATCACAGTTTGTTATTATTTTTTTTGTTTTTATCTCTGCTTTGTAAGGTGACCTTGAGTGATTATTATTACCATTAAGAATAACAGCATTGTTATTAGTTTTCCCATGTGGGATCATCAACTGTTGAGACAGGTTTGCTTATGTTTTTCATTGACAACACTGCCACAATTCCATAAAGTCTACACAGTTTAAATTGTTTATCTGAACCTCTTATAAGAATGTTATGCAAGGTGGACAAACAAATACAATAGTACTTCTACAAAAGACAACAAATGGCAATAGATGTTGCAATCGTTGGGGGAAAGTGATTAGCAGTATCTGGACAATCGTATTTCCCAGTCTGGCAGAGAGTAACAGATGCAACAACATCCCCATGAAAGACAAGACGGAAACAACAGAGTCTTCAGTCTTTTTAAGAGACGATCTTGATTTCACCAGAGGCGAGACACTGACAGAGGCTGAAACTTGACTCAGGAGACAGTTTGACGGGTGAAACTCCAGCAGGGAGACTGAACTCGAAACAAAACTTCCTTCTTTTTGACGCAGGACCTCCATGTCAAGAATCTGAAACAACACAGTCCTTCCGCATTTACTGCCATGCCCATTCAAGTGGGATAGAAATGAGAAGAAAGAAAAAAAACAAGAACTGCAGTAGTAAACTGAGCATTCAAAGACGAGTTGGGCAATATCTAGAAGGCAGTCTGAAACTGTCAACCTCCATTGCTCCAAATATTCCCATAGAGTTCATTTAGTTAGAAGTTATAACCAACTAAAACTTCTACACTTACACATCATATATATTCAGCACCAATTCTCCAGATGTGAGAATTCAGACCCAAACAGTTATACTATACCTTTTATCATCTATACATTAGGACCACCCAAGTTGTCTGAGATACACTTTACAACCTTGTAGCCATATGGCTTGCGAATCAAGTCTAGCAAGGTGCCAAGTGGCTGTATTCTACTGTATAACAATCCAATACAATGACTTTATTCATGGGCCATCATAAAGAAAGTCTTGTGTGCATTTAACAACCATGAGAAGAAGAGAATAAAACAGATATTCTTAGAGTAGCCGCCTCAACACAGACTTGGAGGTGCAAACGGCTGAAAACATCAATGCGATGTGACCTTATGACCACAATTTCACTTGCAGACTGGAACCATCAAAGACAGACACGCAGTCACTGCTGGATTCAGGGGAAAATAAAGGCACCAACATACTCTTTTTTCTTTTTTTGACGAATATCACACATTCATCCCCCACATATAAGGAGAGGGGTGAGATCAGAGTCAGTGCTGTCATTTATTATATATAACTGATGGATTGGTTAAGGTTGATTTTTAAAGCTGTCTGGAGAAAAGTTTGTGCAAAAATGCAATTTTCATTTCATTGCATTTCACATATTTTTTTCTCCAGTTTTCACTTTTATCGTTTTTTTTAACTTTTATTCCATTAATAACAACATGTTCGCAGTGCCAAATGGTCCAGAAATAATATGTAATCATGGTCCTATCTGTCAGCAACCAAATATGGCACATGGTTTAGGTAATTGAAGCTCAATGGAAGACAGCTTATCAATAACTGATTTCAACCTGTCAACTTGAGACTCTCAGACAGATATATGTTAACAATTACCACTAAAGATCCATGTCTCAAGTTTTGACAACCACAAAGGATTAACAAACATTTAATGTTTCTACAAATGCAGCATGATTTAAATTTGCCATAACAGGGGTGTGCTAAAAATGTTTTAACACTTTTAGCATAAGTACATGAATTATATAGTTTTCTACATTGTCTTATGTAAAATTCTAGCCAATAACTCGGACCTAACAATATAATGACACGCTTGACAGCAGATTCACAGGTGAGCACAAGTTGTATACCAAGCAGCGTTTGCACTTAAACCGCCCTCACCACACTGCCGACTGTGTTCAATGGTTAACCACAGTCCAACAAATGACTGCTGTGTGCTGACGGAGAGGAGAGTTTTACACTAAACCTGGTAAAGCTACTGTGGAGAGAGGCTGAGGTCTGGGACATGGCCAAAGTAATAGTGGTTTCAAATGCGTTGACAGACTTAACTTTGTTACTGTGGTAATATATGGACTCAGCCCTCATAAACAGTAATTAAAGATCACAGCCAAACATCAGTGGTACCAGACAACGAGGTTAGTGGTTTTGTGACATACACGTGTGGTTTGCTCATACAGCAATATGACAGTTAGGGTAAAAGTATGCCAATATTCTTGGGGTTTTATACAAGAAACAGAAAGAGGCAGAGAAACAGGAAATGTATGTTGGCCTAACCTTCAGCAAAAAATATGTCACATTATACAATAACAGTTCCTTCCAAAAGTCAGTTTTTAGTTAACACCTAGAATACTCAAAAAAACATGATGTCATAGCCAATCAGCTATAAGCATGGATCAATGCAAAAGATAATTCTTAGCACTAATATGCCCAAAGAAGAACATGGTATTTTGTGTGTGAACAATAGTAATAACAGTTCAAACATTGACTAATATAAGTCACAGGGTGACAGTTCAGGGCATGCCTAGACATTAACTGATAACAAACTGCTGAGTTATCAAAACAATACTTCATTGTATGGATATACTCTTAAATTACCGTTACTTTAAAACCACAGAAACAAAATAAAAAGAAATACTGGCCAACACAGAATCCTTGGTGTGTAACCCCTAAAGGGGGTTTCCAACTCTCTTTGTTGCCTAACATCCACTCACACACTAACCAAAACACACCCCAGACATTGAAAACTTTGCTGAGGAGTGAAAATAGGACCCTGCTGTTAGCAGCTCACAGGAGGCATGCAGATGGGAAATATTTGGAATAATGACAAGCCAGAACTCCTTCCTTTCACTTCCACCTGCCCTGGCAGCAGTGGGTTGTGTATTGTGGCAGAATTGACCCACATTGTGCTCGTCTCTGGATCTGGCCTTGTATGTACCCAGTGGGAGGAAGAAGCAGTGTGCTGTAATCCTGTGTGTTGTGGAATGGACTGACCTCTTTGTACTGACACACCATTCATCCATATCTGTTGTTGTAGTGAAAGCCATTCAATTTTGAATTAACACCAAGTCAAAAAAGTTCAAAATCCATTGGGTTTACCCTCACTGTTCATGGCTCCAAGTCATGTAGGTTACATCTGCAAGGTTTTTTCGAAGAGACTGTAGTTGTAAAGATTCTTGACCCTGGGCCTTTGCTTATTCTGAAGCCATGTTTACCTTCTCTCTGTTTATTTGAGCAGAGAAAAATCCTTGATTCAAAATCCCTTATATGTCATCAAATGCTTTCAGTCATCAGTTATACCTTCCATGAAAAAAAAACCTGCATACACGGATGGCTCCTTCCATACATGTTAAATAATATGATGCTTAATAATAGATTTAGATGATAGAGTCAGCATCTTAGAAAAGGCAGAATGTGCTATGTAAGGCTAAAACATCAGCGCCAAAACAATGGATTGTGATTTGGATCAGGGTGATGCATAATCTGAAAAAATATATAAGAGGTAATGATTGTGGCACAACAGCAATAATGTGCAAATAACATGAGGAGAACCATGTCCATTCAGAATGTGATGTTTTCTGAACATGTTGTGTGACACAAAAGCAAGAGAGTAACGAGAACTCCACATATAAATCTGTTGATCTTTTAATGGATTTATGCAAAGACACGCTAGTGTCTTTGGAGTGTCACGGAGAGACAGGCTCTCATACAATACTTTCACTTCAATGATGGGCAGCTTTACACATGGGCCAAAACGTTGAACTTCATTTGGATTAAATCAGGAATGATGGCACAAATAGACTACGACTCCTTCAGTACCCTGTACACAGACAACAATTATGGACACTCACTACATGACTTTGGAGAACATAACTGCACTGATTAATAATAATGAATACATTTAAATATGAGGAATTACAAGGTTTTGATACTTGGATTCTTCCCTACCCCCCCTTTTTTTTCCTTAATGGTTTCAAAATTTAAGAACAATCTTGGGTTTATAAAAAAAACCACATAAAAACTACAACAAAAATTACAGTTTGTTGCAGAAATTTTTCAAACACAAAAAGAACATCAGCAGTCTTTTACCAAAGAGTGAACTTTTTCACTGTTAAATGTCTTTCTTCACTTCAATAATAGACTGTAATATTATAACATTTCAGGACAGGAACCTCCCTGTCTGGGTGTTAAATCAAACTTTCTGAGCAGTTTCGGGTTGACTATTTTTTTATGGTTCTTGGATTTTTACTGGTTGGCGATAGCAGTTTTGTTCAAACACCGGTAACCGATTACCTATGCCAGATTTGTTGTGCTTCTTATCCCTACTTTTCAAAACACTTTTTGCCATCTGACATTGATTACACCTGTATGCTGTGTAAACTGAGGCAGATTTCTTTCTTCTTGCGAACACTGCCCTTTCTCCTCGGCTTACTAGCACACAAAAGGTGATAAGCCTGGTCAAAGTCTAATTCTATGGTTTATTTCACAGACTTTAATCTTAATAAAATGTGTTTATTTTACACTTTATCTCTATTTAATACTTTTAGAACTGTGCTTCTTTTTTTCCAATATTTCCTGATCATACAAAAATGCTGCACTTAATGATGCCAAAGCTAAGCAAGTAGGACCCATGACCCCATTTACTCTACCTGCATTAATACGGAAGTGAAGGTCTCTCAGACAGAGATCATGGTTACTTCGTCAGTTTAGAGCGCATGTAGTTCAACTCAGAAAGACAGCTTTATAGCTGAAATTAATGCCTATCAACAATGGGACATAATGACTACATTTATGAACAATTATTATAAACAGAGGATGAAAAATTAACACATTATTTTCTTTCTTCAGAACTCAAACCTGCATGAAATCAACACTTGCCCTCATCCGGTTCTATTAAAATCTCTGCCCAGAAGCAAATTGCTTCCCAAACAGCTTGAGCAAAAACTTAACACATCTTGATGCATCTATGAAAGTGCAGCCAGCTTGCCAAGGTAAGGACTACATGGGCCTCTCAAAAAGCAATTAAGGGAGAGAGTCATAATATTGAATGGAAAGGGGGGTGCATTCCTCTGAGAGAAGCAGCAGCAGTAGACTGTGAAATTCATATTGACTGGAGAGGCAAACACACAGGTAAGCAGCAGAGCCGAGCTTTTTCCACCGTGCGTGTCAGCCGAAGAATAGTGCCTGTAGTTTGCTGCTTTCTAATATATTGTGGGTGAGTTCAGCCATCCAAAGATACTCCTATACAAAAGCATTCAAGGTGTCTGCTCAAAGAGAAGCCATATAGCAGCACAAGAAAAAACAATTTTGAAAGTTCTCTGAAAACCACACTGTCTGTGTTAAGATCGAACTAAAATGATATTTGGAAATTGAAAAAAAAAAAGGAACTGCTGAGCTCTAGATGTGCGTTCACTGATGTGTTAAATCCTTCTTGATTAAAGCAGGAAAACGCCTTTAACAATGAACTGTGCCAGTCCACTTAATTAAGTCAACTTGTACTGGGGAGCGCTGGGAAATGAAAAGCAAAGCAAACAGGGGTGCTGCTCCTCGCTCTTTCTTTGGGTGCTAATCAAAGGCTTGATCTCTGAGCAGGACAGGCCTCAGGGACGTCTCTCTGCTTGGCTGATCCTGGCAATTTGCTCTTGATAACATCCTTCTCTTACTCTGCACCCCTCGGAACCCAGCAACCCATCCCACTTAATCTATACAGCTGCTGAAACGTAAAAACACAGCACTTTAAAGTCCGAGCATATGCTGTAGAGCTAAAAAGAATATCCTCATTATCCAATCATTGTTCAGGGTTCAAATGTAGGGTTTTGATTTTGAAGCTTATTGGAAAGAAGACACTGCTTTCAAATCAGCCCTAACAAAAATCATGTAAATTGTTTCAAATAAGACACAATTTCTTCAATCTGTGCATGTGTTTGATTATAGTTTTCATTATAGATGTCTTAGTAAAACAAGATAGTGGAGGCATCTGGTGATTATTACAGAGTCTGAAGGTTTGAGGAGAGGGCAGCAAATGAAGACCGTCTGCATGATTTGTGTGCGGTCTGCTCTGTGGTGTAACACTAGAGTCTGGTGATGCTGCAATTTCTTCCTCTGAAAAAACCTTCAGCACTTTTCAAAGCCACAATTGCTCCAATTATACGACTGTCATGCCATCACTCATACACCGAGCAAACACGTGGCAGAGTTTAAAAAAACAAACAGATGAGGAAAGATTGGAAACTCAAGAACACTAGTTGCAAACAAGGAATGTGGAGCATTTTGTAAGGAGAGAGACGGGTTTCAGGTTCCTACCTTTGAAGGAAATGAAAACGCGGGGTGCGGCCAGTGGGTCATTGCTCATCACCAGGTCCCCCAGAGCGAAGCTGGACAGTGCCAGGAGGGTGTGGACTGTCCACAGACCATCCAACTGCATGGTTGACCAACCTCCAGTCACACAGAAGGTGTGTGTTTTTTTTTTTTTTTAAATCTCTGTAGAGAAAAAACAAACACATAAAGAGAAAGAGATGCTTTCCCAATTGCAGCAATAAGTCTGTTTGTGTTTATCCATTTATATGACATTTCAAATCCAAGGCTCTCCACGACCTCATTGCTGCAAATTTTAGCGATGCGGGAAAGAGGCTCACAGATCACACCCAGATCTTGAGAGCTTTGCAAAACTAGTGAGCCCCAAAGGAATAGAACCAAACTTAAAGCTTTTCTTACATGCATCCATTTGGTAGATATTTTGTTTTTGTTTTTTAAACTATGTTCAGGTATGCAAAGAATACAAAAGCACCAATGAGAGAAGCTTTTTTTATGCTCTTCTCTATGCACCCAAAACACATTCCTACGTCATGACACCAGACGTGTGTGCTTCTTTGTAATTATAGGATCACCTAATGCTGGGTTAAACCATGTCCTCACACTTATTCAAGAAGATGACAAAAAGAAACACAATGTTACTGGTGCATCTAAGCAAAACATTAACTTCTCGCTGAAAGGCTTACTTTAGGGGTTGCAAATGATGACAGGCACAGGCGTGAACTGGGACCGTTTTACAACTTTCAAAACAATGTGTTGGTGGTCATCAATAAAGTCTGCCGTTAATAAGTGATGGACAGCACGGAGCGACCACAATGATCCACGCATACATCACAAATCATCTGGGAGAATTGTCTAACTGGTCACCTCTTGCCCTTACATTCTGAATCAAACAGATTGAAAAGCAGCCGTTACCACTTGCAATGGGGAGGAATCTTAATTCACTCAACACAGTCTCCAAAAAAGACCAGCACCCTGACCTTACAGAGGCAACTCTCAACCTGCAAAGCCTTCTCCCAATGTTTCGGCAAAAAACACAGGACATTCTGACCAGGTCACCATCCCAAACACTCATTCGGAAACATCATGACGGTCAAAGAATCTTTAGACTGCTTGGCTAGTGGCAAGTGGCTTTATGAGCATAGCCAGCTGTATAAACCTTGGCTATTTACTGACAATTTGTAAACTATCCAGCTGTTTATTCTGAGACAGAACTCCTTCACACAAGCCGATTAAATTAAACAAGGCACTCTTCACAAACAACACAGAGGAGGGTGAGTGAACTCATAAAAAGAATAAAGTCACTATTTAAAGTGATTTTTAGTCATAAAAAATACAAAAGTTCAAGTTCATAAAAGCACTGTCATAAAAGAGCTTACAATGTACATTAATCTCCAGAAGAAGGAACAACATGCATTGATGCTCTCAGCTGATCATGTTTGGTGTTTGCAAGTTATTATCGCACGTTGGGCAAATGCAATGCAACCATTAAACATATATCATTAAAAACAAAAAAACACTCCTCCGAAGTTTTTTTTTTTTCCGAGGAAAATGAAGGATCTACTTAAGCATTTGGTGAACATTAGAAACATAACAGAAACACTGATGATGTTTTTGTCTCATCTGAAAACAAATGTTACAATAGATAAAAAACTTGTCCTGAATATAAAAGATATAAAATAATACTGTGAAACTTTATAAATAGCCTACATGTTATGACGTTGTTAAGTGAAGATAAATATGTGTCGTAAAAACTGTTCAGTGTTTCTGAAACATAAACAGTAAGCTGTGCGTAACAGACTGGCAGCTTTGGCTGCACATGGACACCAGAACAGTAAACAGTCTGGTGTGGTATTAAAGCGCGAGGTAAACCGAACAGAAATGCAAAAGTAAGTGATTCATGTGAGATATAGGGTTATAATATATCGGATATTAGAATTAAGATTCATTATTTTAATGTCACAGGGGTTTGTTTGCCTTAAAGCCTACAAAAAATGACATTGTTTCTATATAAAATAAAAGGAATAAACACGCATTAAGTGTGCAATTGTAGGCAGGTAAACTCTTCAAATTCAATTAAAGACGGTTCTAAATGAATTACTATCAGAAAGTAAGGAAAGGTTTGGCTTACCTTATTGTAACAGCTCTCGAAATATAATTCCCGATCAAGTCTTCCAAGTCATTGAACAAACCAATTCCAACAGATCGATCACTTTTGCATCCAAGTTAGAAGAAAAGAAATTCCCGATGCAGCTCTGACAGTCCCTGTTCAGGAGGAAGTGTGTACCTGTGCGCTCTGCGCGCGAGTATTGGCTCCGGAGTTGTCAGTGACCAATAAGAAAATGAAAATGTTTCTCTAGAAGGCTATAATCATTTGTGAGACGCTGAGGCGAAAAAACAGTGCCTTCGCACGAAAACAATCAACATCTCGTGGGGAAAAGCGAGTGAAACAAAGTCCCTATGGCGTAAAGAGGTCCAGACACGCAGCGCGTGCTTCTAAGGAAAGTTGGGTGCTCTTGACTGTAGGAGGCAGGGCGCTAGCAGGTGGATGCAGAGGCCCATTTGCTTTAAACACACCCACAGGGCGGGCAGCGTCTAGCCGAGCCGCCCATCAGCCAACGGGGGAGACGTGATTTCCTACCGCATTAAAAACCGAACTGTCAGAGGTGCCAAAGAAGAAGTGAAGAGACATTGCTGGAGCAAATCAAAACCGTTTTTAGGGATACATAACTGATTAGATTTTAATTATCCTTATTACTTCACAAAATGCAAGAGGTGACAAAAACTGTAAGAACATTTTTCAAGGTTAAATAAGATTTTAAAAAATAAACCTATTTTGTGAAAGTTGTGAAAAAAAAAACTTTTGGCAGAAGGAAATAAGGATTGGTTGGTGCCTGTCCTCCACTATTAGAAATGTAAGCTACAGTTTTGACCAAATAATTAATTACATTCTGTTTCCTGTATTGACCTAATCTTTTTTATTAATTTAAAAAGTAATTAATTGAATATACCATTAAGTCTGAAGTCATACATAAGAAGTTATCATACATATAATTGAGTTTATTGCATACCTTTTGTCAAACTAGATGCTAACATGGCGTACGCCAATCACAGGCAAAGTGTTGTTTGAGGCTGTTCTGATCCTTACCTTATTTTATCATCATTGGTACAGATTGGGCTGCTGACTGTGCACACAAACTGACAACATTGTTAAAAGCGAAAGATGCCAAAATCACACTATAGAGTCCAGCAATAATTCTATGTAGGTCTACAGGAAAAACCTTTCCAATGCATCACACTTTGTCAAGTGATATGATGTGTAAAAAATAAGAATAGACCAACTGGAAAAAAAGTGTTAAAACGTATGCTTGTGAGAACAGGAATATCTTATCATAGTCCATGTACTGAGGAACATTACAACCTTAAATACAACATTTTGTATAGTGTATAGGTAATACAGCAAATGGTAGTCCTTAGTGGTTGCCAACAAAACAAAGTTTTCTTTAAAGTCTATAAGGATGTCACATGAAGGTGCATAGTTTACATGCCACTGCTTTTGCTATTCATATTCTTTGCTTTGATGCATGCTACAGCTGCCATAGTATGCAAGAGTGTCTCTCAAGAAGGAGGTGTTTGCTTGCTTTGAATAAGTTGCCTGTATTTCCATCTTCTATCGCTGTGACAACCAGTGAGCAACCATCTGCCACCCACACATGAGGTGTGGAGGGAAAATGTTCAACAGAATTTGGCTTCAGGAGTGCATACACGTGTTCTTTTTTTTTATCAATCAACAAGGGATTGCCTTAAAAATAAATCTGTGTTATGCCATGATACTTGCACTTATAGGTTCACTGTGATCTCATCTTGCATATACTTTATAGGAAAGTTTAAGTGAGTATTAATTCTGAACTTAGCTGAGTAAAAGTTTCCTCAGGCTTGTTCAGCCTTCGACTTTTCTACACTGAACATTTGACCTGCAAAGTCAATTTGAGTGATGCAGAGCACACACAATGTGATAATTGTTGGGGTCCAACTTATCAGAAATTAAAAGTGTTATCTTGGTTATGTACCCATTGATTAGTCAAAAGGGTGATAAATGTAATTCATTTGATGGTACATAGAAAATGTCTATTAAAATGCATAATTTGCTCCTCTATTCAACCACTGATTGGATGTTTCAAAGTCCCAGTTACCGCCTGTGAGGATTTTCTATAGCTCATTGAGAAAATTAAACATTTTCCCAATTTAATCATATTTCATTCACTTTCCTTTCACACCTGAATTATCTGCCCCTCATTCAGTCTGGAGCATTTGATTGAGTGGACTTGATTCACTATTAAGCCCTTCTGGAGAGAGAGAGAGAGAGAGAGAGAGAGAGAGAGAGAGAGAGAGAGAGAGAGAGAGAGAGAGAGAGAGAGAGAGTTTGTCAGGTTTTGGCTCAGTGGGGCCAAAAAAAAGATGTCCTTCTTAACTTTTCTTCTCTCTGAAGCCATAATGTTGGCTAGCCTTCCCACTGCACTTTCCAGCCCAACAAAAAGGCTCTTTTTGAATTGAATTGGCAGAGGTCAAAGAGAAAAGGACAGTTTGATGAGTCCAAGTTGACTTCTTCCTCTTCAGTACAAGTTATCTATTCAGTAAAGACAGTGGATGTGTAAGAAGCATGGCTTTCAGTTTCTCAAAAGCCACATTACAGCTCATTCCGAGTCCACTCCAGTTTACTAAAAGACAAATAAAATCCTCTGTCAGCCTTGATTCCTTCAACCATTATTTTCTGCTTCATTGGAATCCTATGTGCTTTCTGGACATTACTCAATGATCTTCTTGGCAAAACTTGGCAGAGCATTATTCCAAGCTGTTGACATCTATCTAAGTGGTGTATGAAGTTATTCAAATATCTGCAGAAGAAACTGCATTCCAGCTCAGGTGTGAACAGTGCCTTCTGCGGGTCTGTGCCTACAGGGCAGGAACAGATGCCAGGTGTTTTATCAGCATTTATAATTCAAACACAGTTCAACAGATTATCTGTGATATAAAACCAGTGTGTGTAAAGAGATGTGACAGTCTGCTGCATGCTATGTAGAGTCTGTTTCAGGTTTTTGTATTGAGCTGAACCACAAAAGGGTTCAGATTCTATCTCGGGCTGAGGTGACAATGTGGTGATAAGATTTTCTATGTTTTTTCTTGCTTTGCAGCTGTGGATTTAAACACAACTATGTTTATTAATTGAGTCAAAAATGCCTTAGACCAATGATTTTCCATGTTTTGTTTTTGGATATATAAACATTAAATTATTCAACAGCAAATATGTTGATATTAATGTAATTTTTTTGAACTGGAATCATTAACTGTAACCCAAGGAGCTGTTTCCAGTAGAGAACTTGGCCCTCTCTCAGAAATAGTGATTTTTGGATCACAATGTGCTCTTTGTTCCAAATTGGCTACAACCACCACATTGCCAGGCATCACTACATAACTCTGATTCCACAAAGTATTATTTCTGCAACACAATCTAGCTTACACTTAAAATCACCAACATACTTGTGTGCATTTGAGTAAATTGCCTTCAAATGAACCAAAATCTGCCCTGTCCTGCAAGCAACAAGGCTTAGTAAATGTAAAAAATCAGCTTGCAGGTGTTCACCTTGTGCAGCAGAAAGATAGGAGAAAAGCTTGGCTTCTAGCACTTTCCGTAAATTATGTCCTCAAAGCTATTAGCATTTAAATGAGAAAAGAAAGCATCATATCTGGATCACGGGACAACTTTCAGAAGAATACAACTTGTTCAACAGTTCACAAGTATTGCGTACAAACTAATCTTGAGCGACTGAATGTAAATGAGTTGGTAACTCACTTTAAGTAGTAAAATTAGGATACGATGGACGTGGGAGATTTTGGGCTTGTTTAAAACACTGAACACAGATTGGTGACTCCAGCCAGCACAATTATGCGTGGACCACCTTCTCTCTCTTACCTGCGGTTGGATGTTTTGAGCAACAGTTTCCTTTGTAATTTTTGGCAACATGAAGTGCTCCATACACTTCCCAGACTCTAGAGGCACGGCCATACTTTACAGCCAGTCTCGCCCCTCCAGCCCAAGGGAACCACAACCCACAACGGCCAGAATGAAGGAAATGACTTTGATTTCCTTCCACTTTTCACACATCAAATGGGAATGGGAATGAGGAGCGAACGCTGGTCTTGACAGAGCTGGATAAACAAACTCATGACCTAGTGTGTGTGCCTGTACATACATATTTTGGGGACATTTAAATTATGTGTGTATGCTGGACACAATAAAAGGTGTGTGTTGTGGAACAGGTGAGTTCATTTCTCCCCTCTGCTGCTCTACATCAATGTTGACATAATGTGAAAGGTAAATACTCTGTAATTGAATAAAATCACAAGCCGAGACATCAGCCTGAGGAGAAATAGCCAGCTCACTTTGAGATTCACAATACACCTCTGTTCTTCGAAGCATGCCGTCTGGGCTCTTTTTTTTGGCTGTCACTGTAAAGCTGAGTGCTAAAATTTGAACAAATAATCCATCTACCCACGTTTTAACTGTGATTTAGTTCAGCAAAAGACTGGGCCTGATTATAAAAAAGGAAACATGACCAAGTCCTCGAGGTGGGTCATTTATGATTCATACTTAGTATGCGTCATACTTCCTGTTCACACCAACTTTCTGGGAGGTACTGAATAGGGACAGAGTTAATGTTGTGCTCCAAGGGCATTTGGGAGCGGTAAAAAGTGGATTACATCACTCAACCACTGAAGTGTTTCGATACACATGTGGCAGAAATCGCTTGCACAACTCCAATGATTATGTATCAGAATCAGTAGAACATTTTTGAGAAGGTTTTGCTACTGTCTAAAGGGGAGACCATACATTCACAGAAATTGTCTAAGGGCTCTGACAAGCGTCATTTTCCAAACAGATTAACAGATGTTACCTGATTTTGCATGTCTCCATACACAGTAGAGTACGTCCCATGTTTCTGCCACATCTTTCTTTTTTTGTGTTTTAAAGAAACACAGCAAGAAATTAATTTCATGGAATTGATCATGTTTTTAAATAAGTTAACAACCTACGCTACGCTATATACGCTTAAAGGTTAAATAGAATAGAAGTGCCAAACGTATATTTGCACTTATATTCTATTTAACCTTTAAGCCAAAAATTAGAACAAAAATACCACTCCAAAGTCTTTAATGCCATTGTGAACAATAAATGCAAGCGAGCAATTGACAGGTTTAGCTTGGCAGAAAGCCCTGAAACAAAGGTAAACAGCGAGTCCTCGCTCTGTTCAAAGAGGGTACAATTCCCTGATCTGCATTTGATAAACTCTCTCAGAGATATACAATCTAAATCTGTCATGTTTGTTCTTTCCCTATACCACAGTGTGAAAATTACAATATGCTGTCATACTACATTATTGCTTGATGGAAAAACTCACTTCCTGGAGTTTTCATTGTTTATCTGGCAATTGCCAGGAATAGCCCAACATCCTCAAAGAAACAACAACAGGTCAATTAAAACATAAACTTTGTTTGCAATGACGTACATTGCAAAAATAGTACAAGGGACAAAAATAATAATAATAATAATGATTTACACTTTATTAATCCCACGAGGGGAAATTCGGTTTACACTCTGTCTAACACACACATAGGCCGAGATACACACTCATGCACAAACAGGGTTCTAGTGACATGCATTAATGGAGAGGTCTCAGAGTGAGGGGGCTGCCCACAGCGAGCGCTCCAGAGCAGTTTTGGGGTTCGGTGCCTTACTCAGGGGCACCTCGGCAGTGCTCAGGAAATGGACTGGCACCTCTCCAGCTACCAGACCAGTTTCCTGACTTGGTCCGTGCCGGGACTTGAACCGGCGACCCTCCGGTTCCCAACCCAAGTCCCTACAGACTGAGCTACTGCCGCCCCAAAAATAAAGTACAACACAAGCCTATGCATATAACAATGCACGGTGTCACGTGTTGAAAATATAATAAGAAAGCAAATTTACAAATTGAACGAAAAATTAATACAAATACAAGAAAAAAAGCGATAACAAATAAATCAAAAACCCGAACCCACCCACTCCCTGGACCTAGGATTTCTCTCTTTCATTGTTAATCAAACCTGAAGCTCACGGAGAGTAGTCAAAAGTGAGTCCCAGGCATTGGTGGCTGCTTACTTGGCACCGTGGCTGTCGACCTGGAGTGGTCGACAGCCAGAATAAGCAATGTCCATATATATCAGGACCCATGCATGTGTGTATGTGGAGGTTTCCAACGCGTGGCTACAAGCTTTTTTCTGGCTGTTAGTCCAGCCAGCAATGCTCTTTTGTTGACAAAAGACAAACCTTGAACCGACAGATCGTTCAAAATAAGCTCAATATTGAACAGCTTTGAAAGGTTAGATGCAACCATCCTCCAGAAATCAGCCACCGGGGGACACTCCCAAAACATATGAAAAAAACGACCTATCACTTTTAAAGAGCAAAAAGTGCAGACAGGGTCATTTTTACTCTTCATCTGATGAAGTCTCCTAGGGGTTAGGTATACCCCGTGTATAAAGTTACAATGTATTTGCTGATGGTCTGGGTTTCTGGACGCTAAACCTATGCTAGCTCACACTTTGTCCCAATCAAATGTGGGGTTCATGTCCGGAACATCTTTCCTCCATATTGTGTCAAGTGCCAGAGGTTTGTAAGACTGCTGTAGTAAAAACCAATAGTGTCTTGAAACAAAAACAGTTGTACCACCATTGTAGTAAATTATAAAGTTGGTGAGATCTGAGAGCGTTCTGTAATGGAACACCTTTCTCTTTCAAAGATGATCTCAACTGTAAATAGAAGAAAAAAGAGGTGCAAGGTATACCATACATATTGCATATGTCCTGAAAAGAGACCAATCCTCACTCTCCAAAGAAGTCACCAAGTGTACAGATGTTTCGTCTTTCCCAATCCGGAAAACAAATGGGACGACCGCCAATCAATAATTTGTCGTTTTTAAATATAGGAGAATATTTGCCCCACGCATTAGAACATCCAGCTAGTTTCTCTTCTCTCCTCCAGGTAGAGAGCAAGTATGTAATTATGGGACCAAATCTCACTTGACATTGATTAATTGAAATATTAGACTGTAAAAAATTAACAAAAGAGTATGGGGTTAGCATCCTCTCCTCCATAGCTCGCCATGAAACCTGTGTCTTGGGTTTAAACCAAATTAAGAGAGGCCTCAGGTTACAGGCCCAGTTGTAAAGTTTGAGGTTAGGGAGAGACAGACCGCTGGCCTGCCTGCCCGGCTGCATGGTCGTGAGCTTAATACGTGTTCGTTTACCTCACCATAGAAATTTGGTTATTGTTGATTGTAATGTAGACCAATATTGAGGAGGTGGAGGTACTGTTAAACCTCTCAAACACTTACCAGACACCCATTTCACAAGCACCAAACCAATAACTACCAGTTCCTCTACCCCTGTCAGCAGTCTACACCCTTCCATAAGTAAGGTCCTTTACCTGCTTTTTGTAAACATAACAATGAGCATGGTCTCGTTACCTGCTCTTTTGTTAATGTTAACAGACAAACAGTAAGGTCCTTTACCTGCTTTTGTAAAGTGTCTCGAGATAACGCCTGTTATGAATTGACGCTATATAAATAAAGATTGATTAATTGATTGATTGATTCTCTGACATTAAGGCGAAGTTAAAAATGTAGATGCCACTAATACACCAGCTTTAATTGTGACAATTAAAAGAGGTGGTGACCAGCGATATGTGTGCATTCTCTCTCTCTCAAGCCTCTTATCTATCCTGCTGTTGACTTGGCTCTGCACAGTTCTACGGATGCTTCCTGAGGATGACATGAGATTTATAGTTGGTCAGAGCACAATACCTCCTCAGGAGCTATTTCACTTCCTGCCTTTTGATAGGACATTGGGGACATGACCCTATCAAACTTACCCGTTTTTATGTTCTACAACTCGTATTGAGCTACTTTCACATTTCTATTTGAAGTAGAAGTGGAAACAGAAGTCGATTGTTTTTTTGTTTTTGTTTTTTTTTCCAGCTGTATTTCTCCTTGTGGCACACAGCCTTCTGATAATGTCTATTAAGTAGCTGACGCGGGCTGTCGGCATCTTATGTGATACTCAACAGGTGTTCAATCCACTCAATGATATTAAATTAAAGTTAGCAAATAGTATAGTGCAGTGAAAAGCTCTCTGAAACTGAGGCTATGAGCACTGCCAGGTAGTTGCACTAGCAGACACAGGCCCTATATGTTTAACTTTAATATACGTTATAACTTACATAGTTCCCTTAGTAGTTGATGTGGCTCAGAGCTCAGATGACACCTCGTGTTAAATCCTCCAGCTCTCCAGTATCTACATGTCTGTGCTTTAGTTTATATTTCCATTAATATCCTGAAGGTAGGTGTGGTAAAGGTAAAACATAAAGCTTTAATGAACCCACACAGCAAAACTAGTTTGGTGTCACTTTTATTATCATTGTCTTGTCTTTCCATGCCAACCTTTGAAACCTGCCTAGTTGAGGTGTTGGGAGTTTCCCACTGCCAGAGCTGGGATGTTATCTTGAAGTCTCTATGGGAACTAATCCTGCAAAGTCTCAATACTATCCTGTGCAACTATTGTTTCGGAAGAGACAGGATACTCCCTTCCTCCCCCACTTTGTCACCCATTTTACAATAAAGTCACCCAAAGAATAACTCCCTAATTATGTTGACATATTCTGATGTCTAGCCCAGATTGTTTTCATTATAATACAACTTAGTTTCTTGCTTTTATTTATCTTTTTAAGGTCATGCAGAGAACTAAAGCAAGGCACTACCTGTTGAATTATATTTTAATATGTTCAGGACGCTCTATGACATCACAGCGTGAAACAGACAGGAGGGATGCTGAAGCACCCTCCCAATATCTCCTCCCGTGCTGATGTTGGCTTATTTCCTGGATACACACTCGTAGGATAACAGTGTCATGGTTACAGTTACAACATTTACGGGTGTGTCATGTGGGCATATTCACCACCTAGTTGAGCAAGAAACTTACAAATTGGTAGAAACTGTGACATTGAAACATTTAAAATCCCTCCCTGTGTTCCCCTTTTTAAATAAAAGCTGACATATGACATCTCTCTGTTTCAGTGTGTCTTTAGGATAATGTAGATATGAAATTGAGGGATTACGCAAACATTTGAGTCTTGTAGTATACAATTACCAATCCACCTCTTAACATGAGTTTAGTAAAGAGCGGAAAAAAATGATTGTAAAGCCAACTTCAAACACTTAAATTAAAAATACTCTGCACCAGTTCCAGATTTTTTCCCTAATACAATTGATAAAGTGCTGGAAAAACTGTGAAAGTACAGTAATTACAAAAATACATCAAATACATTTAACATCAAAACATTAATAACTCATGTAATATATCGCACAATAACTTCTTGAAGTATTTACAAGTAAGGAGCTACATGGTGAAACAGAGAGGAACAGAGCCAGAGAATGAATGGGTTAATGGCATCTATAAGCAAAGATAAAGGGGTGGAAATAAAATATGAAAAGTCTTTAGACTATAAGACTTTGTAGAACTATACCAGGAAGCATCCGACAAGAGAGATGGGAAACAGAAATGGCAATAACAACTTTGGAAGAAGACCAGGAAGAAGCAGAAGAATCAGACAACACAATCAATATATTAAGAATTTGACTGGAAAATGGACATGAAAGCTTTCAGAACACAAAAAATAGATGTTTTTGCCGTTGCTCTCTTTTATTTTCATTTGACTTTTTGCTCTGTCCTCCCTTACTCTATACTTTTATATGTATTATTGTTTGTTAAACAGTGAACATAATAATTCTAAAATTGACAACATGTAGTGTAAAAACCTGCAATAAAGGAATTCTCAAAAGTGTTTTGCTATGGACTCATTTTGTTTAAAATAATCCCACTTTGCAGCATGGATATTGGACAATGCCTTCTTGGAAGTTCTGAAGGTGCAGGAGACGTGTGTGTTGTAAGAACTGGGAAACCTCTTGTTGTCTAGTATGCCATTGAGCTGGAGGGGCTTTTGGCCCTGCATGTCTGGGCTGCTCTGCTTCTTATTTTGTAGACTACACAGCGCCAGCAGCACTAAAGGCCAAAGCCTGGATTGAATTAATTTCTTTGGGAACCTTGAACACTGTCAACATCACTAAAAGATACACATACTTTAACAGGTTCAAGTAAAGATCAATTCTTAATCCCTTTCCATAATTTTTTAGGACTTTACACAAACAAAATCAATCCTTTAAATACATTAATCCTTGATTGTGTTTCAGGGTGAGCTAAACCCTCTGGGATTGATGATGTCATGGGAGTGGCTGTCAAACTGAACATTGTGTGCCCCTGGATGTCTCCAGTAACTAGTCTTCTTTTTTAAAAAGGAAAACAAGTAACAAATGTTAAGAAATAATCAGACTGTCCGAGTTGGTATGATGCTAACAGGTAGGTAGCAGGACGGTAACGATATGAGGAGTATTTGACCCATGAGGGTCCGCTTGTGTCATCAACCCTGAAAGTGAATGCTAAGGTATCAAATTAATTATATAAATATGTTACATTATTTTCCCACCAGAGTATCCAGTTATTGTCTATGACTTCTTGAACATCAAATATGATCATCTGTATAAAAATGTAAAGCTCGAATTGAAATTGCTATATGGATAATCTGTGGTTTAGTGCTAGACTCTTGTCTCTCAACTGGAAGGTTGAGGGTTTTATTCCCAGCTTCTACTGCCACATGCCCGATGTAACTTTGACACTTAACCCCAAATTGCTCCCGCTGCTTCGTTGGCAGTGTATGAATGCATATAAATGGAATAAGTTACTTCAGATGGCCTCTGCCATCAGTGTGAGAATAGATAGCTGTGATGTGTTGTAAAAGCATTTCGAGTGGTCAGAAGACTAGAAAAGCGCTATGTAAACTCAAGTCCATTTACCATTTATTCTACAGCTTTAAACGTGTTTGTTTAATTTAATCCCAATGTTTTTATGGGGTAATGTGTTTTTTCAGAAAAAGAAAAAAACCTCTCAAAATGTATGATGCACTTCCCGCTCAGCCCCAAGCAGGGCACAAGCAAGGGTTGAGACTAAATGGTACATGGAAAAATGTGTAAAGTTGAATTTAAAAGTATTTCAATGAGGACCCTATAAAGGGTTAATAAGATGGAGAATTAGTCAGGTTAGGAGAGTTATTGATCAAGATAGAGGTGGCGAACACCAAAGACCTCAGAAACTTGGCAACTAATGGATGATAATGACAATTTTATGTTTTAAAAAAGATGAGTCACTGAAGATAACTTTAGATGTGACTGATAGTCACAGTGGCAAGAAAAAAAGGTGTCATGATCAGATGTAATCTACAACATACTGTATATCTTTTCCCAAGGTTAATGGCCATAAAGACAATGATATAATGTATTCGTAATTGTAAATGGTTTATTTGTTAGTAGTTAGTTGTTAGCCCTGTGTGTTCGCGGATCAGAATCCAAAAAGATTTATGAGCAAATTGCATGAAGGTCTGGGCCAAACAGGCCCCCCCATACTCTCCTTTACACCATCTGTCATGTCCTTTAATGGTTTTCAGCTGAGCATTAACACATCAATTCTGTTGTTTGCGCGCTGTTTGAAATGACACTGGCTTTCATTTCTTTCAAAACAGCAGCAAGAGACTTCAACAAACAGAACCCTGCATGAACCCTTTGAGCAACAAACTGTTTTAGTTTGTAGGCTTGGCTGGATTTTTGTCCTCCGCTGAAACCCATTGTGCTCTCCTTACATGACCTACTGGCAGTGTCACCTCTAGAGGGTTTTCCAGCAGTGATCTGCTCCCTGGCATCAAACATTAGCTTGATGCACGTAATTTGCTGAGACTTGTAGACTGTTAGCATGACTCACACTCAAAAAACAACCTTTCACCCGCAGTTAGAAAATCCTTTGCTTGCTTACTAACTTGTTGATTTGACACAAGACATCTCATTATGGTATACAGTTTGAAGGGAGTTTGAGGATAATGTTAGCATGTCACCCAGTTGGACTTCTGCCATGTCATTAAAACAGGCCACAGATCGAACCAAAAACAGAACTGTTTCCAGGGGTGGATCTAATGCTTTAAGTTCTCTGGGGCAAAACTGATGACAGGCAAATCACTCTTCATAAATGCTTCATAAAAAAATAAAACGAACAGGAAAAAATAAATCAGCTGTGAAGAGAGACTGCACTGATTCCACATTTGAGTCACTGTTTGATTGATGAGCAACTCACAACAGCTGGGACTAAAGCCAATGGCTGAACATGTTGGCCTGGTTCTCATTGAAGTGGGGATCACTGTTTGCATGTTTTTGGACTATAATAGATGTGTCCTATCTTGAACGACCATGCACAAAACACCACTTTGAGCAATCTGCAATAAAGTTAGAGGACTGAGCTATTGTTATGGCTACAGTGTCATCTTGCCATCTGGGTTTCACATATGACTTTATTGGGAATGCTGCAGTAGGAAATGGCCCACAGCAGGAAAGTGTTAGGATATATCTTCAGGGCACACACACTATTTCCCTCTTGAATAAGAAAGGATGAAAGGAGCTTTTGTTCAGGTTTGAGTTAAAAAAAATTCATTCCATGGAAGGACTCCTTGCCATTGTATCAGAAGTGTTCTCGTAAGAAATACCTGGCAGGGGTGCTTGCAGATTTAAGGAGTCAATAGCGACCCTCAATAGTGTTGATTACTGCACCAGTTGAGGAAAGGTTATGACTGAACATATAACAAAGGGAGGGTTAAAGAAGAAAATACTACCTGCAACTAAAACAAGCAACTCTCCAAGATAGAGGAAGGGAATGCACGGAAAAGGTGATCAGATAATCCCCCTATCCCAGCAGGCAGCCCGACAGTACACTCAGGCATTAGCAAGCACCTCTCTGATGGAGGCCTGGATAGTGACACAAGGCCCAGCAATAAAAGAGGAAAGACAGCAGATGAGGAGATTAAACCTAATGTCTCACAAGAACAGAGTCAGAAAAGATAGACTTTTTATAGCGACTACATGGGAAATTGATTTTTAGCATGAATGTTTGTCTTGTTTTTTGAACTTTTAAATGTAATGATTTTATCCAGAAAGCACAATTATTAGGATAAATGCAAACTATTGGGAATACCTCGGTGTACTGAGGTGTAGAAGTGAATTTAGTCAAAAGGGGGTGTCTGTGTTAGAGGCACTCATTCCTGGAACCAATTACAAGCACATATCAGTGATTGCGACAACTAGTCAACATATAAAAGATAACTCAAGCATTCGATCAAAATGAGCTCTTTCATGATAGCTGTCTCCTCTTCTGATGCCCTTTTTCGGGGCATCTCATCTAATTGAACCAGCTAATTTAACGTGGGCCTGTTTTTATCATTAATGTGTCCATTTTGTATGTTAAACGTTTGTGAGCTTTTCTGTGTGCTGGCTTGTGGACTGTCATGTGATGTGTACTGTTACTGTAAAATGTGTTTTTGGTAACACCAACACTGCCATAGAACTACAGATTAAATTGAGCTATGATGGTAATTACAACGTATCTAAACAGATGTGTGACACAGCGCTGATAATTAATGATTAATATGCACGGTGCAAATTTAATAAATACAATCAATCAATGTGTACAGAATGTCAACCCAGCTGAAGCTGAAACGTGATTAAACAAAGCTGTCAATTGTGAGATGTATTACCAACATTTAAAAAACACCCTGATGTGTATCAGATTAGATTTTTTCTTTACAGTTGTCATTTGAAGAATAATTTGTTTGCTTAGCGCAATAATCTTAACTTTTTTTTTGTTGTAAAGTTGTCTTTGGTTGCATGTTTCTTAACAAAGTAGAAAATATCCAAGGGTAGGGTTATGATTTAACCATGTAAGTTTGTTCAGTCATTCTTGCAATCTTGTATCAACACGTAATAATGCATGCTAACATGCTAATGTTTCTCAAGAAACGTTGCTAAAATTAGTCTGGTAAACTTTTAGCGATACATTTATCTGAAGACTCTTCTGGCTACCTCACCAAAAGAATTTCAAGGGATAATCAAAAACTAGAACACATCCATTTGGGATCACAAATACATAACATGTTTACTGGAAAAACATGTATTGATTAGTTATTTAATCCTGGACAAAGTCTTTTTCTTAAAACCTTACTGAATGTTTCTCCTTTGAACAGAAAATGTAAATGTATTAATCAGACATGCTGATACAAAACTAAACACTGCAATTGTTGACATTAGTCCATTTTGTGTTCATTAATTTGAACCAATAACAACACTGTCAAAAATCATCAGAGATTGTGGCGAGCTTGCTGCACAGAGAACTCTGACCTGGCCTGATGTGACTCTGCTTGAAAGAAGTCTGGCTCTGTCTCTTTGAGCTATTTCTTCTTTCTGTCTTTGAGTCTTTCTCTCAATTCTTGTCATGTATTTAGACACAATTTACATATTAACACTTTGACTGTTACCTGGACGTCACCTTGGATTTCCTGCGGTGCATTTTTACATTACAGCAGCTGGAGGAGAGTGGTGATCCATTGATAGGGAAATGGTTCCGGCACTAGGAAATAGTGTATGACAATCAGCAGCTTCAGAAGACCGTAAAAGTGTTTCTCCATGAGCAACAGCACAGTATGTTATAATGAATATGCAGCCAAAAGGATTCCTGTCTCTAGAGGTGTTTGGCTTGTTTGCTTTTAATTCAATAAGTGGAAATGTAGATACATATTACAACTTTTTTTTTGTAAGTAGAAGTACTGAACCGATTTTTTAAAAGCGAAATTGGGAGAAAAGGCGCTGGCTCTGAAATGCAATAGTGCAATAGTAAAAAGATGCCTTCTGATTGACTTCTACACTGTTGTGAAATCTAATCAAAGTTCTCGTCATATTTGTAAGACTATTGAACTTAAAGCCAAATAGTCCCCCCCAAACCCTGTGTACACAATGGTGACTACAGACCAGGCACGACGCCAGGACTCCAGTTTTGGATGGGCTTGTTTATTTTAGAAGTTACAATGGTTCAGAATAATAGAATAGAATAGAATAGAATAATATTCATCTATAATGCACCTTTTATTACAGGTCAGCTCAATGTGCTTTACATTGATGATAGTGGCTGTGGCTCAATTGATAGAGTAGTCGTCTCTCATTTGGAAGGTTGATGGTTCGATCTCCGGAAGGTCGATGGTTCAATCCCCCAACCTAGTAACATGATTGATGTGTCCTTGGGCAAAACACTTAACCCTGCATTGCTCCCGCTGCTTGGGTGCAGTGTATTAATGGATTAGTTACTTCTGATGGATGATACTACATAGCAACCAGTGCCCTCAGTGTGTGAAAGGGTTTGAATGGATAGGTGTGACATGCAGTGTAAAAGCACTTTGAGTAGTCAGAAGACAACAAAAATTAAGTTTAAAATATATTCCAAACTTTATGAATCTATAGCCCTAATGTATTAAAGTCCTTGTAAAGTTGTGTTTTTACACAGTAGTCAGTGAGTCAGAAACACAGCTCCACTGGTGTTTATTGTTAAGTGATTAAACAATAAAGCTCGGAAATGTCTTCCTTTCTTTGGAAGTCCAATTCAATATACATGCATATAGTCCAATTTAAAATATGTGCATTTTACCAGAACAGTGCAGCACTGCATTTTTGCAATTTTAGCAAAGAAAAAAAAATTGTTCTATTCTCAGTATACAGTTCTCTTCGACTGGCTCATGATTTGGCTGCATTTTAACCAGAGAGTTTTTTTCTTCTGACTTCTTCTGAAACAAAGAACATAGATACAATTAAAATTATGATTTCTCTAAAACTGCTAAGCCAGATAAAACGAAGGGGAGGAGGGACATTGGCAACGACAGATTTGCAAAGCTGTATCTGACAAGATGCTACAGCTTGATGTAGACAGACCTGGAGATGGAAGAGGGAGAAGATGAATAAACCATATTGAAATTCTCCAGCCTTGCAATGTTGCTCCCAGGAGAGCAACCAAGCAAAAGGAATATCTGATAAAAAACAGAAAAGAGAAACAGGCAGAGAAACTTTTCGTTCTGAATTATTGAGCCATTTGAGGTTGTAGTGTATATGAATGTTTTCATGCAAAGTTTATTGTTGGGAACTTTATGAATGAATGTCTGCGTGCAGGATTGCAGAAACACATTATAGGTGGTCTTGGAAGTTAACATTTATGTCTGATCAAAGTAGAATTTAAATCCTTCCTGATCCAGTTATGCCCTTTTTTTTAGTCATATTTTAAATAATTCTCATGGCTCATGCCTAAAGGGTTGACAAGTTAATAACATTCAGAATGATAATGACCTCCATCCTGTGATAGTTCACCAGGCAAAAGCTTTCATTTCTGATGCTTTGAGTTGGATTTCTGAGGTGGTGTGGCCTTCACACAGTGCCATGTAGAGAGTAATAGAAATTGGTGTTGGGTCTGTGGTATCCATGGTGACGATCCATAGTTAAAGGGAGGGATCCTCTGCCAGCATTGTGTGTCTAGACCATGCAAGTGTCTCCAATTGGGTGAAGCAAGTGTGGTGAGTCTCGCTTTCATGTGCTAGATCAGAGCCATGCTAATGTAGCTCTCTGAAATATTAGCACCACTCAGCACAGGGTTGCTGTTTTTGCCATGTACCCATAGCAACCATTTATTGTGAAAAAACAATGTTGGCTTTTGATTTGTTTGTAAAAGAAGTGCCAAAAGCAGCAGGTCACTAAGCTTGCTGCATTGTTATTGTGCTCCCAGAACCAACATTCTTAATATTTAAAAGAATAGAGTCAATGGATCAGTTATAATGGTGTTAGACTTGAAACTATAGAAGCCTATTCCACATGTGTAAACCTTTCTCCCTTTTAAGAATGCTTCTTGTATTTTTGGGATAATATTTGTGTAAATATCTTGGACATCTATAACAACAAGTCAGTTCTGAGCAGTTACTTCAAGTTTTGTGAAGTTGGTTTAGGCTACTCCACTTAAAACATCCTAAAGCGTACTTATGTTCTGCTATTGCACTGAATTAAATTGACATTAAATTGACTGACACATGCAGGATTTATGTTACAGAGTCTATTTGTCTCTGTCATAAGCCATAATAATTTACCATCCAGCATGCCATCATATATCAGCAAGTTATTAAATGTTCTACCCAACTGTGAGCAGACATGTGAAGAGCAGTCCTGATGTGCATGATTAGCACGTCTGAATGTATGTGTTAAAGTAAAGGAGATCTTGACTTAACTTGTAATATATATATAGTATGTCATTTATTGGACATCGAAATACACAGGGGATACAGTAGAAATTTCTATTTCAGTATGTGTGCTTTCTTTTTTTAATGATGAATAATTTGAAACCAAGATGAAATCTTTCAAATATGTTCTTTTACATTTTGCCCATTATTAACCCATTCATACATCTTTAACTTCTTTCATTCAGACACAGTCTGACACAGCAGTTTGCCTACTGTTGTCAACAATCAGATAGATGATCAGTGAGCTTCAGGCAAAAGACAGTATGTTATGTTTCTCAGTAGTGCTAAAACAAAATGACTTGCTAGTTAAATGTAATAATACGTTATGTAACTGTTGTAAAATGGATTTCTTAAACTTTTATGGAGGGTGGCATCATTTAAGAGAGTCTCTTTGGCCTGAAAAAACACTAGCTCTTTTTTGGTACCATTGCTTAATGTTGTACTTCCCCGTTGTGTAGCTGTGCTGTTCACATGGGACATTTAAAGACTTGACCAGAACTTTCAAGAAGACAATAATTGGAAAAAAAAAACCTTAATGTCTTGAACTGTTTTTTTGTTTTTTTTATTCAAGGAAATGTGGACACACAATGATAAATATGGCAGAATAAAGCTACCTCGAGTCTTACAAATGTGTTGACAGTTAGTTAGCTGCAAATAGAAGTATGTCATGACATTGTGCAGGTACACTAATTATGAAGTAGAAGTCCTTTTCAGAATAAAACTGAGTAGTTACATATTATAGGAGATAAACATCTGCACACTGGGAGACCTGGGATGGGTCTCTTGAGACTGATAAGCATTTACCACCTGTTCCCCAGAGTCACAGATCCTGGCATTTGATAGCAGCTCAATCAACATAGCATTGCTGGTATTTGGCAGCATTACAGAGTGACGGATAATCACCTCATTGTGCTTCATCCATATCCGAGCTAGGCTGAAAATCAGCCAACCAGCAGGGACCCTATGAAATACTGTATTCCACATATCTCCTAATCCAGTCAGGTATCTCATTAGCTATGGTGGTTGTGTGGTATTTGATGCAGGTGGACAGTCTTGTGGCGGATGCTGACTGATGTCCCCTTTCATCTCAGGCCCAGACCAACTCCTTCTTTATGTGTCTCAACCTTACATAGAGAGAGCTGTAGACAAAGAGATGGAGACTATATAATATATCATCTGCACCTGGTTGCCCAATAGTGGGATCACAACTCAAAGGAAAAGCTTGTTTTCTGTCTTTTTGCTTTCTGTATGTGTATAATGACCAATTTTCTAAAAAAAGGGCCGGGACAAAAATAATCCAAAGTGATTTATGAATGTGCAAAAATGTTGCTTGTCATATGGACTATTCATGGTATCTGGGTCAGAGCAGGGTTATGACCTATCACACACGCTCACACCCTGATGAGCTTGCTTTCCCACACACTGACCTCATGGTTGGCACAAATGTTACAACGTTTTATCTTTGAGTCTTAAAGCCAGGAGACAGCTGTGGACAAGCAGCAGCTCTGTCACACATCACAGCAGAGCCGTCTTTTCCACATACTGTATGTAACACTGCAAATATCAGTCAAATCCTGTCTGGCAAAACTACAGTAAACGAATCTACGATATTGCTACTTCTCGACTGGATTATTGCCTTTCCTTCGATCAACTTTGTGTTCTTATCAATTAAGTAATGTCCCCCATTTGTTACTGCAGAGGGCTCTGGAGGCTCAGGCTAAGAACTGGAGCTGAGGCGAGTTTTCATCCTTATGACTTTTTATTATTCCTGATGAAAAAATTCAAATAAAGTTGATTCACTGTAAGTTAAAGTATTTTTAACACCTCTTTTCAACCTTTTTTTATGAATTGTCACTGTACAAATAAAGATTGATGCGTTTATTGATTCATCCAATTTGACAAGTAACCATCAATGTCTGTCAGACCTCGTGTGTTTTATTTTGTGATGTTTTGCAACCACTTGAAACACAATAATTCAATATATAAACTGATTTTTGTAGTATTTTGATGAATCAACTTCACAGAAAATAATCCATCATCTTTGTTCTCTGTACAGGCTTTTAGCTTGTGTTGTATTTCATGTATTTGTGGTCTTAAAGAAAAATGAAGGTCTTGTATCTAATTGTTGGTATACAAACATAATAGAAGACCCAGTGTAACATGTTGACACAGTTTTTGGTTTGGCTTTGTCCAAGTAAACCAGCAGCCAAAATGATGGAGATTTGCCATAGAACAGAAGAGCCTTCTTTTGATGTCAAAGTAAGACACATTGAGATAGTGACAATACATTTACAACAGCACATAAACATGTTTTCAGTATGAGGATTAACAGGAGTAACCTCTGGAGCCTAGTGAGGCATTAGCAGGTAGTAATCTATCGGCCAGAACAGGCCTTTATCTTTGACCCCCATGGCCTCTGCTTTCAAACTGCTCTGTAATTACTTTGACCTGCAAAGACTAACAGTCTCTACCCTTCACACTTCAAAAGAGTGAAGCCCTCACATATTCACTCTGAAGATGAATACAGGTGTTATGATATAATCTGAGGTGAACACCTCCAAGAGGTCAAATTCCAAATTTCACTGGATTTTTTGTGCTTTTCTGGCTCTTCAGTCAACACAACATTTTTGTCATTTTTTATCACTTCAGGAGGTTAAGGGACTGTGCAGACTAGGTAAAAGGGGGTACAGTATATGTAACTGCAGCACACAAACATTCAAAGAAAGAGAAATTGAGTGAAGACAACATATTTTTACATAAAACATCCAGAGAGATGCAACTATTACTGTATTCAGGTTTATTAAACAACACGATAATTGTTCAGAGCTTTTTAATGTCAAACAAAAGAGTTGCCTTTCATGCTTTTGTCAACTAACTTCTCTTCTGCAGCAGTCACAGAAACTGCAATGCATGTCTTTACAGAGTGTTGTATCAAATAATGTTTCTATTGATCTGTTAAACTGGCTGGTATCAGTAGTGTTTGAATCCCTCACATGGCCTGCATCCCTCTATTTTAGTATTTTTGTTAATGCACATATGCAAGACTTTAAACAAGAAAAAACGGGTAATGCTTTAACCCACAGGTACAGTTTTTGTTAGTGTGTTTAACAGTCTTTATTTTTTGTAATAAGATGCACATTTGTCATTTTGCACAACAAAGCCTCACAGTTTTTGTTTCAACCTATAGTCAACTTAGGGCGCATTTAAAAAATAAAGCTTCATGAATATGATCCACTCTCAAAGCACTCATATGCAACAGAGCTGCAGCTAGGACACTTGAAAAACACAAACATATTAAGCCTTGATGATGTATCACAGTCATCTTCTTCAATTTTATGATATGTTTTAATTCAATAGCTAATATCAAGATTTCCACTCTAAAGACTTTGAAAATGCCCTCCTCGTCCGTGTGACCAGTGTTGCCTCTACTTTTGTCCTATAGTTATTTACTTTTATACTACTTACAATCAAAAGTTCAATCTTTTTCCATTTTGGAGAATCCTGTACTGAATCCAGTTTGTGTACATAAGCTTAAGGGATCAATGCATGCATGTGCAACTTTACCAATAATAACAGTGTATTGCATTGTATTCAATTCAATGAAAAAGGTGTACAGTTTTGTAAAAAGTATTCATGAACTTGTTTCGCATCAAAATAAGTACATACCAAATGAGCCTTTTACAGATCAGCACGATATTCTTTAATCAACAGGATGTTAATCTAATGGATTTATTGAAGCTCCTATGAGGACATCTCTGTTTGTTTCTAATGCAGCGCCCCCTGGGGACAAATCAATGCATTATATTTCTTTGCTGATCTTGTCCTTTACATGTGTAAGTACTGTTTTCTGTATAACATAAACAAACGCTGTTTCTGCTGTTAATCAGCTTGTCTGACACTTAAACACTTACCACATGACAACATTTCCAGACAATAAAAATCACTGGATAGAAAATGTTCAGCCTTTATGCTGATGGTCTTGTTTACGTTTGTTAAATATAGAAGAATCCATATTTATTTCAGTCTGTGTCTCTCTGAAATGGAACTTTTGATATTTGAGTTTTCACATTTGTCAGTGTCTTCTTTACCCTCAATGCAGGGAAAAACCTGCAGGCCTTGATGGGAGTTGAGAAGAAAGTCCTCTGTCTTCCTCCCAGATTTTCATCTCTAAATCAGCTGGTTGATTATCGGAACAAGTCCAAATCCTGTCTACTCTTGCTTATGACAGCCCATTACCTCCAGGCTTATCATGACCCCTTGTTCAAAGCAGAGGGGATTAGATGATAATTAAAATAAACAAGCTCATGTCATCTAAACTTACTTGTTTGGCAGAGGGCACCAACTCACACTGCTCTATTGAATCCTCTCATTCACCCTTATTTCTGGGAGGAATAAGAAAGCACATTTGTTCCACGAGTGAAGTGTCACATGTGACGCTCAAGAGTTCATACAGTACAACTGAATTTAGCGTTCATCGCATTAACCATCACCATCTATAAACCATAAAATATCATACAGTACCTTGCACAGGAATGCCTCTCTTCCCTCTGAGATACATGCTATATTTCACTGTCCTGACTTAAAACACCAGTTGTCATTCTGTATTAAAATGCACTGAGCTTTTTTGTAGTGACCTTACCTTGAACTCGCTTGAAAGCACCATCAGATACAGATGTGCATGTTGTGGCTGGGAAACAACTGTTGAATGAAAATGATAAGCAGCTACTGTATGTTTTACAGTTTATAATATGTTGAAGATAGCTAATTTAGTGGAAATGAAGCTTTTAGCATGGTTTAGTTGTGTTAGCAAATAGTTCAAGTGTTAGTTAAATAAATAAAAAGGTTCAAGGTTTTGAAGACAACATCTGAAACTGAATCAAGTTTGTGAGCATTGACCTTGGATAATCATTTCACAGTTTTTTTTCTTGTTTTGTCTTTTGTTTGTTTTAACTTTATAACCTCTGTATTTGTATAGCACCACTGTTTCTGTATTTATTTAAGTCTAACAAGTCTGTCTTAGTCCTAAAAGCCAAGCAAGGGACAAGCGTTGCAAATTAACCAAGGTCAGAAACTTGTATGCATGGTATCTTCTTTATATTTAATATACAGTATGAAACGATTTTCACTACATTTGTCCCTGTGAAATAAACAATTAAAATAAAAAAACATGAGAGCAAAGTGTTTCGTTAAGGTGAAGAGCTGACTCAGATCAAACTGTTTCAGATTAGGGAGGAGTTTGTTTTCAGTATATGGCAACATTTCACCATCACTTTGGTTGACACATGGCAGAGGCTTAAAAGAAAGACCTCATTTTCTTCCCAATTACCCACATGCTGATTGTTGCAAGAATCCCTGACCTCCATCATTTCTGCCAACTCAAATTTGTGAGTCCATAAGTCATTTCAAAAGAGAAATTAAAAGACTGGCTGAGAGCAAAACTCACAGGAGAGTAAGATCTCCATTTGGTGGCACTTTATGCTTTATTATATTTATCGCTAAAAGAGCATAAAACACAATATTAGGTCGACACCTGAAGAGCTTGTGACACAAATTTACCCCATGAAATGCATTTCATGTGTTGTCTATGAAGTATAATCCAAATATATATATATATATATATATATATATATATATATATATATATATATATATATATATCAGTTATTTCTCAATACTGAACGGAGTTGAAAACTGATTGATATTGAAAACATTGATGCACTTAATAAAAGTTTTTGTTTAACGAGATTTCAAACATCTTTGTTTTTAACCCATTACGAATAGCATCAGAGGAAAATAGACAATGTAGAAAGACAGTTCGGTGTGGAGGGTGATGATAAATGACTCAAACTCAAGATATTCCTGGAGATGGGGTTCAAGTCCCCTTTAACTTCCAAACGTCTGTATTGTTGTTTGAAATGTAGCACGGAAAGTTTTCTCTCGTTTTGTTAAAAATAGATAACAACTATTGACATTAAATTAATGAACGCATTTTGAAAGATTTTCACTCATTGTACACGTATTAAGAAAACATGTCTGGGAGGAGGAATATATGTTCTGCCCATTTATTAATGTTCTGAAGAAGTGTGAGCCTGTTGGAGAATTGAGTGTCTGAAGACCAAAAAAGAGCTACAGGATTGGAATAATTGTATTACACTTTTAGTGGCTAAATTTGTAAAGGATAAATAGTTTGCTGATCAATTTTTTGAGGTGGTATTACATCAAGGTTATGATAATAGCTTCTTCTCCTGATTTTAATTGGCCATAAAACTAATATACGTTTAATCTTAAACACTCTCTTTCCATTCTAGTTACTCCAATTCTTAAAATTTCAGTGAAGTCATGTATAGCCAAAAAGGCACTAATAGGGTCAAAGTATGATTGTAGAGAGCATAAAATAAGAGAGAAAACTAAATCATTTACAAACACCATTCATATATTAAAATGAGGAGAAAACGAGTCGAAGCATGCCATTACTCTTTTTTGAAATAAATGCTTTACAGGAGTTATATGATACCCAAATCCCAACATCTCAATTACCCTTTCCCTCTAAATCTTAACTGATAGCAAAGCAAGATTTTCCTTCTTTGCCGCAAGGAATCAGAAACAGATGTAGGCAAGCACTACCGCAGGCAAAACAACACAGTATGATTAGGAGAAGAAGGTAAATGACAACATAAGGGGCCCCAAAACCTATAAATGAACACTTTGCAGGGCAGGCAACAGTGTGTGATCTGGAGCAGGCGGCCCATTGCTCCATGCCAGCAGAGGCTCATGAAAAGATTTAAAGAAGTGAGCTCTGGGAAAATGCCAGGTCACGATGAAGGGACGGGTGGAAATAAAGCCCTGATGGTGGAAGCCTGACCCGGCATTTAGATGAGTTTGGCGCCACATCCAACTTGCATTGGGAAATTATCATGAACTACTTCTCCGTGTGTCAGCTGGTGAAGCTTTGTGTGTGTTACATTTCAGAAAAAGATGGAGGCATTCCTTTGTGTTCATCATTACAGTAAAGCTGATACCTTGTTTTAGGACTTTGACCTTTGGATGCAGTCTGCAGTAGTTAACTCAGTATATGTGGAGGAGAGTTTGGCTGATCTGAGTGTAAGCTGGTGGCAGTTGAATGCACTGTGACAGGCCTTGGTCGCTGTTTTCCCACCCCTCTGCTTTAGCAGTCAGGCTCCAAAGGCAGCTTGTCAAGCCCAAGGGTCTGGTTAATACACTCTCATTCAATCAGACACAAACGTAAACACGAGCAGAAATCACAAATGCACACAAAGGCCTTTTCATAATTCTTGAGGGAACTAAATCCTTCATTTTTTCCGGAAAGCCAAACAAGCCATCAATGCCACTTTGGAAAAATTTGCAAAGACTACATATAAGGTGTTCTACTTAATAATGCATATTTCAATCATGGATAAGTAAATTCCATTCCCTGAACAAACTAAAACTGAGGTGTGCAAGTTTGTCTAGGTCATATAGAATTTGCAATGCCCCTACGGCTCTGGTTCTGTGTAAAACTCCTTTAAGGCAAACTTTGATTTATTTCAACTGTACAATCTTTTATTGAATGTTTTGACCATTATTTCTACTATGATAACATTATCTTCACCTATTGTAAATGCTGAGAGGACAGGCAAGAAAAGGCAAAAAACAAACAAACAAACAAACAAGGAGTTGCAGTATTACTCAAAGTTTATGCTGTTATCATAGGCACTGTGGGAGCTGAAACGCTGTAAGTTAAAAAGTTTAGACTTTGACTCCTGCTTAATGTTAAAGTGACATGGACCCAGTGTCATCGCAAAATTTAGAACATGGTATCATTAGTCATATGAGTTTGTATCACTTTGTGAACAGAAGCTGGAGATGTATGTTAAACAAGCAAAAAGGACGTTTAAATGAAATCCTAAAAAAATTGGGACAACAAAATTGCACTGATGACTGACTAATGGCAGTTGGATTAATGTATATTAACAGTTCTATGGTACATTAGGTTGTTTTAGTGCCCTTACTATCTTGAAATGTGTGTTTGTAGAGGGGGAGAGGAGGTTTATGAATATACTTAATATGTGGTTTTATTTCTCCGTATGGTCACCTTGAGTGTCATGAAAGGCGGCCTTAAATAAAATGTATTATTATTATTAACCCTAATGGGTTTGTTTGCTGTATTGCTTTTAGCTGTTTTCACATATGCACTCCCAAAATATCGAAATCATTTCAGGAGGATTGCTTCGTGGATACTTCCTACTGGCTGTTCACATGTGCTCCTCATAGTGGGAGACTATCCCTGTCAGCCATGAAGCTGGGGACGGGGGTCTCCTCAGGTAAGACGTGACTTAAAAAGAACTATAAGTATCAGGCAAAGCAACAGAGTCTGCTGTACAACGCTATCAAGAGAATATTTCCCTTTATATCAACACTAAGTGTAGGTCAACAGAATCACCCTATCAACAAAAGAGGTGGAAACAGCATACTGACGGACAGATGGCGTAGGACTACTGCAGCTGTTTAATTACATGTACGTCTGGAAATCATAGTGGTTGTGTGCTCGAGGTAAATCCTTCAGATAACATCCACATCAGCCCACACGCGTTACGTTACATAGTTCAATTTTTATATTTGCCACCAAGGATGTGCTCAATCATAATTAAACAATGACATATGTCACCGCAGTTTAAACCTATAATTAATATTTTTGTCAATGTAGGCCCATAATATCAATTTAATGTTATGGCAAAGTTTTACCACAGTCACCCAGCCCCAGCCAGGGCTGAAGCTCCGGTTCATGGGCCTGCTCAGATCTTTGTATCACTGCCGTCATCTCTCCATTCTTATCAGTCAAGCATGCTCGGGAGGCAAAACAACTCAAAGTAAGGCACGCAACTTTATTCATAATGATCTTTATAGGTTCATTGTCCTCAAGCGGTTTTCTTTATGCAACCTCACAGGCCATTGGCTCTCATATTTTTGACAGTAGAGCTTGTAGCAAGTAAATATCAGTTCCATATGACAAAAAGACGAAGCTCGTAAAAACTGAATGATTATTAGAGTATTTGAAATAATAACCAAAGTTTAGCGTACCAAGCCCGCTGAATCATCCAATTAGGAACTAAAACTCCCTTAGTCTAGTCCATCCATCGAAATAGTGAAGAGTGGGAGGCCGATTTGCTTGATCACCAAAGTGTCAGTGTTGAGTTTGCTACACTTTAAAAAATGTGAGTGAAAGTGAAAGCAGGAGCAAATACAATAGCCCCAACCACTAAAGGGCAACACAATGCATTTTCTTAGGGAAAGAAGTACAAAACAGAATTTAATTGTACATTTCCAGCAAAACTAAAAAGTTTTAGACAAAGTGAATTGTCTTGTTTCTATAAGATTCATTTCAGAAATGTGACAAAAACCAAATCTCCATAAATCTCCAGGGCTCTTTAACTTGTTCAGCCCACACTGAAAGAATTTGTCCTTATTATGAAAATAATTCAAACCAGTTGGTGCTCTTCTGATACAGGGATTCCTCGAAAAATGACCTAGAATACTGATTTCTGTTTTCAATTCAGCTTTCAAACAGGCCAGGACGTCATGAGTTTGATTTCTAAGGAATGTTAAAGATAAGGGATGAACATTTAGTTAAACTGTTACATAAAGGGATACTTATCATATCAGTTTCTCTCTTTTGTTTTTAAGACTTATATTAGATGCCTCTGCCTGCTGTGTCCACTGTGTTGCATCATCTGTAAAGAAAAAAATAAAATAAAATCTACATTGCCAGAAAACAACATTAAGAATTTACAATTCTCCAGAAATCGAAGGGTAGTTTACTTGATAAATTGTATGTATTTTTGTATCTACTGTAGGATTATGGTGAGGGAAAGATTAGGACGTTTAAAGCATGACTTAAAGAGCCACTTTACTCACACCAGTGAACATCCAGGAAACAGACAGAGATTGGACTAAAAAGTTCCTGGCTGTAATGTAAAGTGCATTTGTGTTCACCTGAGTCGTAAACTGGACTGGACTGACAACATCACCACACAATCCAAGGCAGGCCAGAGCAGACTCCATCTGCTGCGCACACTCGGGTACTCTGAACTGTGTGCATTGCATGCTCTATTTTGTCTACCCTTGATCAGAATTAAAAATTAAGTTTTTCATCTGTTATATAAAGTTTATTAAGCTAACTGTAGCTCTGAATCTGACTGACATGAGTTTTATAAAATGATTCACATTATAAATTCACATTAATAAATCAAGAGAAAAAATAATCTATCATGAACAATGAGCTTGTTTACCAAATCGTAATGGTTGTATATCTGGTAAAAGTCATTACATAGTCCCTATTCATTGTCTTAAGGCTGCTCTATGTCAAACAGTGGGATAGGAGTATATGAATAAATCACAGCTTTATCTGAGCGTGTTTCCCATGTGCCCGATGGTGTTTACACACATCATGCCCTGTTAATTACCTGCTTATCTCATGGGCCTTCTGTTATACGCCGAGCGATAACTGGCATTAAACAACCACTTTTCATGACTTGATCTTATCTTGTAATCCCCGTAATTACCTGATTTGCTTTGAGGATTACCTGCATTGTTCCTGACAGAACCTAATCTCTGGATTTCAAAACAAAAGACAGACATATGTAAAACAACGGCTGATATAAAAGAGGACAGGCTTCACCCTGCTGTGGGACGAGGCATTTTCACGCAAGTTCTCCGCACGGAATACCAAGTGGCTGCTGGGAAAACCTTTGTTGTGCCATGGTGGGGAATAGGGGTATTTGACTTAGATCTCCATGATTGCCAGAGGGCTGTGGCTACCAACCAAGTACTGCAGCTTTCAATATCTTTCTGCCAAGGAATACAGTGAATAGCAATACTTGAAACACACAACTTAATAAATAATTTTCATCCTAGCTTTGGAATTATGTTTACTGAATTGATTAGAAATGAATATGGTCATTTACTACTTATTTGATTTTGTATTATTTGGATAGTTTCAACTTCTTCAGTTTCATTTCTGAATTCAGCTGTGAGTGACTTTGTTTTTGTTTTGGACTTCACCACAGTCTGCAGGACACTGATACGGACAAATGGGATCTCGCCTTATCATTTTGGAATGCTGAGGTCCTCACAGATAGAGAGTCATCTCATATGTTCTTCTGTTTGGATGGTTTTACACTTTTATCACTGGTAAATGGAGCCTGTCTGACAAAACCGCTCACGCACAGTCTGCAGGCCTCTAAGAACCTCACAGCCTCTCAGTTATCTCCCAGAGAAGCTCTGACTGTAAGTCAGTCATAAGGGACATATGACCACAAGGAATTCGCCACATCGTACATCATCTTTCCAAATGTACTTTTTTGTTTTGTTTCTGTACATCTGCTTCTCATCTGACAACTGCTTGCACTTGATTTTTCACCGACCTTTTCAGTATCAGGTCTCCACTAACAATCCACAAATGGTTTGTCACTGAAAAGACTACAAAGTGAAAATGGAATTCATATGTGGGTCGTTATTGAAAACGTGTGCTTCATAACCAACTACTGATGAGGTGTCACCCTTAAGTGAGAGAAAAACAACGTTAAACTTCTTCTTTACAGAGGTCTGTGTGTTAGAAAAAGACATACACCTTCATCTGTAGGCCTCTCTCTGAAATAGCTGGCTTTTTTGGGCGTGGCTGTCAGACACTGTTTGCTGAACGTTTTGGAAATTGTTAATGTATCTAAGTCTATGTGCTAGTTCCTCTGCGAGCCTTTATTTGCTGTGCTTTGATCTATAGATTACATTGGCAATTAGACATGTTTAAAATTATACTAACAAAGACAGCATATATGTAGCTGGTCTTGCCTGACACTCTGTGTGCTACAATAATCTCCTGGTTTAGTGTTGTTTAGAAAAAGATAAGAATAGGGCCCGGGCTCTCTTTCCATTCCTGCTCCAAACCTGGAGCAGGCTTATTTTCATAAATAGAAAAACATCTATACATGAAAAAGATATATGAAAATGTAAACACAAACTAAAGCGTGGACTTTTGGTGAATTATAAAAATGTTATTTTAAACACACGTTTCATATAGGGTATACATGTTATGTATGTATTACCTTTACAGTAAACAAAAAACAACAAAACAAAAACAAACATTTGCTGGTGATGCTAGATATACTGTGATATGGATTGCGGGCATTTAGGCTTCAGAGCTGTATTTGACTATTACAATGTATTACACTTACAAGTTAAGGAATTATTTGAGACACTTATTGTGGTTTTCTCTGTCAAAAGCTTAATAATATAATTGTGATCAGACACTAACTTCTAAATGCTTCAGCAGCCTATGTGTTATTTCTATGTTTTAAAGAGTTGTTGCTAAAACACTATGTAGTAAATCATGAATTATCTGGACCTGGCAGTTTTTTTTAAAGATCTAACATGTTTAAGTCAGGTCATCAGATTTCATTTTGAAAGTCCATTTAGGGCTACCACTTACAGTCACATCATTGGTCTTGAGACTTGCAACATGGAGCAGTGATAACACAGTCCTGATAAATCCAGTGCTGATTGAAAGCAGGGAGCCCCACACCTCTGGTTGTTGTCTGGAAATGGGGAGCCAGGGAGCTTGTGTGGCTGACCTTTCCCATCATTAATCAAACAGACCAGACCCGACGCTGCATGTGACTGACATGCTACCTCAAACAACACCATACAGTCACGCGTTCAAATACCACACAGATAATTCCCAATCAAAGCTAGCATGCCAATAAGATGATAGGCGTGGAAAGGTCATTTCTGCCAAAGTAATGACAGCTTGTTAACAAACTCTATGTTTTCACTTTCTAATTCGTTTTGATGGAAATCCCTATTTACCTAGATTTAACTCTTTTTATTTACCTTGTTGATTTTTGTATCTTTTGTTTTTTAATTATGTCATCTGACATCAAAGTATTCAGTAAACATCCAACCTCTAAAATAGGACAGAGATCATTTGAACACCATTCCCCAGGTCTATGATGAGAACATCTGCTCTGCCAAAGTGTAAACCCTAAAGTTACACGTGTACAATCTGGTTGCATATTCATAACATGGTCCAGTGTCAAAGTATTAGGGCTTACTAGAGGCTTCCCTTTCTTTGGAGTATTTACACAAGCGTACTTGGAAAGACAAAGCTGATCAAACACACACAAACAGACCCCTTTGTAACTACACACAGAGCTTTGCATCTGCCCTTTGGGCCAACATTGAAAGAGTTAGAAAAATCCTGTGTAACACAAGAGGTGGCAACATGACCGTGGTAGAAAAACTGGAGTGGTGGGCTATAAGAGGCTTCCTACATCACCGAACGGGGGACTTCATGCAGATGAGCTGCCATGAAGATCTGAAGAAGGAGCGGCCTGCTGCCAGCAAGGAGATTGGGTTTCCCTACAACTTGTTGCCTGGTGCTAAATAAACGCTGGCATGTTGTGCGGAGACATCCCACACCCCATCTGATAGGGTTGCTTACCCTGGGTTGTTCACAGCACCACATTTCTGACCCTCACAGTGCCCTCTTAACCCCTTCATTCTACTTTCGCTCTCTTTCTACTCAGCTCCTGTCTGACCTGCAAACAAAAGGTCCTAACTAGCATGACTGCCTGTCACTAACAAGGATGCACGGCACAAAGACACTGTATGTGCTTGTATGAAAATGAATGTGAATTTTTTGCATGCGATGCACAAGCCAACTATTGACCCGGTTCCATTTACTTGCCTTGCTGCAAGGCCCAAGGCTGATTCCAGACACCAGAGAGAAGCCTCAGATTCCCCTGATTCAGAACTCCAAGGATATTCCCTATATTTTTTCATTTGCCGAATCCATTTCACAAAGAAAAGATCTGTCCAGTTCTACAGACCTCACTATCTGGCTTCCGCAGCACAAAGGGAATTTATCATTAAAGAAGCACAATCAATATCTCTCACCCCCTCCACGGCAAGGCATAGCACTGGCCCTGATAGTGAAGCCGGGTGCTGAGCTCCAGTAGGGGAATGCAGGGTTCCAGAGGAGCTAATTAGAGAGGGAATGTCTGCTATCTGGTTAGCCCACATCCAGCTGTGGGAATGGTGCTAATGAGGCATGCTGTACCAACATAGAGTGGCTGTTATTGAAACATGGAAGATCACTGCACTTCTTAATCTTCTATGCTTGTATATTCATTCAAATAATGTATAATTAATGCTTTAACTCCCCTCTGGCGTTTCATCTTGGCAAGCAAAGGAATTCTGTTAGCTACATGCACCCAACATGCAAGATGCTGTCTGACACCATGTAGGCACTTCAGAAATGCTTGGAACATGTCTGAGGCATGCAGAACGCTTTTCTGAAAATCGACACACACAAACGTCTCATGCTTGTGTATACAAATACTTGAAAGAGATAGAAGGAATGTTTTTGTACCAAAAGATATCCATTGATTTATAGGTATAATACAAAATTGCTTATTCAGCTGTAGCATTGGTCTGAAAAGAATCTTTACACACACTGCAAGTATTTCAAACTAAATGTCTACAAAACCTGCCTCAAGTGAAAGATTTCTCTTTTGCTGATTAATCTAGTAATGACCAATTAGCTGTGGTCATGGCTTGTAGCCAGGCTGTGTGCAGTGCAGCATGCCTGTTTTTTCATCATTAATAGGCAGTGGGGTGTGAGCAGAAAAGCACATTTGACCCTTCTCTCCTGGGAAACATTACTTGGCAATTGGTCAGGATTCCTATCTACACTAACACGAAGTTTGTCCATGTTTTCATTTGTCTTCCTTCTTCTTAAACCTCAAGCTTCTTGGGTGCTATCTTGGCCCTTTTTTTTAAATCCATTAATTTAAAAGAATAGTTGTAAACTAACATTAGCCAATCAAATGAGCCTTATCAGCTTAATTTCTTACAGTATACCTCTTTCTTACAGTGTACCTCAGCCACTCAAGGCTCAGTGGGGAACACAGTAATGTAAAATCATTGCAGGGGGTAATATAAAAGTATTTAGCTTGAATTTATTACTCTCACTCACTTATGTACCTCTTGCTATGGGCAAAAGTGGGTAATAATACCACTTTTGCAGCTAAAGCTAATATGAACCTCTGTGCAACTGAAATGTGTTATTGCTGCAGGGACTTTTTAATACAACCTCTGAGATTGAAAACATGGGCATATTAAAAGGCTAATATCTGCAGTTCTGTCAGCATCCCTGCTGACTGCACACCTCCCTCAGTTTTATCGGCTCCAGTAGGGTAAATATTTACAAATGTGCACTCAATAACATTTGCTGCGCTTTGAGCTCAGCAGCATGGTGGAGCAAGAGAGACGAAGCACATCATGAACTCATGGGAAAGTACTTGGTCTCAGGTTCCATCCACTCACTGGGAGGCTTCAAATGCCACAAACAACTGGTCCCAGATGTATCCCATGATGCAACACAGATGAATTACAAGCTCCGGGGATACCCTTGATTGTTCATGTAGGGAGTACATAAGTGGCAGTTGGCAGTTGGATTACAAAGTCGTAGTGCAACACACAGAAACAAAAGCAATGCTCTGCACATCAGCCAATTAAGTGTGTTAAAGACAACTTGTAATAAGTCTTTATAGCATAATTTAAAAAGGAAACGTTTTTTATGTGAAAATGTTGACATCTGAATATAGAAGATCTATACCCATGATTATAAAATATTGTTTCCCACAGCAAGAAATTACCTCTATGAGTGCTTGAAGCAGGTGCAAAGATATCTAAATCCTGGAACAAATGTCTTCCAACATCAGTCATCCATCGGTCACCAACCTGTTCATTCAGAATACTCTATCAATGAACACATGCACACACTGACAGCACACACACAAATGCTAGTGTTCTCCCTCGACAGGTGCATTTACACACTGCTAAAGACTTTGTCATGCTCCGCCCTGTGAACTTCTCTGTAGTGTATCTGTGCACTTCCATGAGCACAGGAAAGCCAATTCAAATATTAAGCTTTGATGGAGTGAACACATGGGACACATGAGCTAAAAAACAAGATGTTGTGTTGTCCTTCCTTCAATAAAATCTTCCTTTGATATGTCATTATTCAAAAGAGTATTTTACAAAGTTAGTTTCTCAAAATTGTGAGATATTCCCAATTTCCCTTGATGTTTTTTATTTTCTAATTTAAATTAAATTGGCATTTTAAAAAATCATGCAAATCTAATGTTGAAACACAAGTATGTATATGAATCCATGCCCTTACTTCCTTTATATCCTTTATATAGGATGCAAGTTAATCCTTGTGTCAGGACTCCAGCTGATGATACATTTTAAAGGATTGTCTAACAACACAGGGTTAGATAACTTAAAAACAGAACTACTTATAGTCACATTTGATGGGCTGTCCAATACTGGATGTACAAATGTCTGAATTACTCTTTACTATTGAACTAAATGAATGAAGTTGACATGCAAGAAGTTTGGTCACTGCTGCCTCATTCACACAGGGAGAGATGACTCAACACTAGAATGGACCTGAGACGAGGACTAGTGAAGTCCAATGATGCATTACTCATTCTAAAAACAACTGTACATCCTACCTGAATCATTTAATACGGGAGAGAGATGAGCAACAGGACCCTACTGCCAAAATCACAAACTTTGCTCATGATATGCATTAACAGTGGAGTGGAAAGATTTCAGTTTGTGGTTGTGAGCAATATGTTGAGGTGACCATTTAAAGTTTGTAGGTGAATTACAAGGTGAGGGTCTCTGGGGCTCCTCCACTCTGGCTTTGGACAATGCACCATAAAAAAACCCCACATAACCTGATGGTTAACCTCTTTTCCCATGCCTGAGAGAGTCAGGGCCCCTGGCACCGAAGGGCTTATAAAATGGAGCTCTGGTTGGACCCCTCCAGCAGCGTGACAGACAGGGCACCAAACTGCTCTTACTACCCCATGTTCGCCCCAGCATAAATAATGTCTCTGTAAGTGAGCTGCATAGCCCCCACAGCTGCTGTGAGCATGTTTTTTATGAGTTGCGGTATGACACTGTGCCCCATGTGAGCCATAATGAGCCCTCCTACCATTGCTAGCTTACTGGAACAGGTAAGGGTGGGAATGCTTTATTAGGTTAGCTGTTTAGTGTAAAGTTACTCCATCGTTAAAGTGATGGATGGCAATTAAGGTGTAGATGTTGCAGGCTGTCTGCCATCATGCTGGCCCACTGCCAAAACAAGTTTAATTCAAAAAAGGGAATGACCTGTATTTCACAACAAATGTGAATCAGTTTATTTACCAAATTGTTCCTGCTTAGGCCAAATTGAGCATCGTTCTTAATTTCAATTTATGTAAGTGTTGTGATGTCTTTGAAAATAAATAGAGGGGGTCAGAGTTCAGATTGCTGTTGATGAACTTTCCTCCGCTGAGCGACTGCTGTTAAATATTGGTCCTTATGTGAAATGTTGAACTTCTTTCTCTGGTCTTAGAGCAGACTTACTTTCTTTCTTTCTTTATAGGATCCTCATTAGCAGCAGCATACGCTTGGGTTATTCTTCCAGGAAAACACAATACAATAATCAAACAAACAAAGACAAATGGCAAGACCTGGTTCTCTTATAGTATTAAAGTTCATACAAAAGAGGAAATAAATAAATACATGGCCATTCATTTTGAAGACCGTTAACAAAAGTTCTTCACCTCACAGAGGTAGACAACCTTTGTTAGACGGGTGGGGGTTTCCTGAGGCAAGACATGACGTGAAAAGAAAAAAAAAAGGGGTGGAACTCAATACATTTCCCACCAAACAGGCATATTTACACCTTATTTCACACTTCGCACAGAGCTGGACTCACTATCCATATGGATCCATATGACATTAGGCAAGTACATGGTGGGCTGTGTTATTTATTTTTTTGCTCGTACAGGGTTAGTGGTTTTTGAGTTGGGTGGTGAGTAATTTGCTCATACAGGTAGGAGGCGTGCCGAGGGCTGAGGTCCACCCATATGTACTGGAAAGGAGTAGCTGCCGGGGCTGCAGTCCCCCCATGGCCCGGCTGGCTGATAAGGTATGCTTCCCTGTTACTGAACCTCTGCCCCTGTCAACTGCTACACGGTACCGTTTTCCTGTCTTGAACTTTATGTGTTAGCATTTGCGTGCAACTCTCGCTCCACTATCTTCTGTTTCTTGGTTTGGCCCGCTCAGCTTGAGTTTTGTGTTTGGCACTGTGAGAGGCCTGGTTGACAGCTCAGGAGAGATGAGGGTGTCAGGGTTTCAGCAAGTACCATCAACTTTAGACCAGCCAAAATAAATAAATAATAATGCCCCAAACCTGGCCCAACATGTCCGAATTATGTATTTAATAATTCATTCATTTATTATGTATTTTACCAGAGTCCGAAGTCATGTTCCGTAGGGCTTGGGCCCTACTAATGTTGTGTAGATATTTTTCTCATATTATGTTTACATTAACCAGGTCTCTGTTCAACATGGCAGTCTTTAAGGCATGAAACATGAGGGAACTAAATGTAAGAAACAATTGCTTGACAACTATATAAAAGTCATTGTTAGCAGTCACTTTGAGGAAATGTAAGTCTTTTGTGAGGAAGGAAGGAACATTTTTTTGCAGACATGTTTGCTAACACACTGGAGAACTGAAGCCTTGTGCATGGAGGTTTTGCTTTCCCTTGTTTCCATTAAAGTCACACAAGCACGGTTAATGCCCTCTAACTTGTGGTGTAGCATTACAGTGAACCCCATGAAACTATGCTGGCTGTGCTTTAACCAATGTCATGTGTTTACTGAGCGACAGGCCACTCTGGGCTGAGACGTCTTAAAACCCATTCATGACTCTAAGACAGCAGGAGAGCTTTTAAATCCTGATTCAAGGAGACACTGAGAGACAGGTCGTTTCAGTTTGAGAAGTTATTATACGTCTTTGTCAATCAGGTGAGAGCAACCACTAAAGGTGCTCAAAAAAGGTGAAAGTCCAACTGTGCTTGGTTTTAAAGTTAACAAAAGTAAGCATCTCGAGAAACACTTTTCATCACTTTTATTAGGGTCAAGTGGTCATTAGTAAGCACAGGAGAATTATAAGAGGAAGTGGCTAATGACTCCATGTTTACTTAGGGACTCAACCAGCAAGCTCATTGGCTCCATTTGTCCCTTTGTTGGCCCACCTTAACCATATGGCACCAAATAAAAAGAATGCTTATTGCTATACATACTTTATCTGACTATGTTGAATCCATTCCACAAAGATTATAATGCTCTAATGTTTAACATATGAGATAGTTGTAAAATCAGTAAAACATTGTATGCATTTGTAGTTTTTAGCTATTAGCTTTTAGCTGATGTGCAATTTCTAATCTCCAAGTTTTTTTTTGTTTTTTTTTTACAATAAAGGGAAACATATATGAATAATTGAGCATAATAAGTAGTATATTACAACTTCCAAAAACGTTATTAAAAAACAATCTATAGATTATGGTATTGGTAGATTATGGTAGATTATGGTTGAAGTTTGCAAACAATAGGCTATAAAACGCTTTCACAGTCGTAGTTGTGCAAATTCTATACTGAAATTGTTCAACTTTTGGAACACAGCGCTTCAATGTCATTTTTCCCTAATGGCCAATCTGAGTAAAACTAGCATTGTCAACAACAACAGAAGAGAAACTAATTCAATTATGTATTTGGGGGGGTATAATTCCCAGGTCGACCTGGATAAGATTCTTTGACATTTCTTGGAGATATTCCCTTGACTAAAACAAATATAAAGCACATGTAGCAATTTTAAACAGATGTAACAGTCACCACTAAAGGAATCAGAAGTGTTGGGCGCCATTTGGCTAACTAATCAAAAGTAAGCATCAGAAAAAGCTGTTTTCACATAATACACTTCTGAACATTTTGAGAAATTTTCCTGATCTGGTTCTTCACCTCACAGAGGTAGACAACCTTTGTCAGACGGGGTTTCCTGAGGCAAGACATGACGTGAAAAGAACAACGCGGAAGAGGCACACCAAGCAACAGAATCTGTAGCTATAATGACAATGACAATGTTTGCTTTTAGATTAATTTTATCTATGGTTTAACAGAATCACAGTATCAACGAAAGAGCAGAGAGTTTTTCAGGAGTTCAGTGCAAGTGTGAAAGGCAAAGTACTCAGTAAAGGACAAAACCATATCTCATTATCTGAAAACATTGTTGCAAATAACTGTATTCTTCATTTAACTTTTAAGTAAATTACCGTAAACCAAGCTCCCACTTCATGAGCCTATACAATTTGCACACTAAAGTCCTGTGGAGCTGGTTAAGAGCACGCACATCGATGAACTCCACTGGTTGACCTCAAACTTTGTGACACTCGAAAATAATTATTAGTTTACAGCCACACGTGAGCATTTGGGCCAACATGCATCATGTGACTAAAGCAAACATTACAATATTCTGAACTTGCTGTGTTTGTATACAGCTATTAAATCCAAACAGCTTCTATAGTTGTAGTTTTGAAAAGTTGTGAAGTCTGTTCTGTATCACATAGGTGTTACTTTGTCATGTGTCAAACTAAGAAAGGAAATGTTCATTTTGATAGACAGCAGACTCTTTCTTCCCATCCAGGTCTTCTGAAAGCACCACAGTGTGCTATAAGCTTTTTAAATGAGCGACTGTTAAGTATTTAAACCATGCAGAGGGGGCCCCTTTGACAGACATAGAAGTTGTAGACGGGTTCTCTGAGGTCATTCTGAACGACAATGTAAAGGGAGAGAGGTCAGTGGGGACTTGTACCTTTGCCTCTTTCATTTCCTCCAGGGTGAACTTCCAGTCCCCTTCTGCCTCCTGGTCTCAGACTGAAAGGCACATGACGAGACTAAGAGAAAGGTCAAAACAGGGCTCATATATAGAAACCTCTGTAAAATTCTGCACATACCAAGCTGTGTTCATCCAGAACTGGACTGAATGATCTCTGACCTCTCCCTCCTCTGAAACAAGGAAAAAATTGTGGCTACCAGACAAGCAATACAGTACATGACGTGAGGGCAGGTGCTGTTATTATTTCCATGCTTAATCCGCAAAATGACAATGTGCATACTGGAGCATAAAGCTTTATTCCAGGAAGTGTTCTGAAGCATTAAGACTTAAGGATCTCTTACAATGTGAGTGTTCACCATAACAGTGCAAATCTGAAATAGGATGTCTTTCCGCTACTCTTCCTTACTTAGTTTTGGAAGACTTAAGGATTTCTATTCCCACCAAATGTCACCCAGAACAAGAACAACCAGGTCAACCAACCAGAATCTTCTTCCTGCAGGACCTAAACTAGTCTATTGGACAGTTGCTTCCTGTAATGAGAGATTTGGTGTGATTGTCAGCAGTGGTTCATTTAGCCCTCCACAATGATCGTTTTTTGGTGTCAAAGACGAAGCAGAAAAAAAAGTGCAGAGTGAGCAGACATGAATAAAGTTATTTGTTCTGTGTGTGCCCGGGTCATACAGTGCTTGTCTTTGTGCATTTATCTGAGAGGCTGCACAGAGGTCAGAACACTGACAGACACACAGGTGTGGCTGCAGTTGATGAGTAGTGCTTCCAGGTCTGAGCAGAGAGATAACAGATGACCTCGGAGGGCTGAAAGGTTTGAGGTAGACAGCAAAGTCAGACAGGGGATGTTGGACAACAATACATTTTTAGTAAATTATATGAAAGATATTTACCAAATTCATTAGATTTTGGGTGTAAATCTGGGTACCTGTGATATATGTTAAATGTAGGCTTGTTGTCATGGTTTGGTTTTGTTCTGTATTTAATCTTGTTTTAGTTTTCATTATTTCCCTCGTGTTCTGTGTATGTATGATTCCTAGTGTGGTTTACTTTAGTCCTTAGTGTGTTTCCCTGTATCCTTGTGTTATTCTATGTTGTCTGTAGACTTGTTTTCCTGTTACTTGTGTTTTCAGGTTCTGGTGTTTAATGTTTCCTTGTCTTGTTTTAAGTGTTTCCTGTTTTATTTTGTAATATCTTGTCTATCTTATCTTATCATGTCTTTTCATTGTCAGGTTTTACTTTGTACATGTCCTCAGTGTTCTGGTCTTGTGTTCTTTGTTTCTTGTTTCCCGCATTTGTGATTACCCTGATGTTCCTCACCTGTCTCGTTAGTCTCACCTGTGTCTGATTACCCCTTGTCTATTTAGTCTGTGTTTGCCTCAGTTTCTTGTCGATTCATTCTCTTGTCTTATGTTGGTTGTCGTGGCCTGTGGTTCTTGTCCCTGCTCCCTGTGTTTTTTCCTCGTGAATTTTTGGATTTCTGTTATTTGAGTAAGTCTTGGTTTTTGCCCTTTTTGTTAAATTAAATCATTTAATTTTTTTCTGCAATTGGGTCCTCCCTCTCCTGTTTCCTACCTGCTAACGTGTGACACTTGTAATGATGTTGCCATTCAAAGTAAGCAATGTAAAGACCACTACATCTGGTCTTAACAAGAATATTGTTTTGATTTGCTTATTTCTTTAATAGTTGTTTAATCCATCTTATTATATAAAATAGAGAAAATCCAAGGGGCTTCATTTCGCATGAAAGGATCAAAAGCAACTTTATCAATCCATCAAAATCTTGTCCAATTACCTGACATTTCACAAAACAGTTAAGTTTACAGTTAGGTTGGACACAGTTTTTGTGTGTGACTTTTTCATCCAGTCGTTGTCACCCTTGAGCACCAGCACCAAAACAAACCCTTTGTAATTAAACACACCATTAAGCGCGAGCAGCGGACAAAATTGCTTGAGCTGCAGTTGCCTGTGGCCTGCATTGTTGTTTGCACACTTAGGTTAACTCATAGGTTCATCTTGCACATAAATGTAAACATGGCTGGTTTTTTTTGTTTACCTGACATCCTAATAAATAGTAAGTAGGCTGTGTTCTTTTTGCTAGTCCTTGATTAGTTTAATACGCAAGGCCGTCCCATCCATGCATCCATACATTTTCCGTTTAAATAAACATGAAAGTATGAAGATTATTAAATGTATATTATGACAAATAATGTGCCTATTCAAGTGGCTTTTATTCACCACTTAATTCTGCAAGTAAACATGTTCCACATGTTTGGGTTTTTTTAGCTCTTACAATTTCCTTTTCCTTTTTTTTTTCTTTTTTACCTCTGACTATTCCCAACATGCAATAAAGCAATTTATAGTCAATGCAGCACTTGAAAATAAATTAATATGACAGAATCATGAATCTTCTCAAGATAATGTAGATTATGGTCGCCTGCTGCTCCTACAATGGTGGATGTTTCTGCTGTTTCTAACCGTTGGCACTACTCAGAGTCTGCTGGTGTATGATCACCAGTCTCTTTTCTATCTTCGAAATAATGTCAAAGATTTGGGTGCATTTGAGCATAGTGGACAGAGAATTGTGCCCCCTCTACTGGCGGGGATCCCGACTCACCTTGGCTCCACCTGCTCTGTGAAAGCGTCACCGTCACTGTGGCAAAAAGCTGAAAGTCTGGCTGGCACGATGTTCGTCCTTTTCCAGGACAGGACATGGATTAATCGATCCCTTCATTGTGCCCCGGCGTTTCCTGGATCCCCTCAATGCCTGCCTTGTACCTGTCAAAGGCTCATTTGAGGGACTCAGGCCCTTGGCTTTCTCAGCGCAGCGTGAACCTCCAGCTCCTGAAGACGCTGCCACGGGCTCCCCGATCCGCCGAATGGAAGCCCTCGGCTCCTGCCAGGTGTGGCCTGGTGATGCCAGATCACTGGTGAACAAAACGTTTATCCTGAAGGATTTCTTCAACACCCGTGACCTGGATTTCCTCTGTGTGACAAAGACTTGGATCGGTGCCGTTGAGTGCTGCCCTCTGATCGAACTTCTCCCTTCTGGCTGTTCTTATTTTACTTCCCTTGGTCGTGGGGTTGTGGAGGAGGAACATTTATAAAAAAAATATTTTATATGTAAGCAGCGCGCGGTCTCATCTTCATGAGACAGTGCATTTATTTGAGGCACATTTATTTGAGGTGGGTTGCTCTGACCTGGTGCTGTGTGCCATCATCTACCGACCGCCCAAATACAATAGACTTTATGAATAACCTCTCTGATCTTCTGGCTGAAATTAAGCTTAAGTATGACTGTGTCCTCCTCGCTGGGGATTTTAACATTCATTTGTGCTGTCCTGATAAACCGTTGGTGAAAGACTTTTTAAGCCTTATTGATTCTTTTAATTTGGAGCAGTGTGTGTCTGATCCCACACACGAACATGGACACACGTTAGATCTCCTCCTCTGTCATGGTTTGCCTGTGTCAAACGTGTAAATCTGTGACAATGCGCTTTCCGATCATTCGCCTCTATTGCATGAAGCTGCTTTCTCCTGTGCAACAGTTAAATCTGGTGCAGCCGTCGGATTTTTAACCCAGTCAGTTCTCTGCTGCCTTCAACCAGCTGTGTTCCCCCTTCCTTAACATCTGCAAACACGGAGGTGCTCAGTTCTTGGTTTCACTCCTCCAGCTGAACCATACTGGACTCTGTGGCTCCATTAAAAACTGTGCAGCCCAAAGCTAAACCTGAGCCCTGGTTCAGTGTGAGAACTCATGCAGCTCAACAGAAGTGCCCCAAAGCTGAATGCAGGTGGAAGAAGGACAAGCTGCAGGTTTCTCAACAAATCCTAAAGGACTGTTGGCACTGCTACCAGAGGACTGTTAAAGAGGCCAGAAGAGAGCACCTGTCAAACCTTATTGAGTCAAATTCTCACAACCCACGTGCGTTATTTAAAACCATTGGATCTGTTCATGATCCCCCTCAGCCTGTGTGCATAGAAGTGTGCAATAGCGTCCTTCATTTCTTCATTGATAAGGTTGCTACTGCACGGGCTCTCATTGCGACTCCTGTCTCTGACCCATCTGATCCTGTTCCTTGCTCAGCTGCGTTTGAGTTGTTTGAGCCTGTGTCTCTGATGGCTTTAGAAGATGTGGTTGGCCAGATTAAGCCATCGGGCTCTCCTGGTGACACTGTCCTGCCTCACTTTCTTAAAGAGGTTTTTCCTAGTATAGGGCAGTTGATTCTGGCCATTATTAACAGCAGTCTGTCTTCTGGTGTTGTCCCCCAAAATTGTTGTGGTGCATACCCTGCTTATGGAACCTGGCCTTGATTGTGGTATGTTAGCCAATTATAGACCTTGATCTCAAAGCTGCCTTTTATTTCAAAAATCCTGGAAAAAGTTGTCCATGCTCAATTGAAGTCATTCCTGGATGAGCATGATGTCCTGAAGTCTTCCAGTCTGGTTTTAAATCACGGCATAGTACGGAGTCAGCTTTATTAAAAGTTTTCATTGATATCCTCCTGGTGAATGACTCTGCTCGACCTAACTGCGGCATTTGATACTGTGGACCACAATATCTTAGTGTCTCAGTTGAAGCACCTTGTGGGCATTTGTGGTAGCACCCTGGTTTGGTTTAGATCCTATCTTGCAAGAAGAACTATGTGTGTAAGCGCTGGTGGTTTTGGGTCCCACTCAGCTCCGCTGTCATCTGGGGTTCCACACGGTTCAATTTTAGGGCCCCTGCTTTTCACACTATATCTGCTTCCCCTGTGTTCCATCCTGAGAAAGCATGGTATCTCTTTTCATTGTTACACTGACGACAGTCAGATTTATGTGCTGTCTGAATCCACTTCTGTTATGTCTTGAATCTTGAAGACATTAAAGCCTGGATGTCACTGAAGTTTTTGAAATTTATGAAAATAAAACTGAAGTGATTTGGCCCTTTGGCACACTATATGAAGCCAACAGTCTCGAACCTGGGTTTTAAGATGGACAGTGATTTTTAAATGGATCAGCAAATTGGTGCAGCTGTCATATCATACCTTCACATCTCAGCTGGATTACTGCAATGTACTTTACTTTGGAGTCAGCCAGTCCTCTCCCACAGGTCTCCAGTTATTCCGGAACGCTGCTGCGTTCTCTTGTGAACCGGAGTTCACAAGAGGGAGCACATTACTCCCATTCTGGCCTCTCTCCACTGGCTGCCTGTGCACTTTAGAGTTCATTTTAAGATTATTTTGTTTTGAAATCTTTACATGGTCTCGCCCTACCTTATCTCTCTGAGCTGCTCCATCCCTGCGCTCCTGCCCGGTGCCTCAGGTCAGCTGACCAGTTGCTCCTGGAGGTACCGAGGTCTAAGCGGAAGTTCAGAAGGGATAGACCTTTTACGACTGCCGGTCCCAAACTATGGAACAACCTCCCACTGCACATAAGACAAGCCCCCTCACTGTCCATATTCAAAACTCATTTTTATTCTTTGGCTTTTAACCCAGCATGACACTCTGTTATTTTTTGAGTGTTTTATTGTTTTAACTTTGTAATTGTTTTGTTTATGTTTTTCGTTCTTTTTTCTCGTGTGTGTACAGCACTTTGTCCTAGCTGTGGCTGTTTAAAGTGCTTTATAAGTAAAGTTGAGTTGAGAATGTTGCTCATTATTTGTTAAACATTACTCACTTAGAAAGATGTTGTTTTGTCAACGCTCCACTAGGCACCATCTTTTTTGATGGTTCTGATGATATCCCACTAGATTTTCCTGATATGTGTGAGGTATGTTAAGAATGATCTGATCTGCTCAGAATGATATTGTGGAAGTCCTCATTACAAATCGTAATTAATCAACATGTTTAATATTATTAATCTATTTTATGGCAACGATGCTGTTGTGTTGGGGTAACCCAGCGAAGCACACACTCTGTGGACAGTCACATGAACGAAATGATATCCAATTGGGAAGTGAGCTGACAGAAGAAGACAAAAGGACCTATTAGCAATCAAATGGATGGATATATTATTATTTGCCATTTTTCTTGGAAGAGTTAACGCAAAATGGGGGACAGAAGAGAGAATGTTTTTTTTTCGTTGTCCCTCCATCCATATATCATACACCTGGTGCTTAACATTTATTGCCTCAACTGCTGCCATCCAGTCTCAGCCAATTAAAACATCTGCAACAGTAGGCTACAATCTCCTCATTGTGCCAGGCCTTTGACCTGTCAAGACCTACTTGTTTTTTCAGAGTCCACCTTACATCTTCTACTGCCACATTCCCAGAACTCCAAACAAAAAGCCAACCTTCTGCGGTCAGAACTGCAGAAGAAAAACAAAACCTTGTTGCCAGCTTCAAATGAGAGCAGTGTGAGATCCTCATGTGATATTGATGAAAGACTCTGCCCAGACGGGTTATAGATTTTTCTCTGCCTTCTTTGAAGAATATCAGAACCTCTTGTTTTTGCTCAGAGATTTATCAGGAAAAGAGATGAAAACCTGTTCTCTAGGGATTTCTGTCAAGATCAGAGGTATCTTTTCTCTCAAATACGCATGCATCCACGTGGTGAGGGTTTGCAAAAAACAGCATGAAATTATCAAACTGAGCTGCTGACACTAACTTGAAATTACTGCCCAGTGGTCCAAAAGTCTGCATGAGAGGAAAAAGGGCCATAGCGTTTTCTCCCATTATTGAAAGAATTTTCTTTTAGCCTATAAAGAATTAACAGTGAAAAATGGGCGCTTGACAAAAACTCATGCAGCCTATCAAAACTGTATTTTTTATTTCAATCAATCAATTTTTATTTATATAGCGTCAATTCATAACAGGTGTTATCTCGAGACACTTTACAAAAGCAGGTAAAGGACCTTACTGTTTGTCTGTTAACATTAACAAAAGAGCAGGTAACGAGACCATGCTCATTGTTATGTTTACAAAAAGCAGGTAAAGGACCTTACTTATGGCTATATGACAAGAGCCCAGCTTAATCCGTCATAGCGTGGCAAGAAAAAACGTCCTTTTAACAGGCAGAAATCTTCAGCAGACCCGGGCTCATGACGGAACAGCCATTTGCTAAACTGTGCTGGGCTTGAAAATGGGATGGGGGAGATGGGACAAAATGCAGAAAGAAAAGTAGGATAGGATAGAAAGTTGGAACAGATATTTCTGTTCCAACTTTCTATCCTAACTTCTCATTTCGTATTCTCCCTGCTCTCGTTATTTCTTTTCACAAATTTGTTTGGTAAATCTCTAATTTAGTATATATAATAATATAATATATATTCCGAAGTATATCTAGCAACCTCAATCCAACCACCAAACAGACAAGCATTTCTTCAGGCAGAACACATAGAAACATGACGGTGCAAATCTGCAACCTTCCAATGAACCTGTTTTGGCTCCAGTGTTTTATACTATATAAAGCGTTTGATCGTGACCTCTGCTCCTCCTCTGCTTTTGAGGCTAATAATCTACCCAAAAACTTACCTTGACCACACATTACAGACAGTGTCATTTCTGTGTTCTAACTCAAACAAATGTAGCAGTCAAAGATAACAGGAAAGAAGGGGGAAGGAGAAATAGCATGCCGACTATTTATTGTCCATGGTCAGTTAAAGGAAACGATGGTTGCTGTCTATACTTTTTATTTATTTTTGCTAATTAACATTTCATATTGGTTTCTATTGATCAGTGAAATGTTGGTTTAGTCTTCATGCATCAAACATCTAAAAAAACATTTTTTAATGGTAATTGGAAAGCAATTAAACCTAATAACCAACAAATATCATGTGCTTTTTACAAGTCAGACTGTTTTTGTCTGCTTTTACAACATAAAGACTGATCATTCTCCATACAGAAACATTATTCTTATGATTTTTTTGTATCGAGAACTGTTAGTACAAAAAATGACTGTGAGTGACAAGCTCTAGCCACAGTGTTTAAAGCCTTTGATGATTTTCCCACTGATTAGGTCATAGCTCAAGCAGACCACATATTAGGTATATTGATGCATATTGTCTATGTTCAAGGGTTAAGTGTCATCTGTAAGATACCATTACATTTCAAATTGGATTTAAAAGAGCTATTACTTCTATTTTATACTGTAACTAAAATATATTTCAAATGGGACTGTCAGTTAAAGGAAACAATGACCAATATGACTACGGAAACGTTTAAACCTCTGCATCTGAGTGCCTTTCTTCACAGCATTACCCACGTGCCTGACTGCATCCATCCCAGGAGCCACATCTGGAGGCCACATGTGCTAAGGAGCGAGGTGGACTGGAGCCAGCAAGCCCAGGCTTGAATTGCTACATCAACCTGGTTACTTGTCTGTCGTTTGCAATTACCAGGACTGTTTATCGATATGAGCAGCTTCATCATGTTTGTCTGAACAGAGAGGTGGAGCATTTAGTTATTAGTGGGGGATACATACATGGCTTTACATCTGAACGACCTGATTGAGATCCTCTTTGACAAATTAGGCTGCAATGGTGACTCATTCTACAGATAATGCTGTACCACCCAAAACATTACATTAGGTTCCTTTAAATTCACACGTCATTTTTTTAAAGTTTCCAGTACAATCGTTCTTACAAAAAACAGTAAAACAGTAACAGCACTGACAATGTTTTTAGTTATATTTTAATCTGTTTGTGTCTGATATTATTAGCATTGTTATGCTTGAATGCTGAAATAATTAATTGTCGTCAAAAAATCCTTAAAATGCAAGTGTCCATCTCTTTTACACAATTTCCTTCGATAAATGTTCTTGCATGTTAACACCAATCCATGACTTTTTAAGTACTCCGACGAAAACCATTATTTAATTTGAATGATTTCACTGACAATGTAAAAAGATGCATGAATGCATGTGCAGCTGATATCTTTTTGTCAGACTTATAATATGTGTATCAACATATTATTTTCTTTTAGGGGGTATTGGCCCTGCTGTGATCCTGATTAGTTAAGGATTCTAAATTATCAACATTTTTTGGGGACATTCCCATTTAAATGGGGACATTTACATCTTGTTGGTTTTAGTAATGATAAAAAAAGACTTTTTAAAGCCTCCAATTATTATAATGGTCTTAAAAGATTTTTGTAAACAAAGATACAAAAACCTTTTAAAGTGATGATTCATGAGTTTGATGGACAGCAGTATGTTCTGCTCTTTCATCAGTGTTGACTCTTCCCCTGATGCTTGTGAGCACCACTTGTGCATACTGAAATATTTACAACACTCGTGGAAGTTTCTGAAGTGTTCTTCGAAGTTTAAAGTGAGGGCTTTTCATAACATGCTGCCGGCTCTCCCAAGTGTAAAAACAACTTGAGCTTTTGCCCTCTGAACCCTGTTGAATGTTGCTCAGCAGTTGTGCAATAATGTCTGCAGAAGTTTGTATCCCATTAGAAGCAGATATATCCAAAGTTATGTTATTGGCAGTGTGTTATTGACCTTTGCAACCCAAAATGTTATTGTAATTTCCGATTTGAGTTTCCATCTCGACAATGCTTTTTTATAATATGATTTTAAAAAGTAATCTGCAGGATAAAACCTCCATATTTGTAAAGTCCTCAATAACTGAGAATTTCCTCCAGGTCACAAACATGAAAACTACTGTAGAGCCCTGTGTAGGTCCACTCAGTTAGAAATAAATGGCTGTACGGGGGGACCTAAAAAGCTTTTTGCAGCTAGCTGTTGGGTCTTGTAACAGCCGGGGACTTTCAGTGTAGATTAGTGTCAGCATGGTAACAAAGTGTGGAGCCCTTAAAACTCCTGCACCTGACATCTGCAGGTAGGACAACGTAAGGCGAGGGAACCAAATGACATGGACACATAACTGAAGTGCTATACAGGAAAAAGTTAAAAAAATTCAACTACAAAGACTAAAACTAGAATAAAATTTGGTTACAAAGGTATTTTATCTTGAGGATTTTTTTACAGCAAGGTCAGTCTGAGAGTAAATCTGCCATACATTTTAGATTTGGTTTTAATGTTTTATTGGTAGCCAAAGATATATATGTATGTTGGCTGTTGGAATCGAGTATGTGCTACTTTCCTTTATCCTATTGGTTCTCAATGCAGTATGTGAATAGACAAAAATTGTGTGTCAAGTTGTTCATGGATGGCTTTTGTTTTTGGTTTTTTGGTTGTTTTTTTTTCAGGTTTAGACCAAAGATTGACACAGACTCAACACAGATTTTCTTGAAAATAAATTCTGTCAGCAGGCTTCTAAAAACCAATCAGTGTACACTGATTCAACCTAAGTGGTATTTCAATCCATAACGACTGATGGAGCCTTGAATTCTTATATGAAACACAGAAGTTGACTTACTGCAACCATAAGTTAAGAAACTGTCAGAAAACCACCAAACTCATCACACCAACTTTCAAAGCAAATAAAGCTTACGTCCTCTAAATATGCTTCTGTTTTTTTCAGTCAACTAAGACTTTCTTCAGTAGACTGCAAGAGTTTTCCAAAGAAAAGTTCATTATAATGCTTTGTGTTTGGCATTTCTGCTGGCTGCCATTATAGATCAGTAAAAACACCTCATTAAAGAATAAATGTCAACGTTCTTATGCAGGCCTGAGTGGTTTTATTCACATGTCGTTTTGCTCACTGGGAAACTAATGACACTGATATATACTGCCCAGCAAAATATAACTTGGCATTTAATAATAATGTTTTTTTTAATTATATAACACATGATAAGAATGAGATCATAAAAAGACAATTGGCTAATGATAGAAATAATGAGCCAATTATAATAAACAAATGATAATCATACTTGAGTGCTTTTGCTCTGCACCCTTATCTAAAAATGAAATGTAAAGAAAAATCCATCCAGCCTATAAGAGAAGTCCAAAGGGCAGAGGGTATGGCATTATTTTATCCTGTCAATCATATTCACCCAATTGCTAGCCAGAAAGGGGCTGGTAGGAGTGCAAAGCACATTTATTTTTCAAACATGATTTTTTTTTTCACCACAATATTCTTTCATCGTCTTTGAGTTTAAACAATAGAAAACGGAGGATTTGTTTCTTTCCGGGAAAAAACATCCTTTTTTAAAAGGCAGGTTCTCTTATTGTTCTCTTTTATCATTAAACAACATTTAGATTAAAGTATCTTTATTTTGTTCCAAAAATGGGAGGAGAAAGCTGGCTTTTTTTCAAGTATAGGTGTGGCTGAAATTGCTTGTCAGTTTGAAAAGGTCACAGTGACTTTTGTTATGTATCAAAGATTTGAAAACTCCTTTTAACAGAGTGACTGTGGTTTTTAGACAACCCTAATTAGGTTTTCAAAGAGAAGACAAGGGCTTGGGTTGTGCGTGCAAAGTGTGTGAGAAGGAAAATAATGCTATAGTGTGGCTCAAGGCAAAAATTGAGCATAAAGTATGTGCAAGTTTGTGCATGTGTGCATACAGTGTGCTCACACAGAGCAAGCTCTTTATATGACCCAGAGTTAGTCATGCCTGGCACTGGTCCCCCAGTATAAGGGAAATACAATCCCTCTTCTGCTCTAACTTTGAAGCTTAATAAAGCAAAATTACTGCGCCCCTCCCCTGTGAAAACAGGCTCTGCTCAGTGCCTCACTATGGAATATGTAATCACAGGTTACAGGGGACAAACACAATGATATTTCACACACCAGTAAGTCCAGCTGTGTTTCTATAAGTTGGCACTTGAGAACTTTAGGAAATGTTTTATCCTTTCCAGGGAGCACTTCTCAGTCACACACCCTTGGGTTTGAGGACACAATATGTGTTCTTTTAACTCAAGGGTATAATTCTAATTATGTGTAATTAGAGCATGCATCTTGATGAAAAAGAGTCTGTAAAAATGTAAAGTTTAACATCATCATCTTGGCTTCTGCGTAAGGTTTCAAGTTTTGATTAAATGTTTTTAACTCGGAAAACAAGCACAGCTGTACAGACAGCAACATGGGTTTGTGAAAAAAGAAATCCGCAAAACTTCCCAAATGCATTCCCCAATAGCATGAGGCTCTTTGTTTAAGCATCATTCTTCAGGCACTGCACATTTCCAGTTCTTTTTGTTTGACGAATGTGACTTTACTCTTCATGTATACTCTAAAGTGGTGACACATGTTGTGAGGGTCTCCGATCCAGAGGACAAGATGTTGTCATGTACAACACTTAACTGAATGATATGAGCAGACAGACAGATTAAGATAGAGATAAACAGATAAACAGACAAACACAAATGCAAGTAGACAGGACAAAACCATCATATGACCACAGAGACGGTGCTGATCTTACAGACATCAGTGCCAGCTTTATAACAATCAACAACAAGATGAAAGACTGCCATTCCCCCTCTTTGCAATCAAGATGCACGCTAAGATTGAAATCATGTAACCCTTCTGTCTCACTGAACAAAGCTCAGAGGTCGAATCACTTTTGACTGCGATGAGATCATTTACAAAGTAAATGTTATCATGTTTGTTTGTGTCATGATGCAAACATAATACAAACGTACATTTTTGAGTGAAGGCATCAGGCATGTTCATGATAGCATATACCTCCTTGAGATGCTGGAGCTATTTTTAAAAAAACAAGCAAAGCAGAAAGAGAATGTCTTTATATTATATTACCTCTCACACAATTTTTGTTTTTATTTTGGAATCAACCAAGTTGTGTTTACATCATGTTCAAGACACCACCATGATGAAATTACAGTATGTCGTCATGGTTCGCTTTTACAGCATGTGGTCAGTGACATAATGTGCACATTGTTACATTTGTCGGGGTTCAAAGAAGTCATTGTGAAACCACAATCTGACAGCAGAAGTACAGACATGATGCTCACATATCCCAGAGCTCTTTCATTGAATGTGTGGTCTTTGGATGTAGGCATATAAGAATAATGCAAAGCTAAATAATGTCATGTTAGCCTGCTTAAGACACAGGTGGCTCAATGACTGACAGTCAAAAGCAGAGAAATACGGGGTGCGGATGGCCGTTTGGTTGCCTTTCATGTACAGAGGCTATAGTTCTCCAACCAACGGTTCAAATTTGACTATTGTTTGCTTTATCACTTGTCATTCCCCGCTCTCTAAATGAAGGTTAAAAAAAAGCCCTACAAAGTATTTTCTAAAGACAAAAAAGCTGGAGGAAAAAACAACGCTACAGTTACTGCTCGTATGGTTGTTAGGAATTTCCAGTTGCATAAAAAGGCCCACACAAAGCCAAGCCAGCCACAAAGACTGTTAGCAAGAAATGCTACTGTTAATGGCAGGGCTGTTGATGGATGCACATCAAGCTACATACCAGTAAGAGGGTGTAATCAGCTCACCGTTTTTCATCCTGTCTGTCAGCAGCAGCTGAAATGGCTGCAATCTATTGGCTCATATGTCATTGAAAAAGAGGTTTTATTAGTTTCATGAACCATAGATAAAAGGCTAAGAAAAATATGAACATGCACACGCACGCACACCTACACACACACACACACACACACACACTTGTAAGGTTTGCCCAACTGCATAACTTTCATTACTGTGCATGGATTTAAAGTTTTATGTAGTTTGTTTGTCATATAAATATGCACAATATGAAAAATCCTTCAACCGGCTGGTTACCACACACGTTAGCTCGTGCAGCCACAGCACCCTCTGACCTCTCTCTCTCCACCTCTGTACAATCTATAACTCACCCCTCAACCAGCGCATTCAGCCCCCAGATCACAACCTGTCTTATTTATGCTTGACTGTGCTTCAAGCCACGTGCCTGTTCATGTTGTTTATGTTGTCGCTGCTGATGGGGGGTATTACAGGTTTGACACTTAACCCAACGTTTCATTGAAGTATGAGGTTCCACCTTGAGCTTTAAAAAAAAAGGAAAAAATTCACATTTTGAATGTCTTCCAGAGCAGAAAATGCTGACTAAAGTTCTGTAGTTTGGAGCTTCAGGAGACAAATAGAGTTACAGACATTGACTATTTTTCGAGGCCAAGATCTAGAGCATAAAGTTGTGTAAAGTGTATTAGAGTAAAATGTAAAGAACAGGTACAGTATGGAGAAAGGCAGGGAGGTACTATCACAAGGCACTTTAACTAATGGATGCTACTTCTAGTTCTTAATGAGGCACATAGTAAAGCATTACACTTTTCTTAACATGACTCCTGGGGCCATTAACTTCTTTCTGTTTCCAACTTACTCTGACATCACAGGAACCATAATTACCCTCAACAGCTGCTGGAAAACTTGGAAGATATTTTTTCATCAAAAACAAACAAAAGAAAAGCTCTGTTTTCACATAATAACCTCCAGGACCTCCTTTTAGACTCTCCTACACGTTTTTGTAAACAAATTGATTCTTTGCTGTGAGGAGGACATTGGCATCATGTGCAACATCGAGGAAGGAAAATGAGAGTGAATAAGGAAAATGGGAGTGACATCATATTCTCAATTTCTGAGTTCAGCGTGATGGATTTTTTTGGATGATGTTTAAAGCAGAATGATCATTTTAAAAAATGATTGAGATAAGTGTTTTGGCTTGTTAAGTTGAAACATCACAAACAAATAGCAACACAGAAGGTAAACAAACTACAATTGTACATTGCTGTTTGTAAGGTGTCTTACCCCTTTAAATGACACATTGAGCTGGTGGTACCATCACTACTCTAAGTAAAGCGCCCCCGTCTGTTTTCCCACACAGGCATGAAGATTGATATTTTCATAACCCGGTTATGATGAGGTAATAGGCTATAAAGGAAGGCCTCCACCAACAGCTGCAATGAAGATGACATTGGCCCCAGACCCTGGGATCTAAAATGGACTACAGTCTTCTGCTCACACCCTAACACTGAAATCCATTTTATGTATTCACAAACCCAGAGAACAGAACAGAATCATATGGTGCCACTTTAAAGCCAGCACTGAGTTGTTGTTTTTTTGTTTGTTTTTTTGAAGAATTACTAATTGAAGGATAAATAATTGGATTTAATTATTTTAGGAAGACCCCATGTGGAAGCAGTCATTGTGACAGAAAGGCTAAATACTGACTTCTGTAAAGATAAAAAATACTAAAAAAATGTTGGTTGTTTGTTTGACTCAATGATGATCAAACAGCCTAAATGCTTTTTAGAAGTCTCATTGAATTTGACAAACAGTTCAATAAAACAATTGAGCAATTGAGAAAATAAATAACAGGAACACTCAGGAAATCCTGCTTTAGGCTGAAACCATACATCTAAACAGACATTCCCCGCTGCCGCTGTTACAATCAGCCATCATGCATAAAATAAACACAGCTCACAATCTTTATTTTGAAAAGGTAATGGAAACAATTAACTTCTTAATTCAGTGGCGAGAGGTTCTGCCAACATCTGTATGTTGTCGCAGCTGTCCACATGAAACATGATGAGCACATTTGTGTGTTTATGTGAGCGTGGAGGCGGTGGGGGATGGTGCCACTTAGGCCTCTTACAGCCACAGATACATAGCTATTCCACTTTGGTTATGCTAAATCTTAAACTGCTTCTTTCAAAAGTAGTCAGTATGACAGTTTTACTGTACTGTGTGCTAAATAGTTTTCTGTTCTGACATTGACCTTTAAAGTTTCAGTGATCACTGATGATCACGCCACCAATTTGCCTGATCAATTCAATGGAAACAATGACATAAAAGAACATCCTATCAGACTGTCACTTTATAACTGTATTCATTTGTATTGTCACATTATATGTTTCTAGTAATCATTTTTCAACTGGAAAAGCTCTTAGGCTAACTATTGTGTTTGGCAAACAATGCTATGGTAATGTTAGAAGGAATTGCTGGATTGAAAAAATGTGTTTCCCTGCTAAGATACTGTTTTAAGATACTCAGCAGGAGATGCTTCAACACACTGTTTAGTCCATTTATCACGTTTGCTCTTTTGGTTTCAAAAGTTATTAAAAAAAAAAAAAAACATCCTTGCCAACTTTTGAAATTTAAGAATGATTCATTATAATGTTTTTTTAAGGATCGATTTAGAATTAGAGATAGCTTTTTGAGTACTTTATGCAAATGATTAATGATTTCCTTGGGCAGCTTGAGTAAAATTATTTTAATTCTTTCTTGATTATTTAATTCTCCCTTTCTTCTGCAGACCACAGGGAAGTATTTGTTTTGCTCCGACATTCCTCTCAGTGTGTAGCTGTGGTGGTTGAGAGTGGGGGCCCTTGGGGACAGTGGCGGCAGTCATCCCGGACCAAAAAGGAACAGGTGGCTATTCCTGTAGCAAGGCCTTTCCCTAATATCAACCCTCAGAGTGAGCATGGTGTTAACACTTTTACAGCTCCCCAGGGCAACTTAAGCCCCACGGCAGGGCAGTGTAAAAGCCTGTGGTGACAGGTCACCTTGGCAGAGGGTGGCACTGTCTGCCCGGGCACTCTGCCAGGTCACACAGGTTGAAGCTGTGGACAGACACGCAGCCTCGGCATCAAGATGCTGCTGAGAGGAAACTCTCATGAAAGAGGGTGCATCTTCTCCCACTTAAAGGTATAATGCAACATGTTTTACATTAGTATAGCAGATATCAAGCATATCCTAACTAAATATACCTGCGACTAATACCTTTCTTAAAGGCTTTTTGATTTTAAGAATGTGTTTTCTGGTGTTGGATTTCATATCTGTCTCATACAAGAGCTAACGGATTTGAATGTGCCTGCAGCGCAGGTGGGGTGAGTTTTTGTCTTTTGTCACACAAATTTTGTTACTGGATATGATCAAGAAACATGATTCACCTTGCCTCATTGACTTCTAGAAATGAAGATCAATATTATGCCTCTGTGAGCTTAATTAAAGCAAAACAGCTCAGAGAAATATACAAAAGTGTGAGTATCGGGCAAATACATGATTAATTTCAACAACTGAAACACATCAATAAATTAAATAAAACTCAATAAAGTGCCCTAAGTTTCTCTTTCTCTAACATCTGGCACTTATCAGTAATGAGGCGATTGACTTACTGATTTTTGTCTTCGAAATGTGTTTGAAAATTAATCTTTTCTGAAGCAAGTTTTCTATCAAGTGACAGTTGCATGCAGACTACCACAGATATTACTCTCTAATGTGATTTATGACTTCATGTATATACTGTATATAGGTATCCTATGGATGTTAAGCCTTTTAATGTTATCAATACAAGTACTGCAGCCATTTGGAAACTTAATCTTAGAAAGAGAAGGTAAATTAAGTTACTTTCATTGTGTGGCTTTGATATTTTAACCCAATAAATTCAGCACCCCTGGGCGATTGATGAACATCCTTCAGTATAATGCTTTCATTGTGTGAAATATGCAACAGTTTCATTTTCAATTCATTGAGTAAAATTTCAGCTCATCAGTACCCTATTACTTTTAAAAAAAACAAAGAAGTCTTGGGTTAATTGATTGTATTTATTTGGAAAAAAGGTTAGAATTTCACAGGCAACGCTGCAAAGGACAAGGTCATTCTGTCCATAGAAAATCTTTGTTACATTCATAAATAAATGAATTTTTTATTTGCCCTGTCCACTTACAGTACATATCACCACATTTTGGCTGGCTTGGATGATTTAGAAAAAAAAAACCTTTGCTTGATCAAAGACATAGGCCTACTGGATTTTGCAAATAAGTTAAGTATTGTTGTGATGTATTTTATAGTAAAGAAATATGAAACTTGCACCAATTGGTTTTTAGCCATTCTAGCAGATGACTCTCAGGATGGCTCTCTTTGAGAAAGAGTTGACAAAGACATTTTTGTTATCCTCTGACTCATGTTTGGTAACATCATCAGGTCAAATGTGTCTTGTCCCTCACTTTGAGTAATTACCACAACCTAGACAAATGAATGGTATCCCAAACAGTCTTACAGCAATAAGTTCTTAACTTTAAGGTTAGCATGTTAACAAACTAAGCTAAGATGGTGAATGAGGTCGATACAAAACTAAACATTTTAGCAAGACAAAACAATAAGTACAACTTAAAAAAAAAAAAAAAAATCAGCCGGTTGAGTCCCTGTGCTGTTCCTTTATCATTAGTTCATTAGTTAGACCGCCAATATGTAAACTTTGGGTGGGTATATTCATTCATGTCTAATGAGATTTTTATTAATTTTAGATGTTTTTTTCCATTCATTACTGTTTACATATGGTCTTGAGTTCCCAGATCTACTATGTCACCCAGGGGTGTCATTGACTCAACAGCCTATTGGGAAAATAGCCTGTCCATCAAATTTATAAGCAATAGTGGCCCACAAGAGAGATCTTACATTAACAGAGTGTATTTTGTTAGTGTTTAACAAATCCATATTTTATTAAAACAAATGCCATCATCTAAAACAATACTCACTTACATTAAATATGTATAGAGCAACAATTACAGGTAAATCTCACCCCTTAAGAGATTACACATTATAAACATGTGATTTAAGATAGATAGAAAGCAGGGCCGGGTGGGAGGGGGCTGGAGGAAAGACTCTAGAGTTCCTGGAATGTCTCTAGCTGACACACTGCCCTCATTTCATGGCCCATTATCAGCCCCACTGGAGTATTATTAATAGTTATGTCTTGTATTTGAATGCTGTTGTGTCTTAAATAGAAAACTCTAGTGTATCTACTGTAATTAGGTATTGTGGCGAGTATTTCCATCTTGGTCAAACAGGACTGGATATGATTTATGATTTAATATCTGCGGACATTCATGATAAGATATTTTGTCTGTGGGATAAAGAAAAAAATGTAACCAATTCATGACTTTGACTGTAAAATGAGATTGTATGATTCACAAACAGATGACCTTCCATAAGCAAAATGTCATACAGGGACATAGAAATGGTTTCTCAAATCTGTAGTAGAAATATTTCTTTGTCAGTGCATTTAAACTTTACAATGCACTACATCTCTCATCAGCCTGCATTATCACTCTCATCATGGCAGCCTCTTGGGAAAATGATTATTCACCCTCTATTGTGCTGACATCTGAAGGAAAGTTGCTGAGTGGTCTTAACAAGTCCCTGTTGTCTCCGTTTTGATGTTCCCAATCAGCAATTATGCTGTGTGCTTATGATCCCTGAGCTACTGCCAAATGACAGAGATGTGTGTTTAACATTTATTTATTTTATCTCAGCTTGTTAAGATTAAAACAAGAACAAACACACATACACAAATATAACACACACACACACACACACACACACATATATATATATATATATATATATATATATATATATATATATATATATAAACAGCCATGCTTGGTCAACTTCTAAGACATGCAACACTGAGAATACATGAACTCTTTTCAGTCTTTTAATGTAACTGCGGGCCTTGTCAACAGAGAGATGCATTAGAGGTGAGTTGAGGAGATAATAATCTCCATCTGCTCATTCAACCACTGACATATCCTACATACCATATTGATGTTAGCTCTTTCAAATTCATGATAAAAAAGGGCCTAGGTTGTCTTTTTAACCTCACTGTACTAAACCCATTAAAGATGCTAAAGAAGAACACAAAAGGTGTAATACAGACTACAAGGAGCCATCAAAACTCTCGGGTTTACAGCATCTTTATAACCTCTGCAAAGATTAAACAAAAAGTAACACACTTTGTGATTACTAAACACACTGACTCACTAAAATGGCTTCTTTTCTGACAGTTGAACAAAAGCTGATCTGTTTGAAACATAACACCAGAATGTGCAAGAGGCCCCTGTCCTCACTTGGCTTCCTCCCAAGCTCTCCAATGGCTCATCAAAGTGAGAATAAGGAAGGAACTCCACTGTAGTTTCATTGCAAGCCCAAACATGGGCTAAGCTATTTAGAAGATGTTTGATAAACTGCCATATTTCACTTTTTTGTCTTTTGTGTACATGTGAACATTAAATGAAGAAACAAATCAGTAGTTTCATTTTTAAATGTTGAACAAGAAAAGGACGATCAGTTGACATCTTTTGTTCTTGTAGTCAAGTTCTAAAATAGATCCATCCATGCCTCATCTGGTGTTCATGCTACTTGGCAAAGGAGAGGCTCTTACAACAGGCAGCCTAACAATCACGGGTTGAGCTGATAAATCAAGACAAGTTTGTTCATGTATCTAGCCCTGGGTGGATGGGAGGCAGGCCTCAGTCCGGCCAGGCAGACAGGCCAAGGTCCCTGGATGGCATGACAGAAAGGAGGGGGGATGCCTGGATGAGGTGCCTGGGAACCTTGCTATAAGAGCGTGACAGCTCTGTAAGTCAGGCCCTGATAAAGCAGTCAGGAGTGACAATCTCTGGGTCCCAGCCAACGCAGCGTCCGTCCTGCTTAGATAAAGTCAGACAGGCCATCCATCAGTCCGGAGACAGGGAGCTGGACCTTAGCTCTCCTGCCTCAATGGAAACAACTCAATGACCAGCCGCCGCTGGAATGCACGGAGCCTTCTGCTCTCAAGAGTTAGCAATGGGAAGACAAAGATGACTGTGAACCCTCTCTGGAAGAATCATGCATAGAGATTAGAGGGAGTGGGTGATGCGTAGCCTGTTAAGAGGTAGAGGTGCCACATCACTGAATGAAAGGGTGTAAATGTTGGTTGACAATGGCGGGGACACAACACGTCTCCATTGACGAGACCACCACGGCTGCAGACAGCGGAACAACACTAGAAAGGCTTCACCATAATGAGGAAGCAATAAGCCATGAAAACTGAAAATGTCACACAACACATTCCACATGTCAAGTCTGTTCAAAGGCAAACAAAGCCAGTTTCAAGCAGCAATAAAGAAAAGACCAGGTTGCTTAGATGTGTGGATACAGTATGTTAGAAATTTCAGGAAAAAAATGGGCATATGATTTAGTGACAGAACTAGATGTACAAAACACCCTGAAATTTTAAATTGCCAACAATGTTGTGAGTACACAGAACTGTAAATGTAATTATTCCGTACAAATATCTTGCCCTGGAAAAGCGTCTTTACTTCCTCTTCTGTTGACAACCTCTCAACGTTTCTGCTCTCTGTACACCCATGCTTCTTTGCATCGTGGTCTCAAGCCAGGAACTTGTCTGTGTATGGCTCCAATGAAAATACAAGCAATTTCACAAGAACAAACAATCATTTCCCTCTTATGTTTGCTCATGATTTGCCTCCTGGAGATGCATGTGACAGGAATGCACAGGTCTGCATTGGTTTAGGGCTCTTCGCTTAATATGGTTTGATTCTGTTAGAAGATATTTTATGATATTTTTCGAGCAGGTAATTGATGTGCATGCAAAAAATAGATAGTTTTTTTTTTTTTTTTTTTTCTTTAGTCAGATACAACCGTTCCAATAAATGAGCTCACTGTTTCAGTGTTCAGCTGTTTAATCTTTCTGATAAGGTAAAGACCCTTAAGTGTCGCTGTTTTAATGTTAATATCAAATGGTGTATGTCACTTTGGCTGAAAAGAACAGTTCAACATTTTGGCACATGGCATATGAGAATTAGATCAGCTGGTAGCATTTTCTTTAATATTTCTTCATTCACCTTAGATAACAATACACAGACTAAATTAAATTGAAGGAAAAAACAAGAATTTCTTATCAAGCTGTTGGACCAATAAAAGGCCAACAACAATGCAGCTTGGCATGAGTTCTAGTCTTCCAGAAGATTTGTCCTCTTTCAGTTAGTTGTTGAGTTGTCTTTCCAACAGCTCTAAAAGGTGTTAGTTGGGTGAGAAATATCAGGTGTGTGATTTAAATCATACATCATCTATTAAATCATATATTGTTCATTGAATCCATGCCTTGTGTGTAGTATGACACCAGATTGTTGTGTACCACAACCTATTTGTCAGATAGTTCATAGGGGGATTTTACTCAATTTAGCCTGGCATAATAACCTGGTGTCATGCTCTACCTAAAATAGCAAGCTGTCCTCATTTCAGATTTAAATGCCAACAGCAAGGAAAGAGGCATTCCTGCAAAACAATAGCATTCCAGTCCTGCTTTGTCATGCTTCTTTACAGAAGAACTCAGCATATGATGTGGTCCAATGTTGTTCTATGAGCAACCTTTAAACATTTAAAGCTCTTAGAAATGCTTTTATCATGGCGATAGAGTGTCAAGGCCATGCTAGGTACATTAAAGAATGCAAGCTGAGGTTTCCATTCCTCATTCCTGAATCCCTTTATTCTAACCACAACACATACAGGTGGTTGGACCGGCGATCCCTCACAGAAAAAAATGGAAAACAGAATTAATGGCTGGAAAGGTTTCTTTGGAAATATAAATGGTAAATGGACTTGCTTGTATAAAACCTTTTTCGTCTTCTACTCAAAGGTGCTATTACACCGCAGGTCACACCTACCCATTCACACCCATTTGAGACTTTTTTTTTTTCATTTGATTTCTATATTTAAATATGACAACATTCATTAAGAGCAACAAAGTCACACGTGTAAATTTGCCAGATTTAGCCATGCAGGCTAATTTTCATATGCAGTCCCTGGCAGGTTGATGATATTTAAGAAAATATAAAAAAGCACACAGGAGAATGCAGCACAAAAACATACAAGACAACACAAGTATGAGGGACGACCAACTATAACTGTTACTGACAGATTACTGACTATAACATTGAGACACAGCTACCATGTCTCAAACAACATGTTCAAGAAAAGCTGTCACACAAAAAGAATTGCAAGTCAGTAAATTATGATGAACAATTTGTTAAAGTCACAGAGAATACAGTGTGAAAGACCTTACATTTATGAAAAAAGAAGCTAGCCTGCGTTATTAATAATGTTCTCTCATATGGTGCACAAGTTTCTCCCTGCAGGCTTCTCGTTGCTGAATAGAGAGTGTGACTGTAAAGTTGTCAAAGTATGATCTTTTGCTTTTCTGTGACACAGGAAGGTCACAGGCCACATCCAAAAGTCATCACTAAATCCTCAGCCCCCTTTTCAGGGGGTAATCTACAAACCCACAGGGCATACAACCGCTTTCCCTGTGTGAGCAACAGTAAATGATGTTCCCCAAGAGTTGGTTTGAGCTTTCAATCATGTAATGAAAAAAAGAGAGAAAAAAAAATCAAACAAATGTAATCAAAAGGATTAAGAAAGAGGAAGAGCAACAGATCCCAGCCTGTCTCTCCAGATAACATCGCATACTGGAAGCCCCTTCAAATCACCTCCCATCTGGATCGTTGCTATACCTCAAGCATTGCTGCACAAGCAGTGTGATGCACAGCAAGGATGAAAGTATGATCACCTTGTGTCTGCTCTGACTCTGGGAAAGGCGCAGGAGGTGTCCTGGCAGGGGATCAGACCAAGGTAAAGCTTTTCTTCCATCTGATTGGCCTTATGTTGTCTGCCAAGGCCAGCTTCCTGCAGAGGAAAGTTCTGCTGGTATCAAAGGCAGGTTACCTGGTCGGAATCCAGCTGTCACCAGATTTCCAGTCCATCTGGCCCGTGGGACCATCTGTCAATCCCATTGAACTGATTCCAAAATCTCACTGAGGCCTTATTAAGAGGAGAAGTGCTAAAGGATGCTTAACCCTTTCTGGCAGTCAGCCTCATGACGTTTTTCAAAATGTCTACTGTGAATCAAAATCTGAACTATAGTTTGGAAATCCAATACCAGAACCCTATATTCAACATGCCGTTAAAAATTAAGCCTTTAGCTTGCAACACTGTATTTTTACCCTATTGTTAACCGTTTTTCCAGCATTCCAGCCTGCAGAGAACCATTTGTCCTGTCAGCCTCCCCTTTCACAGCCCACAGGGTTTTCTGCCATTGTCAACCTGAAGCGAAGACTGGAGGATAAAGGACTCACACAGTGCCTGCAAACTCCCCTGAACACACTCTACCTGATGCTGCTTGAAAACAAAGGGTGGCAGATTCCTCAAGCCTCCAGCCAGGAAGGCTGCAAGCACACAGTGAGGACATCCTTTGTAGGGATTTGGACGACATTTATCAGAGAAGACACATTCTTTCGACATATTATTTTTCCCTCTTTTTCACAATTGTCTTGTCTGGTTTAAAGACCACATGGGGTGCAGTATGTTAATGAATAATCAACCTAACTATATCTAGCTGAGCTCAGTTCTAAAGGCTGATTAAAATGTATCACTGTTAAATATAAATAATAGAATAAATAAGGACATATTATTAAAAAACCAACACAGTGTATTTCTAAGATTATAAATAAGCTCTGCAATGGGCTTTTACATGTGGAGCTTCTGTTGCTCTTGCAGCTGCACGGTGAGTGTGGTCACAATTGACTTCAAGTCATGGAAGAAGAGGTCAAGACCAGCTCCCATTAAAAAATAAAATACAGGCAAAGTCACTTTTCATTGAACTAAATTAAAATGTATACTGCACATACTGGGTCATTCTCAATACAGTTTTCCTGTATTTAATAGTGTTTGCTTTGCTGATTGTTTGTGTAACTTAATCTGGCACATACAATCACACAAACCACCATGTCACCTGTTAACAACCTTGTATTTCAAACAAGGGAGACGAGAAAACAACATTTAATACTTTTTATCTAAGTGAACATTCTGAGCCTTTATCAATCAGGATTTAGAGCTGCTCACAATTATTTTATTGCTCTAACAAGGTGACATCACGTCAGCTCTGGATAAATCATAACATTGTGTAGCACTTTTTGCCAATTTACCAAACGCATTTGGTACTGTGGATCATTACCTGCTTTAAAGAGGCTACCTTACATTGTACTAATTGGTTTAAGAGTAATCTGTCAAAGAGACAGCATTATTTAACTGTGCAGTTACTTTTCAAGTTTTCAGTACTGAAACCAAAGGTTTTCAACAAGGTTCAATGATATGTCTGCTTTTCTTTACTATCTATGTTAACAATATCGTCACTTATTTGTAAAACTGTCATTTACAAATGTATGCTGATGACACCGTGCTTTATTGTTTTACTGACACTGTACATTTTGAATGAATGAACAAAACTGGATAGTGATGAGGAGGTGGAGAGTTACACTAAACAATGGTGTGAATTTATTGGAGGCAAAGACAAGCCATATTACTGAAGACAGGACATTAAGTGAACTTATTTTGCTAGTGCAAAAGGTTATCAGAAATGACCAATAACAATGTGCAATATAAATACTTTCTTTCTATATTTTTAATTGCAGTGCTTTCATGATGAATGAAAAGACAGACTACATAAGCACATATGTCTATAATACCAAGTAGCTAACACACACATACGCTTGCTGGCAAAATATTTATGTGTTGCATTTCTGGTTTTGTTGTGAGAGTTAAATTAATTATCCACAACATTAACTCTGTTGTTGCTCAATGCTTTTACGGTATTTATTACTGTTGTACTTTTGTGCTAAATATTGGCAGCTCTGATTTCCTTCAACCCTTCGCTTACCCTCTACAGCATATGACTTCATTACAGCTGTGCTAAGAATCTAATTTTGAAGTCACTTTTTGACACATTTCCATTGTCATGAATAAACCTTTAGGTCACAGGGTGTTCTGAAGAAAGATAGCTACATATCCAACATAATCTTCAATACCAAACTATAAGGAACAAGACAAATATTGTTACTACTTTGAATCGCACATCTCATCAAAAATGTTATTCTTATTTAAGTTAAATGCTTGCCTTTTTTTTAATTTTTTTTTTTTACTTCAGTTTTGAGAGCTCAAGATCTAATTGTTTAACAATAGACAGAGCAAAGACAGTGGCCCTTTATTATTCTAAGACCTCCTGGCATCAGCTTTATAATTAATTGACAGATAATAATTTGAATAGCGGTTATTATTTCTGTGATCTTTCTGTGATCTTACTCTTTGCCAAATTTAATAGGCATATTTTTGAAACCTGTAAAACATTCATTAAACATTTGTGTTGTTAATAACTGATTTTCTGAACTCATAATAAGGTTGGCGTCCCAAAAGAGGAGAGATTGCTGGTGACCTCGGGGAATATGAATCATGGCGAACATGCTCCAGCTTGTATGACTCCTGTGCTGCTGATAATATGCTAGTTTATATCCATCTTGTCTTCTTATGCTCAATTTTCATTTGTGTCTACTGTTCAAAGAAGTGCCAGGGAAACTAGAAGAAAATTGACCAAACTACACCATATGATTTGAAAGCTTAAGTTCTGTTTACAGTCCCTGCATTATTATTCATCCCACATACCAAGTATACTCCCTTGTTCAAAGAATTACACTCCCAACATCAACTTTTCATTAAAAATACATAAATCCAACATAGTTTAATAAAGTGGACTACTGTGAATCATCCTTAAAATGCAGAATGATAAATACTCAATTTATATGTAAATATGAGGTACATAGGAAAAAAATAAAAACGCAGGGAAAACGCATTAACAGTCCTATTTGATCAGAGCCCCAGGAGCTGAAGTTCTGCTTTTTAATGGAATCTGAGGGGGAGAGAGTGTTGAAGCTGAGGCGCAGAGGTGAGAGTATGAAAGCGTTCACAGGAGAGCTGGCTATCTGAGAGGACACCGGATAACAGAAAGGACCTGACAGATTACTCACACAGAGTGGAAATGGAATTATTGCATTTAGAGTTCTCAGCAGCTCTTTTGCACTCCCACAATCACCAGATAGAAGAGAAAGTCTTGGTTTACATCGAATAAAAATATGACTTTCTCGTTTGATGCTGTTTTTCTCGCAACCTCTGGGACTAAAGCAACAACTCCTGAAAACCATAGTTTACAAACTTAAATAATTCAAACATGGATAATTATCAGTAATTTTTGACTGTATGTTCATATGTGACTTGATCAGTTGATCGAAAAATAATACTTCAATTAAGGCTGCCAGTGTTACACCACAATGCGATTAAGGTGTAAAATCAAACTTCTTTTTTTTTTTTTTTTTTAGCTTTAATCGGATGCTATTTTGTCCGACAAGACCCATCAGAGCTAAGTTACCACTAACAGCAGTGTCCTCCTGTAGCTAAGGGCGCACTTACACTAGACCATCAGCACCGTGCCCAAATGAAGCTTAGCAGAAGTTCAGTAAGTAAGACTTTTGATCCACTTAATCAGGTTTCTCAGTCACCCTTTTTCACGCTATCTCATTTCCGCTGACATTGTTGAGCTGTCAGTTTGGGCCGTCTGTGGGTTAATTAGCTGTTCTATCACCAGACCTCATCTAACCAATGGCCCAGCGTTCCTCCCTCGTTTTCAGCCTATCATTGTTCAGCTCTCCTTTTAAAGATGATTCTTTCTCTCATGCGCCCCTCCACCTCCCCATAACTAAATCGCATCATCCACCCCATACAGTCCAAGCGCCAAAATATTTTCTATCAAATCACATTATTTGACATTATCACTGTAATAAATTAATTTCTTAAGATCACTTGTCTCTCCTGATTGAAATACATTTGACCCCTAAAGTCCAGTTTGTTTGACTCTGTACTTTCTTGACCTTGACATGGTTGGAAAAGTTGGGCACTTGGCTCATGCACAAGCATATCTCCTCCTGAAGACCTTCTACCAGTGTTGTGGTGGCCACGCTAAAAGATTTTTGAAATCTTAAACAATTTGAAACTTGAGAGGCCACACGTGACGACAAATCATGACAGACTTATCAGTTCAGTTCTTATAGTGCGGAGAGGAGAGCAATGAGACGACCAACTGTACACACCATAGCCTACACACTCATCAATTCATTCACCAACAACCAGTCTCCACTATCAAAATGTGTAATCTTGTGTGGTCAAATGCTTCTGAAGAGCAAACAAACATGATGGTCGAGCTAAATGTGGCGAGCTGTTAGCTGGTACATCTATGAAGTTGGTACTGAATTTATGACAACCATCTCACTTTATGCTTTGCGTTTACCTTTGTACTTTTTATGTTTGTTTTCCTTCCTGCCTTTGTCAGCTTGCTTCCCTATTCCCTATTTTTTTTATTGGCTGTCCTGTGCTCCCCTCACAACAAGATTTCTGATTATAAATATTAACCGTTTTCAATATTGACATTTTAAATCAGAGGGGCCTCGCTCATCTTCTGAGTAGAATGGGGAGTTTAAAATCACTTAACACACCTCACACCACAGGAGAATCTGGCAAGATAATGTGTCCGTTGCTGACTTTGGTTGGATGGGTGGAATCGGGCCAAAATCATCACCAATTATCTTGTAGTGTGCACCCCGCTTAAATTAAGCCTGGCTCACACTACAGGACAATCAGGCCGTTTTAAGTTAACATTTCTCCATCCCGACAATCACAAAGTTGTTCCTGACTCAATGCTCCTCTGAACTGATTACCTTCCAAGACTATCTTGAAGTGTGATAATGATCAAAGATCCATTCTTATAGTCAATTTATAGTGTGAGCACATTTGAGATTATGGAGAAGAAGACCTGTTAGGATTCTTCTTATGTGTGTCATGTAACACAAATTCAAAATTGGGAAGAAAAAAAAACATTGGGATTTTAGAAGTCCTGCAGTGTGAGCCAGGCTTCACTGTTGTTACTTTCAGTATTCCACAGGTTCCTTATAAGCAAGTTTATATCCAAACAGGGAGTTAAGCACCTTAAGTAACAATCTAGATAAATAAAAGCATAACAAAAACTTTATTGAAATCTAAAACTATAGATTTCTAACATGTGATTAAAAATGGGACCAATTACAAATTGAATGTGACTAATTGAATTTATTGCAAACACCTCCTTTGACTCAACATATAGGGCATTCTGTTGACTGTAAGACAATATCAAAAATGGAAGAAAATCCATTTCTGTCCATGGTGCAAACATTACTTAAAGTCCCACATTGGAATGCTTCACATTTTGTACATGTCAAACTGCCATTGCAGCTCTTCACATCTGTCAGTTAATTGTCTCATGTCCATTAAAATAAGGTAGTGAATGAACGTTGAGGTGGATAGACAAATCCTTAGTAGAAAAACAAATGTGTAGACCAGCCAACAAACTTCTATCAAAACCTCCAGCGGCATGCTAGTTCTAAAAAAGATTTGCACATGCTCTAAGTCACTATTGAATGGATCACCATATTTAAAAAATCCATGTATGTTTAGAAAGGAATCGTCATCTGCACTGATGAATGTTAAAACATGGTGAACTACCTAAGCTGAGGAATGTTCTCATCTACAGGGCCCAATTTGGGTAGTAACAAGGTGTTTTGTGCACGTAACCATCTGTCTTTAACAAGGTGTAGAACAGTGAAGGATGTTGATATGTGCCATGCAGCGCTGGAGGAATTATGTGAAATTCCACACATAGGGATTACTGGAAAATTACGATCGACACAGAAATTTATATGAAGTGTTTGCTGATGTTTGCCGATGCTGAGGTCTCAAACCTTTAATCCCTTTAGTCCCTACAGTTTTACAACTCTGGAACAACTTATTGACATTTTATAGCCCTTATAACCCCAACAGACTTTTATGACCTTTAGGGACAAATTAGTCCAGAGTAAGCTCATCTGTAGACAAGTGTGCTCTGATCATTGATGTCACATGAATTAAAAGGACAATGTCAAACAGTGTTAAATAAACAGCTGTGGGCAGACACGTGCACACAAAAAAAGGGCTTGAGCACCGACTGCTTTGCGCTCTACGGAGAAAGTGCACTTTTATAATAAATAACACATTTCTTGTTGGTGCATAGGCTGGCCAAGTGAACAGATATATTTAGTTAATAAATAATAGCAGGTCGGGGTCATGCCGGGGCAGCCAGGGCAACCCTAAAATTCTGATAGGCTACCCCTGTGGCGACCCCAAATCCTGAACTACTGTTTAAACTATTTGGGCTGTGTTACTACAAGCTTTAATTACATTTCAAAAAGGCCTGTTGCTTTTTGGTAGTTCTTTAAGTTATGACTTCAAACATACACTTTTTCACTACTGAAAGAGTTAAGGGGAAATGATTGTGTGTGTGTGTGTGTGTGTGTGTGTGTGTGTGTGTGTGTGTGTGTGTGTGTGTGTGTGTGTGTGTGTGTGTGTGTGTGTGTGCATACTTTCAGGCACCCCTGTAAAAGTCAGCGGTCCGGTTAGTCCACAAAATGATTCAGAGGAAGTTCAGAGGAAATACTGTGTAAGAACACCCCAGACACCCTGGTCTGTTCTCAGCCCTAAGAAACCCATCATTAGCAAATTGTAGTGATTTAGATTTTTATCATATTATATGATCAGAACTTAGTTGTTGTGTTGTATTATGGCATGAAATATAAGTAAAACAATAGTACGGCATTGAACTAATACTCTTTTGTTAAATTGAGTTCCTACCCCTCTAAAATACTCGTGCACGTCCCTAACTGTTGGCATGGCCCTAGGTGAAATGAGGTCTTAATTATGAATGACTGTTCCTGAAATAACTATGAGCAAAATCTATAGCAGAAAAAAGTCACTGCACCCATGTTTCATCAAACTGTATGTTGCATCTGCTTTATTACTCTCTGCTGAATTTAGATTTAATATGCTCCTGTTCAAAAGTCACCAAGACACAGAGGCAGTAAATCTGACATGAAGTGACCTTCACCTTTTGAGGCACATGTTTACAGCTTGGAGATTTAATGAAAAGCTCCATGGGTGCATTGTGAAAGTTTGTGTATCAAGACCTTAAAGTCTAAATGCTGAAGTAGACTAAATATTAAAACACAGCAGTCTAAAAGATAAGTAACGTTTATAAGTGAAACCAGATAGAAGGAGAAGGAAATGGAGAAGGTCCAGTCTCAATAGGGAGGGATGATTCCAGTCTGCATGCTAAATTAAACATTATTTATTATATACAATTATTTACAAGGTTATCTGTCATTGGTCAAAAACAAAAATGTCCTTCCAGTAAAATATTTTCCTGGTGCATCACAGTAAGAACAACGATCAAATAGGTGAACATTTTTTGCCCAGGATGTTTTAAAAAGATCATGTGGATGGGTTAAGTCAGCAAAGGTGGTTGGGAGGCAATATGATCCCTAAGGACACCATAGTCCAAGAGAGTGCTGACGTGAGCCGAACTTTTTCTTATTTAGCTGGAAATGTATACATTTGTAAAATCTACTATCAGATTGTTAAATTCTTTGCCTCTGTCTCTTTCCTGCTCATTCAGCATCACTTTGCTGCTCTTTCTCTAATACCACTTAACCACAGACACTTGGTAGGCTTCTGGAGACAAATTACAACATGAGAAGGGACATGTCGAAGCATTCAGTCCTTCAGCATTCAGAACACAACTCAGCCTCTTCTAGCAGTAGTAGGAAGCTAAGGGAAGGAAGTTAGATTCTGAAGTAACTTCCAAAAAAATGTTGACTGATAAGATTATGCATGATTTACTTTATCATTATCACAGGTGCTAATGTTTAGTTAACGTGCCTTTATTGTCTGTCTGAAAAACAGAGAGAAGAAAGCTGCAGGTGAAAACATCGAGAGACACACCAGCAGGCGATGGATAAAGACAGAGACAAGAGTGAGAGCAGCAGATGAGAGGTAAACAGAGCAGGTATTACAACTACTGCTCTGTTTGTTCTCCGAAAAAATGTGCATGTAGAGTAATATTGCAGTAAGCTTGTGTTTTCAGAAATGCACTTAACATATTCCTCAACCCCTCATTAAATATTTATTGATAGCAGTTGTACATTTAATGTGAGGTACAAATCTCAAAGTATTTTTAATGATGAAGATGTGTTCTTGAATGTAAATAAGGAGCCTAAAGGAGTGCATCAATAGTATCAAAATCTCTAGGAATGAAACCGCATCGCCCAGGTTGAATCAAAACGTCTTCCATGCAAAAATACAGAACATTTTCAGGTTATTGATATTTCGCATACATTATTTAGTGGTTGACTGTTTTTTAGTAATATGTCAAGCAATAAAGTCTGCAGTTACACATAGCAAAGAGGTATTTTGAACTATTACAATGGGATGCCTTTGAGTTATGCTGCTCTCGAGTTAATGAGTAGGTATTTATGTGTTTATAATATACTGTATGTGAAACAGCCTCATGTCAGTCCTTGGCTGGGGCCTCCAAATCACCAAAGTGGCCCCTTAAAGTAGGTGTGATGTGTTTGCTTGTTACAGTCATGTCATTGTCCCTGAGTGAAAGTAAGTCACAGGCCAATTCCAAGTGTAGACTGAGACAGAGCTCTGTATGTATGCTGAGGAAACTGAAGTGACCCATGCTATGTGAGAGAACACATCGAATTCAGACTATAATGAACTATCAATCAGCAGCTTCTCCACAGTGCTACATATCTGAAGTTTTGTTCCAGTTTATAGCATAATGAGCATGAGTTTTGTTCTCCTAATTTAAACATCCAACAAGGTTTAAGAAAGGCTTTGTTAAGTTCAGGGTTGTCACAGTTACTTAAATGCTATGACTCAATAAATAGAGGAATATTTCATCATTTAAATCAGGGTAGATTTTGTATTGCTGGTGATTAGAAACCATTCATATATCTGACCAGTGAGTTGGCACTTTAAAGCAAAGAGCACAGATGTGACAAGTGGTAGGTACAAAACATGTTGTATTGTATAATGAGCCTGTTTGTGATGGAACGTCACTACATTCACTGTATGTTATGTCTTTGGTTTCTCAAACGTAAATCCCTGCAATAGATTTGTTCAAGCAAGAAAGCATGCACACACGCACGCACACCAACTAATTATCCTATGGAATTTGTCAGTTAACACTTATCTGTCCACACCCTCTTATACCTCCCTGGCACACAATAAATTCTAGCAGCTGTTCATTAAAAGCTGTATTTAAGAAATTAGATTAATTGGGGTTTTCCTCCTTTAAAAGCACATGGCCTGCATTCTGACTTTATGCAGCTCCAGCTGTGAGAACATGATCATGGCTTTATAGCCCCCTGGTTTAAACATATTCCCTCAGCTTGTATCCACGTTGTGCAGAGCGTCACATTTCTGTGTAATCGCTTTTTTGGCCAAGAAACAGAGGGGCAGTAATCAACTTTATTGGGATCTATCAGTAACAAGACAAGTTCAATCAGTTAATAGTTAACCCAGATGTAAAATCAGTGTGGTTCTAAATCTTTTTAAAGTTCAACTATTACCATCACAACAACAGAAGAAGGAGGTTCATGAATATTCATTTGCTTTTTCCATTTAAAGTCCTTTGCTGCCACCTGGTGGTGACAAACTAAACAGACTGAATGAATCTGCACACACCACGTGAAATCCTTAAAAATAAAACAAATTTATTAGCAATCACAGGGGAAGTATACATGACATTGACGGGAGCAATTGTTGGAATAAAAATGCTAACTTCTTATTTACAAAGTCTGCAATTGAATGTGAATAAGTTCAGCACATGCACATACAAACTGCAAATAGGCTATATTATTACACAGGTAACAAAGCTTTCCCCATATCCCCCTCACAGTCACCCAAATCTTACAGCCCTTCACTGCTGCTGCTGTGGTCCCAAAATCCACATTTAAGATGACGACGTTCGCCAACAGACAGAGAACAACATGTGAGATAACGGAGGGCATGTGTTGGATTTTTTACAGACATTACAGTAAAGTGTAGAGCTATATAAGCCTTCATACAGTATTGTAGCCCTGATCCAGCAATACTCAATCAAAAGGTAGTTAAATTAATCAATATGCACTGGCCAAGCAAGTTGCAGATTACTATACAGTGTTGAAACTTATTAGTGAGTAGCAGAAATGAGATGTGTCAATCAATATGTTGCTCCTTAGAGGAAACAGTGTCGTCCCTGGACTGCGAGTGTTGCTTGAAAAACACATCATGATACAGACATGGGTGTGGCAAGGCATGGAGGACATCAAGTATCCAACACTTTGAAGCTCAGTAATCATGACTAACACTGGCATTCGTGTATCCAAACCCAAACAACCAAGAGATTAAAAAGAAAATACAAGGGCACACCCAAATGTGTTCAGGCATTATTCTTAAAAAGATCCTTTAACAACCTGAGAACTGCAAGCTAAACTTAGCCCACATTTCAAGCTACATAAAAAAGTCACAGGCTACAAGGGACACAACATTCAAATGAGCCTTCAATCAAACCATAATGTAACGTTTTTTCATCCACCTTCTAACCGTGGCATCCATTACTTCATTCCTCATTGTCATTGTTCGTACACAGCAGTGTTTTTACAGACATTATAACGCAGTTATAAGTTACAAATCATAAAAGCAGATTGTCCAGCGGGTGGTTTTAGATGTAATAAAGTGACTTGTGTCTGTAACAAGAGTGGATTTCATAATAGTGGGATTGAAGTTGCGTTGGACAATAACTGATTGAAACACTCACTTCGCCAAAGGCACTTAATACTCTGCTGCATTTTGGACACCACAACCACTCTGCCTTCTATTTATCCTTATGCTGTATGTAAACTTGAATTTAAGTCACTTCATAAAATAGATACTTTCATACACCAGCAAATAAAACACAAGCTACATTTTCAAAGAGTTTTTCAGGAATTGAAGGCATTAGCATTAGCAAACATCATCATTTGGCAAGTCGTGGTTAAAAACTACAATCACAATACTGCCATGAAAACATTGAGCGTTGACAGGCAGGACTAGAGGTTTAAACATGGGTTTAGAGGAGCTTTATCCTACTGTAGTCTAGAAACATTGCCCTGCAACATCTTTAGATTCTTGTGTAGAAAGAAAAATGTGAGATTAAAAAAAAAAAAAAAAAATCCTTGATACACAGACTGATAGCATATCCGCAATGATGTGATACGAGTATGGACGATCCACCTTCTAGCACAGCGCTGAAACAACTTTACAAGGCTTCAGATAGTTGGGATGGCGGTAGTGCTGTACAGGGGTCACACATCTATGGTAGTGTGACGGGTGGTGCAGATTGTGACGGTAGTGAGCAGAGAGCTGGATGACTTCACACAGGCAGTGAAAGGGATGGCTGTCGAGGACCCATGACCATTAAGGGGGCTGAGGCCGGAGCTGCAACAGGGAGGACTTCACTTTCAGCTTCTCCGTGACTTTGAATGCTGGATGAGCCACTGCAGTGTGATATCTGAAAGGGGGAACCATTGACACATTTATATGACCCCAGAGATCCTGACTATCATTAAATATGTTTCTACAATCAGTTGAGTAAAGAACCATTTAAACTTGGAGGTGCTCCTTACCTATGTTGTCTTTCTCTTTGCAGGAGACCGAGTAGCAGCAGATCTCTCGGTCCTGAATGGCAGACAGATTCCTGAGAAGGGAGAGGGAATACAAAGTCAAAAGAATATCAGTAATTGTTTTACAAGCACTGTAAAAAAGAGAGAGAAAAAAATACTGCTCAGCCCAATTATTTTGTCAAATCCAATACTAATATTGTGTTGAATCTGTACCCGACACATAGGAAAAAAAGCTGTGAAAAAATTAAATTGGTCTAAACATATTTGTTAGGAAGGTGAGGAAAAGAATCCAAACACAGATTTATTATAGACTTCTTTTGACTCTTGGATTCAGTCAGAGGTAAGTTCATGATTATCAACAGAAACACAATATTTCCTGGTGCCTCACATTTTTTCAATGAGCTGCTTCTCATCGAGCGCATTGGGTAAGTCTCGTTTGTTGCCCAGTACTAGAACCTGAAAGATGAATAAAAGAGAAAGGGCTGATACCCAACACAGCAATGTATCAACATGATCACACTCATCAATAAGACAACTTCAAGGATTTCTGTTGATCATGAGCTTTTCTTTTCATGTTTTTCTTTTGGGGCTAAATTAACAGTCTTGTGTCTCACAGCAGCCTATTGATTCATCATGGAAAACTCTTCTGTCAAGCTACTATATTGAAGACTTATTTAAAAAATGTTGACTTCAGAATCAACGACCGCTTTCTTCTAATGTCATCAAGCCTGAACATCTGACGCTCATAAGTTGCAGTGATTACTAATTGAAAGTTTAATAAATGCTTGTGACCAGAGTCACAAGAGCCCAAAAAATCAAAGTGATGAACCCGATGAAAACAAAAAGAGCACGAGATTTTGGAGCAAAGATCACAATTAGTCTCTTACAGGAATTCCTTGTAGTTGTGGTTTGTCGAGAAGGTTGTGCAGTTCATTTCTGGAAGCTTCTATCTTCTCTCTGTCTGCAGCATCCACCATGTAACTGCAAAGATGGAAAAAGATTATTATTTTTTTTTTTACAATCTGGTAGAACTAAAATACTTGTTCCACTAAACTTAAATGTAACCTTTGGAAAACGTAAGGCTGTGTCTATCTGGAGAGACACTGAAGCAAACGTGAGCAGACTGAATTGGTTTGTGATATTTACCTGATCAACAAACAACCTCAGGAAGTTAACGCCGCATCTTAAAGGCAGCTGAATGAAATGTGGTAAAATACTTACACGATAGCATTGACCCCTCTGCAGTAGCGCTCCCACATGCTTCTGAAGCGCGGCTGTCCTCCTATGTCCCATATCTTCAGTAAAAAAAAAAAAAAAAAAGCACAGTGTAGAGCATAAGAACATACAGCTCGAAGCAGACAATGGACCTGTGCCATATTAACTGCATTTACCTTTATTGTCACATTGCCTTTAGTGACCTTCCTCATGTTGAAACCCACCGTGGGGATCATGTCTTCACTGAACTGGCCTGACTGAAAGACACAAACACAGACAAAGAGTGTCATGTTGGTGACTGTTGCATAGAACAGATGTTAAAATCATCATTTATTAACAAGAAATTCCATTTTGTGTTAAATAGCATACAGAGTGCCAATATATGTATACATTCTGTGTATTAGAGGCTCCGTGTTATGATATCATCACTGACAATACGACACCTGAGTCATGATCTACTGTCATTGTGATGTAAAAAAAATTGCGATATACAGATATTTGTGATACAATATCAGTTTTTCCTTGAGGTTTTTTTCTGTGTGTGTGTGTGGGGGGGGGGGGGGGGGGGGGGGGCAGTTGGACACAAACGCTTAAAGGAATCTTGGTGTTCATGCCTTGTTGTTGTTTTTTTTAGAGACAGCTGTCCTGTTCTGTTGGAAAACTATTCTTAAATGACTTCAGTTGTGATCTGGCGCTATACAGAAAAATGTAATCACCAGTGGTCAGCATGTGCGCCCCATGAATGGAGGCTGTAATCCTCCAAGCGAGCAGCATCGGTTTCAATCTGACCTGTGGCTTCTTTCCTGCACTTTATTCCCAACTCTCTTTCCCTTATTTAATGACTCCATCCACTATCCTATCTCTACAATAAATGCACAAAAAGCCCCCCAAAAAAATCTATCAAAAAAAAAAAATAGTAGGGAGAACAATGAATATATTACGATTAAACATTTTTAACTACACATTACAGCCACAGAATCAAACTACATCAAGAACTGTTTAGTTAAATAAGAATAATTTCTCATATTATTCATCTTACTTCAGTTTTTTTATTTCAGTCAGACCCACAGCCTGAGCAACACTGTGGATGCATACACCTCACAGTCTGAACTGAACAATGGCAGTCATTTTTAACAACGACCCTTCAAAAAGGACATATTTGTGTGGTCTTATACTGTATGGCCATCTTCCAGTGGTCAGTTTCAAGGATTCTTGCAAAGTTCATCTTGCTAAACCCAATGACAGATTTGTGTGATTGGCACAAGACTCTTGTACTATATCTAACAATACTTTTGCAGAGCACTAATCAGTCTACGTACGTTCAGGTAAACGTGGATTCACATGATTCAGAAGTCACATTAAAGGTCACGTAGGTGAGGGTGATTAGTAAGAAAAGATTGAACTGTCCAGCAGCCTCAAACTGTATGACACTCCTAAACTTGTTGAGTCATGTTTAGATGATGGCATTTATGCATCAGCGACTCTCATGTCTAATCGCTCTTTCTGCAACTGAGCAGTGCTCAGTAACCTGAACATTTCAAAAGCTGTAAGTGCAACGTAATCCTGAGGTCTCGGTCAACCATCTTTAAAGGCAACATAAACTGCTTTGACATGCACAGTGTAGGACATTGTTATACACATCCTGAGAACCTATAAGCAGACAAATATGCTAGAGCTTTATGTTGCCTTTTTTGTAGGTTGTACAATTTCTGGGTCCAGTGTTACAGCCTGAACAGTGAGGGAAAAAAGCCTTTTAATGACTGTTGGCAGGTTTTTGTACCTAAGTGCAGATCACTTGCTATGGACACAACAGAACAAACAGATTAATGTGATTAATCTAGCAATAGGACAGTGTGAGTTTACAGTCAGGTTACATACTTAATAAACTAGTCTATCACAGACACAAACAAAACTGAACTTCAGAAGTCCCAACATCGTACCCATGCAATGCTGTTCTGTTCAACAAGCCAACAGAAGTTAAAAAAAAATCTTCAAAAAAAGACGCAATTTATTTAAAAAAAATTTTTTTTCACAAAGATAGATCAGACAATATCCCGAGCAATCTGCATAAATAAAATAAAAATCCTAGACAGTCTTTGGATAGAGAGGCTCCAGGCCTCGTCTATATAAGATCACCTTAACTAGATCAGAAAAATCTACACAAAGTTAACAAGAGTAGAGTTGACAACAGAGGCTTGATGTTGACACACCAGTAGTTATTACAAAGCAATGACAAGTCCGTTCACATGACTGCCTTCATGTGGAGGCGCACAGTCATTCTAGCCTGCTAAACAACAGCTGAGTGAAACCAGTCCTGGAGACACATTAGTCAACTATTTCAAAACCACTGTCAAGTCAAGCAGGCATGTCCCTGAGATTGGGAATTGAAACCTTAAATTGTTGTGGTGATGATTTTTTAATTAGTTATGCATACAATGAAACCTTCGCCCAAAACATTTCCCAGGTAGTAGCCTGGGCCCAGGTTGACACTGCTTGGAAGCTACTTACTGCAATCACGTTGACAAATGTGGTTTTCCCGGAATACTGCAGTCCCACAAGTGTTAGTTCCATCTCCTCTTTCCAGAAGAGGGACCTGAACCAGTCCAAAAGCCTATTTATGAGGGCCAGCATCTTGGATGACACCGTAGTAATCGCACTGTCTGCGGCTGCCTTGATGTGAGTTAGTGAGCAAGCTACACAGGAAGTAGCTCACTGCTATGTCATGTCATGTGATCTTCTGACAACAAGTGTTGCTGGTCGTGCGCGCTCACCTTAAGAGTGCACGAGCATGTCGGGAGCTCGCCCTTGAAATCGTTTTGTCTCGTTTAAGAGGTTTACATTTTTAGGCTTTAATCTTAATATTTACATTGAGTCTATAGATATTTAACTTAGCATCCCCGCTGGTTAGCTGTCGGGGTTAGAAATGCAAGTGACGCCCGAGAGTGCTACTGAAAGATTGTTTTCATCGACTTTATACCTACTTGTGATGTTTAATGAATACGATATGTGTATCCAAACTGCAACCAACAAAAAACTTGTTCATAAAAAAATAGGTTTGGTTTATATCATGTAAGTAGCTATAGGATAGTGCCGTTCCCGTTGCAGGTCCCTGGTGGTCTAGTGGTTAGGATTCGGCGCTCTCACCGCCGCGGCCCGGGTTCGATTCCCGGTCAGGGAACTTCCTTTTATGGCAACAAACATCTTCAGTCGTCATAAAGAATATGGCGCAGAGATGGAGCTCTTTTCCTCGAGTTTACGTCACTTTTGTATGTACTGGATTTGGAAAGAAAGTTTAAAGACTAAGTTCGACAATAAAACAAGTAAATATTAGGTTATAATGGAAATCAATGGTGCAATGTGTTGTAACGGCTTTAGTGGTCGCCAACAAATTACATAGGCCCATGGAAAATATATAAAAATAGAAAATATACACAAACAAATCCAATGTCTTCATGGATCAACTTTAACTAAATTGATGATGTGTATTATCAAATTCACATGATTTTGATCCTCTGATCTTATATTTACTGTCTCTGGGCTTTTTAAAGGCTTTGTTTAATGTAACATGTAGAAATTGACTCTCACTGGCTGAAGAGGAGGATGCCAAGAGTGGTAAAAGTGGTTTGTTGAGAATGGTCTATGTAGTTAACTTTTTGTTTTTCATAAGACCACATGCAGAGCAGGCCTTCTTTGCTGTGAAAAGCAATGAAATCCTGATGTCATACTGCAATCTTCAAATATTTCGATTTGAGAATTACAATTCCAAATGGCTGTTTATTCTCCATGTAGCTAACTGGCATGGGAATAAAAAGGAAATCAACCCTGCAAACCTATAAGATGTTCTCTGTACATTTTCAAACAAAATATAGAGCATTTCTGTAGCCAATAAGGCCCCACAGAGTAATATTGAAAACATTTAAAAAAGGTGACTTAATGTACTTAATCAGAGGACTGTAAAGAAAAATCTAGGGAATTTGTTTTGCCTTTAAAAAAAAAAAAGGGCTTCACATGGTTAAGTCAAAGTGTGACTGACTGGTATTGTGATTGTGAATATGTATAGCCTAATGGGTTTAAAAATGTGCTAGTTTTACTATTTGTAGTTTTTGTAACTTAGTCCTGCTCTATTTTGCTATATCTGGTGAGTTTGTCTTTTGTTAGGCTCCTAACAAAGTCCTACCACACATTGTCTTTCCTGAGTCATTTATTCAAATTGTTTGAAAAAAAGAAGGAAATAGTTGTTAAAATGTACAGGACCACCCCTTAACTCATATTCACATTTTCCACAAATTTATCTGCAGCTAGCTAACATGCTATTAATTATTTCAAATTAACGTCAAACACAGAATTGGTTTCTGATTATTTATTGGATTAATAATGCATTTGAAGGAAAGGCACTTTTATTTTGGATACATTTATTGTCAAAAGCTTTTTGTTAAAAATGTCATTATCAGACAGCAATTAGTATATATACTATATATATATATATATATATATAGTATATAATTATATATATATACACACACACACACACAAGTCTGTTATTGCAGGACTATAGTATGTCAATCAAAGTATTCCATATAGTCTCAATGAAAAACATGTTCAGATGGCTCACCTGTACTTATCAAACTTATTTATCTGTTGCATTTAAAAATATAAAGTACTTTATACAGTAGTCTTCACGTGTCTTATGCACTCTCACATTTCCTCTATGCCTTTACTGCCATTTTCATTCTCTTAAAAGTGCAATTTAGTATTTATTAAGTGGTTAATGACACTTAAGTTTATTTAATTCAAGGAGCCTCATTCTCCCCCAGAACATTGAAGTTGTTCTGTGTTTGACATTTTTTTGTAAGTTTCTCAGTTATTCAGCTGGAAAAGCACAGCATGCAGACAAAAATGTCAACATTTCTTATTAGATATCCAGGGGCAGTGTCATCCCAAAAATGTTGAAATCAAAGTTCCCTCTCTTATCCATGTGTCACACAATCTCCACATTACCATGAAACCTGCAGAGAAGTACAGAATTTAAAGTTCAGCAACAGAAGGACCCAGCAGAAACAGTCTTTGCGTGGACTGGCTCTGTGTCTTTCAGGTTGGCCTGCAGCCCTTGAAAGACAGAAACAAAGGCTGTATTAGTGTCTCACATTTTCTGTAATATACCACCACTTCATTACTAAAAATAATGTACTTGGGGGGGGGGGAGTAAGGGCAAGGGTATGGAGGAAACAGACAATTTAATGGTTTTCTGTGATTTAAAATGTTATACCTCCATTGTTCAAACTGTAAAAAACAGTTGATCACAAAAAAAAACTTCAGATTTAATCTTATTGGCCAGGTTTGTTTAACACACAAGGAATTTTGCTTTGGTAGACTGTGCTATCAAATGTGGACATTAAATATTAAAAACTAACTTAACAATATAAACAGGAAATTTAAGACTAATATGTATAAGAATAAATGATGTTGCAAATAAAATGATTGATGTCCAAAATTAGACAAACAAATATCAGTTTAAGTTGCCTATATAGTTTACCTTTGGCCTGACACGTGTACTGTACTTGTCAGGGGCTGCTGCACTCATAGTTGTTGTGTAAACTGTGATTCTGGAAGAAAAACATAGCAGGATATTATTTATACACATCCATTTCATTGTCCACTCCATATGTTGAACACCAGAATGCTTCAACTGAAAATCTGCCAAAGCTTCCCTATATGCTACTTGCTATGTGCTGAGTATGGTGTAAAACAAAGGCTCATTGACACAAAGTGCTGAGGTGGGGAAATTGGAATAAAAACTGGTATGCACAAAACTGCCTCATCTCAGCATCATTAAGAGTCATGTGATGAATTAAATAATGTGCTCCTTACCCGTTACACACTGGAAACAGCGACAAAACCTGCAGGACAAGAATCTGTTACAAACCTTTTTTTATTGTCTGTGAATATAAAATGAGCAGTAAACATTTTCTTTTCTTATTGTGTGTTACATTTGTTCTCTGAGAATATTGTTTTAGTAGTCATCACTTGCCTGATAAAGTGTCTTAATGTTTAGGTGTTCTTGGCCAGTAGCATTTAGTGCTATGTTTGCTGCTTCTCTATGAAACAAAACCAAAGATATTGAATAGTTGTGATAAATACTGTAGTATTGCTGAAGCATCCATCATGTCAGAGAACTCACCTTCGATGATCTCTGGCAGGGGGTGGAAGCCAGTGGTCAAAGTTAGTCTCCACTAAGTACCATCTTACAGTAAAAAAAAGGGCGGCACAATTTTATGCTTGATTAAACTCATGTCAGTCACACCCAGATGCACCAGATTTTCCCCAATACTGTATTTTGCCTCTTACTCTCCGTTCACAGGATCCAGGGGCCAGATATCAACTGGGCCGGTCCGGTCTCGAGTAATGACTGCCCCTTCACCTGCTCGCACACCACCAACAATGTAATACACCCCAGTGATGATGGGGATTTTTGAAAGACGCATGACTGCATCCTGAAAGTCCTCTGCTTCCTCCAGTGTCTGCAGAAGTAAAAGTTATTCAAAGTTTCATCTCGTCTTTCTGTAATCATCCACATTAGACTGACTTCTGCGGATGAGCTCACCTGCCTAACTAGCCAGCTAACTGGGGATCTACGAAAGATGAAAGCAGACACCACGTTCTTCCACCAGTTCCACCAATGTTCAGTGCCTGATGATGACCACACGAAAACATAAAACCAAAATAATCCTTAACATCTGATTTGTAAACTTATTTGAATAAACGAGTGCAGGGAAGAAGTGTGGTCTTACCTCGCTGGTCACCAGACACAGTGAACTTGTTAGGACTCTGTCCTGTCCACAGGCCAATATAGCCAGCAAATGAAGTTCCACGATAGGCCACCTGAATGAGTATGTCAAGAAACAGTTATCAGTTGCATAGATTGCTACTTTTTCATAATGTAACAAGTTTTTTTTTGTATCCGTTGACACTAATAAAAAACTAATGGTCTGTGTAAATTGTAGCAGATGTTTACATTTTTGGAGAGTGTAACTGTACCTCTCCATTCTTGAGGAAAACTAGGTTGACTGTCAGATTCCTCAAAACTGAATGTGGATAGTCAAGGTTTCTGCCATGATACAAGTGCCCCTCTTTATCCTGGGCTATGATGCTGGTGCAAAATCTATAAAATACAATAAAACGTTTGTTTGCATATATAAATGGGGATTCACATTCAATCTGCATATTTGTTTGACACCCTGTGTGTCTGCATTATACATCACTTAATAGCTTCAATAGATTATACATACGCTGATACTTCATAGGCAAAGTTAAGAATGATGATATCTGAAAGGCTTCCTCCAAAGTATTCTGCAAGGCCACGGATCTCCCCTGCATAAGGCTGGGGAATGTACTTATCCAAGGCCACTACAACCGGTTTGACTGCTTGATGCACCCATTTTGGAACAGTGGAGCTGGCAAAGACATAAATGTAATTACAAACATACATGTTTGATGTTACTGCACTTGATACAAACAATAACAAGATCATGATAAAAACCAAATTGTATTTGTCTGCCTGCTTGGAAACAAAGTGTTTATATAAAGTTGACACATATAGAGAAGAGACCATAAGATTGTTTTTAGCTCTCTGTGGCTGTGACACTAATGATTTAAATTCAAAGTGTGATGTTTACAAGTATGTTATTTGTGTCCCGTTTACCTTTATAGTCAACTTACTTAGGCTGAGCTTTAGCAACACTACACATAACTATGGTAAATTTTTTAACACCACCACCAGCAGATGTGAGGCAAAGAACTTAAAAAACTTACTCAATGACCTCTGCGGCGGCTTTTTTTAGAAAGTCTGCATCAAAGACTTGTGTTAGAGGCGCCCATCGCACCTCTGGCTCATCATCCAGGCTGATATTGAGTGTGGGTGGAGCGATCTCTGCCCGGCACGAGGACACGACGAGTCCGAGCAGCAGCAGCAAAGCTCGAGTCGCCATGCTCGGTCCAGAGTGGAACTAACCTGGGCTGATAGCAGAAGAGACTGCCGCGGAACTCAACTTGATTTGCAGGAAATAACAAGAATTAGACTTCCGCTCCGCATCTTTCAGAATAAAAGCTCAACTAAACCATCGTGTGCTTAAGTGTCCACCTACCCGCTGATAAATAAAGTTAGTTAGAGTTATCACGCTATCTAAAAGGGGAACTTCCTACCCTTTGTGTCTCATTGTTAGTGATGTACTTATTGGGAAATAGGAATAGACAAAAAGCAACTAACAGCAGCATAAAACTAATCTAACACTGAATTTACAGAAAACGACCAATATTGGATAGGAAGTGTACTTAATCCAAGTTGAAAAGTTTCATATTGACACCAAATGTTTAAATATGTGGAAACAATAATTTCCAAAAATAATCTTGTTTTATCAGCTGTTTTACAACCAAATCGGTGTGAAGCTGTGTGATCTATTTTGACACCTTGTTGGGTGTATTTACAGTCTATGAGTATAGGCTATGTAAAGGAAATTGTAGGTTAATTATTATTTATTTGCTGACCTATCAACGTAGTTGATCAGAAATGAATTAAACTACAACATAAAGCATTTGTTATAAATGTTGAGTTGTTGCTATAAGGTCCACAGTAATTTGGCAGAATAAATATTTGATGAAAACTCACTTAGTATTAAAGACGTTCCACTTTTACAGTGAATGTGCTGATTTACAGGCAATAAAAGCCATATCTCCAAAAACGGTTCAGTCATCTCAGCCATCATGCCCTCTGTACAGAAAGCATCCTAAAAACGCATTCCAGTGGTTCTTGTAAGCCTTTTTTTCTGAACTCATGACATCTTTTTTTTTTTTTTTTGCTTCCTCTTTTACAGTGGTGTCAGTGTTTGCTACATCGCCTTCAGGTTTGCCACATTTGGCAGCAAGGGAGGCTATGTCCTGCCTCAATGCAATTATGCGTTTGCTTCGGTTTGCTTTAAGGAAAAGTTGAAAGAAGAAACGAGAAACTATATGAAAAAATCATTTAAATACTGTGTAAATGGTGGTGAGCATGACAATTCACAGTGTAGCTGTTAAATGTGGGGTGTTACACCAACAGCATTGTCCTTGATTGGGTTCATGTTGTCATGATTCAGTTTTGATTTCCTGTCTTGTTTTAGTTCTCATTTTTTCCCTTGTATGTTTCACTGTATCCTTGTGTCCTTAATGTTGTCTGTAAGTTTGTTTCCTGTTTTACTTGTTTTAAGGTTCCTAGTTTGGTCTAGTTTGGTTAGTGTGTCTTCATCTAGTGTTTAAGTTTTTCCTGTTTTATTTTGTAATATCTTGTTCAGGATGTGTTCTCAGTGATGTGTTTTCAGTGTCAGATTTTACTTTGAAGTTTTCTTCAGTGTTTCTGTTCTTGAGTTCTTTGCTCCTTGTGTGTTTTCCACATGTCTGATTGCTCTGATTGTCCTCACCTGTCTAACCAGTCTCTCCTGTGTTTGACTAACCCGTCTCTATTTCGTCTCTGTGGTCCTTCCCTTCTGTGTCAGTGTGTGTTTTGGTAACCTGTCTCATATTTCCTGTCTTCTTGGATTATTTGGTTCCCTGCTCCTGTGTCTTTTTGTTTTGGGATTTTGTTTGATAATGTTTTTGAATAGTAAGTTCTGTTTGCCTCGTGTCTTTTTTAACCTGCAATTGGGTCTTTCTTCCCTTTTTTTCAACCCGAGTCCATGACACATGTATGTCCTTTGCCACTTGTGATGCTAACTTCTGATGCTCAAGCCTATGACAGATTGTAAATCTACATTTACCTCTAGTGTAGCACTTTGGGAAGCACAAGCAACTTGTAAATGTTATATTATGACATGTTCACAATATAGACCATTTCTTTAATCACCCTGGCCTTTTCTAGAGTTCTCATGTTAAGCTATACTTGTGTTGTGTGGTGCTAAGCATGTGATTGGATTTTCCAGAGCTCATTCCTGTTATGAATGGATATGAGTGATACGAGTAAACGGAAACAACAACATTGTGGACAGTAAAAGAAAAACCCTTCAATATTTTTTAAGCGGTTACGCGGGAGCTACATATAACAGTCTTGAAAAGCCAACACAAAAGACCCAAACAATAGGCTAAGCATGATAGATGAGTAGAAATTAGTTTAGGTTTCTGTGACTGACATATTATGGCCTTGTTTCGACCCTTGTCAGCTTTAAAATCAGCTGTTAAAGCTGATGGAGATTATTTTTTTTCTAGACTCATTTAAATAGCAAAAAAAAAAACAAAAAACTTTTTGACTGTCAATAGTGACCATTGTTAATTTGAAAAAACGTTTAAAATCAATAATGCTTGCTTTGTGTCCTGAAACGTCCTGGCCAAACCTGACCCCTGGCGGTGGATAAGGTAAAAGTCATGCAATTTCTCTGTTGTGAAAAACTGTTGCCAGTAATTCCACAAGGTGGCGCTTGCACTGCATTTTTGACAACTATCAACAGATCTGTCAACAGTAAATAAAAAAAAAAGGTGTTGGAAAAAACTCAAGTAAAAAAGTAATTCAACACTTGTTTGAGCAAACAAACGGTGTCTCTCCAAATGTATCAGGGAGACGTGGGTAGAAAAATACCACATCTTCCACCTTCTGCCTGAACAGCATTTCCAACCAACCATAGTGGTAAGAAGTCAACGGACACATTTTCTGCTCACACTCCGCAAACTTTGAACATAGCTTAGTTTATGCCTTACATTATGTAAAACATAAAAACTGTTTGGGTCTGACTTACTAAACCTCATTCAGAATCACATAATTCTATTAATTTGTATTTTCTATTTCTTTGATGCTTGTTATATATTAGCACTTTCTCAGTTACAATAGTTAATTTTATTTTGAGTTTTTTTTAGTGTTATAATGACATTAAAAAAAATAAATCTTGTCCACGATTTATTCAATAATCACAAGGTACAATTTGTAGTTAAGATTTAAAAATGTACACTTGCACTTTACTCATTTAGTTCTAACAGTTTAAAACGGTTTTAAAACTATGTTTACAGCCTGTAATCTAAGACCAGCTATTGATTTACACAGGCGCTGCTGCGTTATGGGTTATGTAAGTGTTATGTAAGGATGTGTTGAGAAGAGCTGTAAGGTCGGTTGCTGAGAAGACAGGAAAACACAAAGTTAACGTGGGAAAAAAATGCTTTATTAATATTTAATATATATATATATCAATAATACTTTATATACAAAATATGTACAACAAACATCCTTTAGTTACATTTCAAAATAAAAATCCCAAGTACCTCGCTATACAAAACTATTATTTTAGTTAGAACTTTTACATTCACTCTTTTTGCCACAGACACATTTAAAGCAAAATACATGTAAAAAACCTGCAATTGTTGTGTCTGCGTTAATCGAGTAAAGGCAACAGCATGAGCTAAGGTCAGGCCTTAACATAAAGAGGGCAAGATGCAAATCTGGTTTAACACAGCGCACTATACTGTACACGCTCTCTTGAATACAGCACACAACTACCTCATCCCTTGCCTGCTCTCAATGCAAATACACTCAGTGGGTCACGTATCAAAAATAGAGATGTACAAGTAGTATAAACGAAAATAATTACAAGACATGACTGAACAGGAAATCTATGTAAATACACAAATATTCATGAGTCACACATTAAATCATAAAAGCTTGTATGGCCACATCAATTTTAACAGACACGTGTGACACACCTTGTACAATGACAACGCCCTGAAATTTTTGAACATCGTTCAGCTAAGCTCCAAGGAGTTTGAAGGGTCAAGTGAGCAATGTTTTTTTTTATAAACATGCCTTGTCATCATGAACCGGATTCTTTTGTTTGGTAAACTTTTAATCAAGTTTGTTGCACTTCCTAAAGCAACTCAGACTGAAGGTGGATCCTCCTTTTTTACAGATCTACAGCAGGTAATAATAATTCAAGCAGCATCTACAAAGAGCAGTCGTACAACCTTTACATTCATGACAAACTGTGCAAAAAAAGTAGGTCCAAATCATTTTGGGTGGCTTTTCTATGCCTTACATTCTGAGTTGACCTCTGACATTTATCAGAGTGCTGAGAAAACAAACCTTCCAAAAAATATTCTCTCTTGATATCTGACGCACTCATCTTTAAACTGACCAAAACTGATCTTCACAGTGTTCTCGAGCTTTGGGACCAGTAACAAATCATGAGCCTTCACATGGCTAGTCCATGTTAAACAGAAAAGTACTGTTTGAGTGTGCGAAGACCTGCCGAGAAATGAAGTGGCCATTTGAGCTTTTTTGATGGGGTCAAAATTCTGATAGGCTCAACGATGACTGTGGTTTAAATGGTTACCAGTGCGCCTGTGTCCATTTACCCTTTTCTCAGTGTTCTAACCATTCGACCACAACAACATTCGGAGGGAAGGGTTTCAAACAGAAACATATCTGTTCAGTCTTTGGATTCCAGGTTCAATGTGGAGACATGCTTTAAAGCTTTGTGAAGTGAGTGGGAGTCCATGGGGTTCTGGTGGGTCACGGGAGACCCTGCCCTCTGGGACATCACCAGAGATGAGGGAAGTGTCTGCAAACTCGCTGCTGAGCCGCTCATACCAGGATACATGACCGGCATGCCCCCCGGGTACCAGCATTTCTCCAGCATTGGTAGATATGCTGCGGCGGTTGCAGTTGTAGGGGGGATGAGGTAGAAGGGGAGACAAAAGGGGTTCTGGTTGGGGGAGAAGCTCATATAACTGCCAGGACTTCCCACCATCTGACCAGGAAGTACCTCATCTTCTGGAGAGTCGGACCTTAACTTTTTGGCCAGAGGCTCGTCGCCCTCCTGCTTGATGGATCTCCTTTCAGCCCCAGCCTGCTTGAGCTCCCCCTCCTTTGCGTGACTCTCTGACCACTGAGCCTTTGGGTCACGTTCTCCTCCATAGCCGCTGTCAGTGTCTGTATCACTGCCACTCTGCTCCCCCATCCCATGGGGATAAGTCCTTTGAATGACAGGCACACAGTTCTTAGCGGGGACCTCAGACGCCCTTTGAGGCTGTCCAGCAGGTTTCTTCACTTTCTCTGAAGCTTGTGGGATGGAATCGTCCGGGTTCGGGCTGCTTTCATGATGCAGGACTTCAGCTGCCACCTTTTGGATGTGGCTGATGACATGGGAAGGAGTCAGGTCCTGGCTAGTTTCTTGGCCGGCCAGATAGTGAAGAACCTCTTTCGCACACAAGTGAAAGCCGGAGCGGAACATCTCTTCACTGCTCTCTTCACCTCCATGATCACCTGATTGATCACAAGTTTTAAAATGTTTATTCTATAAATTTAACTCATAGTAGTTCTGAGATGAAAGAGATTGCAGAGCTCCTGATTAATAGATGCTAAAAGAACAACATGCTTTAAACATTTTATTTTTTTGATCTAATCAACATTTAGGCATCACACTTACTTATTTGCAGGTCCTTTTGTAGTGAAATAATTTTCTGCTGCTGCTGCTCCAGGAGGGTACTCAGAGCTTTCACATGCTTGAGAGTCAGTTCCAGCACCACAGCTTTCTCCAAATGACCCAGCGTCTAAAACAGGAAGACCTTCGATAAGCATGTTGATCTTTCTTATGTAACACATTCTGCAGCTGAGTAGAGGACAAGCCTCAAACGCCCGGGAAGTCATGCAATTCACGTACACACACTAAATTATGAACAACACATTTAAAACTAAAACTCCGTCTGTGTGTATGGAGACTATAAATTAATATAGTTACAAAAAAAAATATTTTTTATCTCCCCAAATTCTCACACTTTTGTTTTCCTCATTCTAAAACTGAATCCAAAGGCTGGAGCAAACAAACTTATCGGATGAATCATGTGGTGTCTCAGTCTCACATTCCCTGGCTCTCGGCCCATAGCAGTCACCATATGCACAAGATAATACTCACTGTAAGCTTAAGATGTTCTGGCAACAAATCTTTCAGCTGGGCGATGCATTCATTTATCCTGTCTCGTCTTTTCTTTTCGATCAGTCGGTGTGGTAACTTGTATGTCTCCTGTAAGAGTTTAAATGTTGTCAGTGATATTCAAGCAGTTGAATCGAATAAATGATGTAATATTGTCATTTATTACTTAAATTTACCTTGCTCTCATCCACACGCTTCATGCCCCTTCTGGATTTGTACACATACATTGGAAAGTCCATCCTTGGGAGACAGGTTGAATTAGTTCATATAGTTGCAGGTGATGATTCTGTTAAAATGTATTTCGGCGATACATAAAAAATGACAAAACTGCAACACAATTACTGTATCTTACCCTTGTAGTTCAGCTATATCCAGTGGTGGGTGTTTTGGCATACAAGGAGGTGGTTGCGCACTTGTAATCCTCTCCATGTCGCTCAACTGTATAACCCGAATAAAGTACTTAAAAAAGCCTCAAAAATGTTCACAATGCGACTCTATTGCATTCACTTCAAAACGAGAAAAAAAAACATCCGAAAGGCGGAAATAAAATGAAGAAATATCTCCTTTTATCCAGTGTGTGTATTTTTTTCCCGCGGTGAGCTGGAGTTGGGCACGGCGCAGTGTTGTCACCCTGCAGGTCCGGACTGAGTAGTATGTCTAGGGAGGCTCCACGCGCAGCTCAATGTGTGAGCGCTGGGTGGGTTTTGACTACGTGTTAAACCCTGTGACTGCGGGCACGTCTCTCGGCTGCAGACAGACTCGACACCGTCACATGAGCCTCACGTGTTGGACGGCGCTTTCAACTCCTCGCCCTCCCCGCACACACACACACACACACACGCCTCCTCCCCTCTCATTGCCGCTGAGTACAACCCTCTTCTGTAGTAGGCTGGGGCTAAGTCTCGTGGACGACCATGCTCCAGCTCTCGAGGCAAACCGTGTTTGCAGAGACGACTTTGTTTACAAAGCCAAAAAGTGGAGCAACAGTTTATTCGGACAATGTTTTGAAATGTTGAATTGTTATTTTGTGAACTTGCGAATATGGCAGCCCATGTAGAAAAGGATTCAGGACCGACGGAAAACATCGTGTCTTCCAGTGACACGAGACTTGAAGAAAAATATAGCCTGTAAAAAAAACAAAAAAAAAAAAAACATAGCCACCTCATACGCTTAATGCTTCAATCGATTATAATGCACGAGTAAAACTAACACTCAATGCGCTCAAACAATGCTGAGCTATAGGCATCGCATTGTATTATTAAACTTGACAAAACTATGTTTAATAAGCTCTCAACAGAATAGCATAACGTAACATAGGTCTACATGCATTTTTTTTCTCCACATTTTTCATTGTTTTCCTTTTATAAGCACGGAAGAATCGTATTATTCTTTTAATTTTATTGATTTGGAACATTTTGAATTAGCCTATGGGATCTTGACTTTAAATAGGCTACAGACGAGACCAATAGGACCCAGTTTATTAATTGATATTTAAAGCGTAGACTGTGAATCAAATAATAAGTATCCACGGTTAATTCTAAAGCTTTCCAGTGTATTATTGTTGCCAAGAGGTCAAATATTCAGCGTGGCATGTGATGCGCTCAGCATGAACAACGTGTAATTTCATACTGTGCCCGATTGCTGTGTGGCACGTGCAGCAGCAGCAGTGTCGCGTCTGCTGAGTGTTTTGTTTTCTTTTTTTTTTTTATAGCCTACCGGCTGCTGTACTGATAGTATTAAACCTGCCTGTACCCAGTGGGATGTCACGTTGAGCTCCTCATGGCCAGGGAGTGTGGAGCGGATCCCTGCTTGTGACGTCATGCGCGCAATCTACCGAGAGTGCCCGAATGGTCGGTCGGTTCCACCCGCCGACGTCCCGAAGAAGCCAAAGACTAAAGATAGCAAAAGTCCCAAAACAAGGGAGCGACTGGCCGGACACGACCTACCCTATTCTCCAAGTCAATCAAATGTTCGAGAAAATAAAAAAGTTAGCAGAATGCGTACTGGCCTGTGGGAAAAGACAAGGAGGCAATGACAATCAACAATTAATTAATAAAGATGTAGGTGAAATGGGCTTTAATATATAAAAATAAATAAATACACCAGGGCTAAATGGGCTTTAAAAGGCCAGGACTAACGTTTGTTATTGACTTTCACCTGTGAACCAAAAAACGATAGCCTAGGCTATAAGATAATTGAACACACTAGGCTTCACTACATTACAAGATTAACACTCATTTTCAAGCAAACAAACAATCTATTAGCCAGTCAAAATGTGAGGTGCAAAAACGGCCCCAGTCAGTTTTGTATTTATAAGTAGTTGGGTAAATATTGGTGTATTATTATTTGTAAGAAAGAAAGAAGAAAGAGGTTGAATTGTTGTTAAAGACTCCACATGTACATTTAAGCTCATAGTATTTTTCCCCTCTTCAAATGTAGACTAGTTAAGTATAAAGATGAAATAGCTTAAATAAAAATTCAAGTAAATAGTGGGTTTAAACATATATACTTCCAATTCAAAGAAGTAGCTTATATATTGACAGTAAGTTAAAATTGAAGCAACATTTAGCTTATGTTGTAAGATTCCTATGAACGAAAAAAATGTGCTTCATACACTGAATTAAAAAAAAATCAGAATGTAAATGCAATATATATATATATATATATATATATATATATATATATATATATATATATACACACTACACCACATATATACCCAGTTAATTCTAAAGCTTTCCAGTGTGTGTGTGTGTGTGTGTGTGTGTGTATATATACATATATATTTGTTAACTTAAAATCTTCTTACCCAAAATAACCTATCATTTGCATCATGAAGATTTTATTCATTTTATAAGTCAGGTAGGGAAAGATTAAGAGCTAAATATTAGATTAGTTATTATTTTAGGGACGTTGAGATTAAATCTGAAGCATGTCTGAAAAGTGTCTCAAATCAATCATGTGATAGTTTATTTTGTTTGAATATAATTTCAGACATATATAATCATAGACTCAAACATTTCTAAACAATGAGGCATGTTGGTGGCTGACTTTCTAAAATTCATTCTGTTTCTTCAAGTCAACAATAAGAAAACACAAAATAAAGTAAAGGATAAATACATCAATTTAATAAATAATTCTACTTTAATATACAAATTGACAGAATCCAGATTATTAGTTATTCTTAACATACATGAGCGAAAGTGTTTTTCTCCCTCTCTTTTTCTATACAAAAGCAAAGATCGGCAACAAACCTTCTGTACACATAGTAGTCAAGAGAAGAATTATAACAATAGCATGGAAGTTAACTTGTACATTTTAGTAAACATGAAAATAAAAACGAGTGCCTCTGCACAAGCAGCAGACTCGTATCAGTCTTTAAATGCGGTCAAACACAGGCACAAATGGAACAAGTTTGCTGCAGACAGACAGAAAAGGACAAAGTATTGATTCATTTATTTATGGAGAGTCACAGCTCCTGAGCTAGTTGCATTAACATGAGTGAACCTGAACACATCATAATATTTTTTTTTTAAAAGACAAACACTCCTAGTGTCTGTCAAAATAAAATTCAATGTAAAGCAAATGCATCATATAATGATGAGGCAGTGAGATGTGACAACATTTGCAGGTGAAGAAAACTATTTGAATATATTGCTTTCACACAATATATACTATCTCTATTTCGTGCAATTTACAATCAAGAAATATGCACACCTTTTACGAAACAAATCAAATGAGCAGGTCATCTTATTGATATAACTTCTATTTGTATGCAAGTAAAGACGACTGGCTACTTCCTATTTTATTCAGTGGCAATAAGGTACAAACAGAAACATTGGCTCACTTAAATAAGACAAACTAAATGGAACTTAAATCCACACTTCAATGATGTTGCATATTTAAGTTATTATATTGCACAACATACAAAAAATAAGACATGTAATACTGCTTGTTATGCCAGATATAGACAACGTTGAAATAAAAAATGAAAAACAAAGTTGTCTATTTCTCCCTGTCTAGTCAGCTATATCATGTTTCAAGTTCAACCCGTAAAGGCTGTGAGATGAGTAATCCATCCAACAATAACATAGACAACATTTGGCACTAGTTTAAACTGGAAAGATCACAATGAGGGGGATGAGCGTTACTGTTTGAGTAACACAAGTGTGGGGTAGAGCTACACGTTGCATTATTCCTACCTATGTTACAGTGGTTAGAAGTTACACTCAGTGGAGCTGACATTGTTTGTTACCTCTGAGTGAAGACTACACAAGCAGCCGATGCAGATTCTTTAGGGCACCGTCAGTTAACCTTAAGCAGGCTGCTGAGGGTTAACGTTCATGTGCTGAGGGTGTCCTAGCAGGCCTATCCGTTGCTTCTGTTTTCTCTGCTCTGTCATCTGGAGAGAAAAAGGCAAATTTGTAAAAAAAACAAGCCCACCTGTACCTCTGAAGCATGCACGTCCTCCTCTGCCGAATTTACCGATTCATTCATTCTTTCACTTCATTTATAAAGAACTACAAATGCAGCATTAACTCTGCGCACTGCTGAAGAGAAAGAGATGCTTTTTGTCCTTTCAGCTGTGTCATCCACATCGCACAGTCCTCTGACGAAAGCAGCAGAATACAAACTACTAATACTGAAACTCTATCTAAAGAAATTTCAGAGATCAAGCATAGCACATGAGTCATAACGCATGTTTAACCTTTATACAAGCAGGAATAAGAACACGTTTTCTGCTAAGAATTAACTTGAATGCAATGGTCGTCATCTCAACACTGAAACAAAACAATATTAAAAGTGAGATTAAGTGTTCTTGCAATGATTGTGCCAAGAGAAACAATTCTGATTAGAAGAGCGTGTTATGGACAAATATCAATACAACATATGCAGTAGAATTTCTGAAGTAATTTCACCAACTTTTTTCTGTTACTTTTGAGTAATGCCATTTTCTTTACAAAATATGACTATTCAAATATGGCCGTACAGATGTTGATTTTGTACCAAAATGTGCCTGTTAGTGTTACCCCTGTACACTTCATAGCTTTTGACAACACAGTAATCATTTCCCCGTCTGGGTCAAAAGGTCTTGGTTACATTCACTTCCTCACAGATAGTTCTCATTTCAAGGGTAAAGGGAATTCTGTTTAGTAGAAGCAGTGTGCAGCAATTGTGCAACTGATGCCTTGTTTGCTAATAAGCACAAGTTTTTTTGCACAACTTTGAAGGAGTTCAGTTGAGTGTTCACTTGAGTGTTTTTTCCTCCTTGTCTAGTTAATATAACAACAACTACTATATACTACTATACCATTAAAAATATTGAATTATTATTTGATGACAACAAATACTTTGGCCAACACGCCAGTTGTCTCTTGAAGTTTAAACTCCATGAGGATTAGAGTTGTGAGCTGCTGTGAGTTATGACTCATCACTTTTGGTAATCTCTGCATCTAAAGAGCAATGAGCGGCATACTTAGCTAAAGCAACACTCGCTGTCCTCAAAGCCACTGAAAACCTTCTCTCACACTTCACGTTTTAGCCAGGATGGATGCTGAACAGTGTCTCCGCCTAAGTTAAACCAACCTGTTCTTTCAGCTCGGTGAGCTGGCCTGACAGGTTGGACACAAGTTTCATGGTGGACTCCAGCTTCTCCTGCAGATTCCTGATCTCATTTTGCTCCCCGTCAGCGTCACTACTGACCAGTGACATGGCCCGCATCCGTGGGAACCAGTCCAAGTTGTGGTCCTGGGAAAAAAAAAATGTTAATAGTTGTAGCAGGTTGATTAGCACAACATACAACTGATACAATAAATTCTCTGTGGTACTTTTTTAAATTTGTACATTTGTACATTTTTCAGAAGTGGTTTGATTTTCCCTACAGGCCTTGTGCTGCCTGTAGCTGCATGCAGTGATTTGAAGACTATTGTTCAAGCAGAATGACGTTAATCGGGAGGGACTTTCTGTATCTGTATTCTTGTAATCACTCGGAAGTTGTTTACTTGTGGGTTATACGTTTCCCTTATTTAAAGTATGAAGTAGGCAGTATGTGGTTTCGGACACAGCCACAGTGATGGAAAAGAACACTGCTGCATCTTTAAATGTCTCACGTAAAAAAAAAAAAAAAACCAACTCTCAGACAACTCAGTTAAAGAGTCAAAAGTAATCCACCTTGTAACATGAGACATTTATCTAATTTACTGTTTCCATTTAGTTTTTGATCCGTAACAAGTTCATTTTTCTGTGGTTAAGTCAATGTCATAACCTTCCATCTACCACAATGTTCTCAAATGTTCTTCTTTGCAGAATAAATCTCTTTCTCAGCTTCAGACATAAAAAAGAGAGCCTAACAAGTTTCATTTTAAAATGTAAATAACAAAAATATGATTCATTACAATTTTCTACTGAAATATAGGGATTAATGAGGATTGACATTTGGCAGCCCTCAAAACAAGTCATCTAGACGCTCTGGGTGCTTTGTTAATCTGCTTCTTGCTGAGCAAGATGAGTGGAAATGCTTTTCCATTTCATTCTTTGCAACATAAATACAGATCTTACACTTCCATGTTTCTGTCATTTGGCCTAATTACAGCTTGAATGAGAGGGTGGGATGCTGTGTGGCCCTTGATATCCCTGGCTGGAAACAGAGCTCTGTTAACAAAATGGGCTAAAAAGTCCCTAGGTTTCAGTGGCTGATATGTTGACAGATGGTTAAGTGAGTTGGCCGTCCAAACCACAAACCATTGCTGGTTGAAAAGGCAGCCCGAAGGGGAATCACACTACACTAAAATGACGAACATCACACACTCATTGTGAAAGGACGAGACAATTTCTGTTAGCAGGTTCCACTTCCTGAATGCAAGGTGACAGAGGCTATGTTTACCTCGTTCATCCCCTTCAGAGAGCCTCACATTCACAACTATTTTCTTTTAAAATAAAATAAAAGTCATATTTATTATAATGTTTCTATTAAATCATGTAGGAATTAGCAGTTTAATCATTGCACTGGTGTGGCTGTGGCTCTGTTAGTTAGCTGTCTCTCAACTGGAAGGTTGGGGGTTTAATCCCCAAGACATTGAACCTCAAGTTGCTTGTGCTACTTCTTTGGTGACTTGTCAATGTGTATGAATGAGAGAAGTTACTTCTGATGCTAACTTTAAACCTTTGCCATAAAGTGTAGAAATGTGTAGGTATGACCTGTGGTGTAAAAGTGCTTTGAGTAGTCAGAAGACTAGAAAAGCGTGATCTGTCAATCTTTATTTGTATAGCGCCAATTCACAAGTGTTAACTCAAGATGCTTTCCAAAAAGCAACATACCAGTCCATTTACCATTTCAATGCATCTTCGTCTCTTTGATCGAAAAAGAAATAATGACAACCCAAAACCTAACAATATATTTTCTGTCACTGCACTAATTTAAGCTAATGAGCTACATTAAAGAAAACTACCAACACAGAGGTCATTCCCTCATTTTGGAATTTGCCTCCAAACCAAACAGTGCACGTTTGTTTAACGACTATGTCACCACCGGTCCTGCCCTCTTTCCATCCTGGTGTTTACACGAGAAAGCACTTCCAGTAAACTGAGAAGTGCAGGCACGACTGAAGATTGTACTTCACACTGGTTCAATGGAAATGACGGAAGTACATCTTTCATTATTAAAACCACATAGCCATAACTGAGAAACAGGATGCTGTGTGGTTAAAACAGTAACCTAACGTCACATTAATGTCGCAAGGCACCAGACGGGCTGACAGCCCACTCAGACAAAAACTTCAAATGAATAGCATAACATGCTACACATCTAATCAAATGTAGATACTGATGAAGCACATTTATTCTAAAATAGACTCTTATACTTAAAGAACCATTCTGAGTGCTTGTGGTTACTAATGTTTGAAATCTGTGCTGAAGACGATAATATCCTGCTGCTGAGGAGGCAACAAGAATGAGGAATATGAGCGTGTATAAAGACTCATGTTTTTACACCTCAGATTTGACACTTGGTTCTCAGAGCCCTCCACGATTGACGTCAGTCCCAGTCATTGTCAGAGTAGTCTGACTTCCACACCCCCCTTCTTCTCCTATTGCTACTTCCATGTTAACGCAGCAATCAAATGACATCTAAGCTGCGGGGGAGAGACTAAATAGACTGAAGACAATGAGCTTACTGGTTTGTTCTTAATGTAATCATAAGCTAATGCTTGTAAATTATAATAAAGTTTTACACTACAAAAAGGAATAATTAATCAATTATTAATGTGTGTAAGGTCATAATATTATTGTTAGTATTTAAATTCATTACTTCATACTTTTCCTTTACTTTGTCTTCCATGCTGTTGTAACACATGTTTTTTTTCCTGTTATCTTAACTTATGTCCAAATTGTTCAATACCAAATTTCCAGACTAATTGAGAATGTATATGAAAACATAAAGGCAGAAAATGTTATCTTATGACAGCAAGATGTCAGCACTTGAATTAAATACATGACACATTCACTATTTAGTAATTTCTTTTTTCATTGTTCATGTAAATGTATTTACTATGTTTGTACACCTTGTATACATGATTAAATGATTTACACATGTGGTCTGTCTGTTGCACTATTGGTCCTCAGTGTACTGCAATAAACTCATGGGTCACATCTCCACGTAGACGCCAGAGACGACTGTGAACATCTCAGCCAGTCGGAAAAAGAGAGACGCCTTCCGTTCCAGTAAAAGGTAAGCCATTCATTGTCTTTAGTTCTCAGGCAGTATTGAAAGGCTAAAGGGAGCCCGAGTAGGGTGTTTAGAAACATCTGGCTTAAACTGGGGCAAGTGCAAACATATTTGTCTGTGTTTGCATTCATAAAGTAACAGAGGCCTCTGTATGAGTAGTGCTGTGCAGGATGAGCTGATTGGCTCAGGTTGTTTTGCTTGGATGGCAGTAAGGGATCCTGGAGGTCGCCCACGCTGGTCTGAGCCCACTTTGTAATCAGATGTACCGCTGTAAAATCCCCAAACAATCATTTTGGCTGTTTTGTAGCTTTTTTTTTTTTGCATTTCAATGTAGCATATTTAAAGTATGTTAAAATCTAAAGTAAATACTAGTATTTAAAAATTGTAATGAACTGTGATTCATCACAGCCTCTAGGGCTTTTTTTGTCTTGTGACCTCTTTGACTTTACAAAACTTTAGGCAAGCCAAGACATCTAAAACACAAAATCTTATAGGTAAAATGCATTGGTTTTCTAAACTTTTTTGTAAGTTAACATTCATCTTAGCGAGCATTGAGACTGGTTAGACATTTCTGCACAATGGATGACAGAAAGAGAGAGTGACTCTCAAAGTTTCTTGTTTTGGCATTGGCTTCATGGTCCATAGTAGCCAGTGTTCAATATATTTTTATACATTACATATTTTTCAATTGTTCAATAAAAACAAATTTCATGCGACCCTATTTGAATACCATGCGGCCTCACGAGTTGTTGGGATCCAAGGATGGGAAAGTCTGCTCTAGTGTGATCAATCATAACATATTAATTTGATTTACAGCACTTTAAGTTGGAGAAGTTTTGTGAACACTGCAGGCTTTGTGGACAACTCAGACAAGAAGACGTTGAACCCCGCCATTAAAGCACTTGCATGTGAAGCTTAGACGCAATGTTAAGGATGACTGGGTCAGCTGATGGGTCATTGGGGTCCTTCTCACCATGTGTTCCCTTTCTGATGAGCCTGCTCCAATAAACTGCTGGTCTGAACACATCCTTGCCAAACTCGTTTGGGCTCAGTGGGGGTGAAAGGTTAATGGGAAAAATAATTGGGGTTAATCCCAAATCAGGTGGTTCCTCACAAGACTGAGCGCAGCAGATCAAGGCAAAATGCAAACGAGTGGGCAGAGTGGTATCTAATGAGAAACTGTGTCAGAAAGCAACACGTAAGTGCAAGTACGTCAGGGAAGCAACCACTTCAGAAGAAGGGGCTTTCCTTTGGCAGTTATACTACTTTCTAATTGCTCACAGGCTATGAGTATGATGTAAAAACCAAAACAATAACATTTAGATCTCTTTCTGTTTTCATCTTACATATTCATTTCTTCTTGTTGATTCATTTGCCACAAAAAAATACAAATTAACAATTGTGTGTGCGCCTGCATCTAATGCAGAGGTTGAGATCTAATTATGTTTGATGACCCAACCATTACGCTGACAATAAAAAAATAAGAGTCTTTAATTGAACATTGTTAAATTACATTAAATCATTATTAATCACAGCTTCTAGTGAAGTACATCACAAACGACACTGGCCGTGGAACATGACTTTGAAATGAGTATGCTGCAGGCTAATCAACAGTGTGACCTTTCAAGAATCACTGACACAACACCAGCATCACAGGAAAACTAAATGAAAACTGTTTGTATTTTTAAGTCAGTATTTGAGTGGACTGAGCAAGACACAGGAATGTAAAATCAACTTGCAAAGTGTCTTTCAGTCCTGCATACTTCGGTTTCAGTTTTTAAACAACTTAATTTAAAATAAAAGTAGTGCAGCTTAGTTACCAGGCTATGCCTCATTCTGACTAAGTGCTTCTCATGAGGTTGTGTGTGTGTGTGTGTGTGTGTGTGTGTGTGTGTGTGTTTAATGATTAAAGCACAGCTGTTTCAGGGGATTAATACATTTTATGCCAATGGCAGACATTGTCTGAAAGTGAATTCTCCATTCTTTATTGGGACTGGAGGTCATAGAGGCAGTTATTATGTTACACACTGGTAGTGCAGGGCGGATGAGGCAAAATGAAGAAACACTGAAAGCTGTTGCTGAGAAATAAAAGGCTGCAGTAATCATGTTAGCGATAATCTACATTAAGGGTTGGTGAAGAGAGCAGTTTGACCTCAGGAAAGAGGCTGATAGCTGAAGCTGACGCTGACACATGGTTTCCAAGTAGTTACAAGGGGGGGGGATAGAAAGAGATTCGAATTGAGGACTTATTCACAGTATAAAACAAGATTATTAGATTTGATGGTTTACTCTAAAAGTTCAAAAAGTTCAGTAGTGTATGACGACATCCTTACCCTGATCATTTCAGCCACATAGCTCTCAGGTCCTGTGTACTCGGTGGAATCCTTCACCTTCACCAGGACGATGAAGAACAAGTAGTGCCACATGTTGTGCTCAACTTTGATGTGTTCTTCAAAGGTAACCGTCTTATTGTCAAACTTATCTCTCTCCAAACCTAAAAATCAGAGACACACACACACACATGGGGTCACGAGGTAATGGGCATATGGTCTCATAAAGTACATTTTGTCAAAGTGGTCATAATTGTTTGTCACACCAAATCCCTGCAGAGGATTTGTGGAAAAAAAGGGAATAACCCTTCTTCGATTTTATCAACACAAAGCAGCAAGAATAAGTGGATCTGACAGTGACTGTTCAGATGTCATGCGTGTAAGCGACTGTTAAGTTATAGATGAGGACGTGTCATCGGTGCAGTGAGTGAGTATACAGTCTAACATGGTCAAGACCGATATGGAAGCAGAAAGAAACACTCCTCCTCCTCCACAGCAGCACCTACCATGACTAACCATTCATTCTGAGAAGAAGAGGCGTTTGGTTGTTTATAATACCCAGAAAAAACAGCCCCCATTTTGCACAGACACCTGATCTGCAGCTGCAATGCTGCATGAACACACCAGGCTCGGAGTAGGCCATGCTCATGATTTCTCTTAATTTCACATCAGTTCAAACCACTTTAATCACGCTCGCTGATTCTACTGCACACAGTGTGACTGCAGCACAAAACTGCAACGCATTTCCTTTTTTATTTATTTCTAAGAAGGGAGTATGACTACTGTACAACAATGACAGGAAAAGACAGGAAAACATGAGTCAAAGGTCAGGAGTCCAATTACCCTTGTGCTAATGAAACAGTGTCTGCCTTTACAGCAAAACAAATATAGCCAAGGCAGCAATTTTACTGTCCAATGAAAAAGTGTTTCAAACTGATTTTGAGAGATTGTTCATTAGAACAACCCAAAATGCTTCCTCACCACAAATAAAACACGTTGTCTTCAGAATTTCCTCTTTTTTCTGCTTCTCACTCCTCAGGTCGGCAAATGTATCGATGATAACACCAAAGATGAGGTTGAGGACGATAATGATGACCATGAAGAAGAAAAGCAGATCGTATATCACCCTGGCAGCGAAAAGGGGCTCCTGTTGGAGGGACACAATGAGAGCTGTTTTTATACAGGGTACTATGCAGAGACTTCCCCGAGATGTTGACTTAAGTTTATATCAGCAAGAAAGCTTAATGCCTTCAGTCTGTGGGTCAAGCCTAATTTCTAACACATCAAGACGGAGAACAAGATATTTTATGCTTTTTCTCTGGAATGTTACACATTATGAAACCTTGTGTAACCTCTCTGATCTTCCACTCGTCCATGTGATACATATAAACTAGTGGAAGCCTTCACTTCACCGCCTTTGTGGTAATAATTGTTCGATAATCTGTGAAGTTGAACTCAATATAGTCTTGGACTCATTGAAAATGTTAATGAAATGAAACCCATACCTCTATTTTAACTTCATTTAATCAGTCTGTGTCTTGCAGGCGAATGTGCAAGCATGTTTGATGGTTATTGATCTCACTGCCCTCAGATGTTAATTATCGAGGATAACTTCACTTCGATAGTTTAATGAAAACTATTCCTGTGCTTTGTACCTCTTTGGATGGCTTCCGCAGGACATCCCCAACACCTCCTCCACTCCTGAGGCCGTGACTCAATACAGTGACAATGCACATGAGCAGGGAGTCACACGATCGCTCCTTGTCTTCAATCACCACTGCTGACGGTTGGACAGTGAGGGAAGCTGCAAACGCACACATTCATACTGCGTAACTGCGGTGGACAAGCAACATGGACGCTGCTGTGTTAGCTAAGACATGGTAACAACAACACACTATGTGATAGCTTGCGCAAAAATAACATGACAACATGTCCACAGATAGATCTTGCATGATACTATTGGTGGTGTTACTTTAATTACACAAAAAGAGGACCAAGTTGCTCATAAACACAATAGTTACAGCTCAAATGTTACTGTTGATGCACCATATAGGATTTTAACTCAGGCTACTGAAGAAGGTCAGAGTTTCCAAGTTGGATTTATGATTTTAGGGCAGCATTCCTCATGACGTATCAGACCGGCAACTGAAATGGAACCCACCATGACTAAATAAAAGGTATTTTATTCCTCATTTCATACTTCAATTAATTTAATTTATCCAATCATAACTTTGTGATGGCTTGAAGGCTCAGGATTTCCTTATCCACAAAAAAAAAGGAACCAGACTATCACAGGCCAACTGCTAGTGATTAATGTGGGACCAGACAAGGTCAGGCACCCAGCAGTCCAGAAATTCTACATGGTTGGCTTTGATTTGAGCTTTCTTCCCAGCAAGGTCAGTAGGTTTGCAAAGACTAGTTGTTTACATTGAAAGGCTCTCTGATCCACCACGAGTGGACCCATCCACCTGCTTTTACCCAATGATGATTAATCCCTGACCTTTCACCACTGGGCACCTACATCAGGTCTTTGGCTCCGTCTCCTGTGAACCACATAGAGTGCAAGGAGTTTAAATCCCCAGCGTCTCACTCATGTCCCTGAAAGACTCCGGTTGGCCCGGTCTAATCCCATGACCAACCAGCCACTGAGATTTACAGCTCAGTGAGAGGAATCTCCTCAGGTTGAGTCAGCTGTCTGCAAGGACATAAAGACCCTATACACAAGCTTGCACTTACACACACAGACATCAGCACAGAGTCACACTGAAACACTTGGAATTCCATAGACGCATGCATGCAAAAACATGTTCACACTAACTTTAAAGAACCCTTCGACCTTATTAGATAGATAGATAGATAGATAGATAGATAGATAGATAGATAGATACTTTATTGATCCCGAGGGAAATTCAGGCTAAATAAATTGTCCAACCCTCAATCCCAATGAAACATACAAATACATGCATTTTCACACAAAGTCCCCTTTAACTTTTCTTGTTTCTTAACCTACCATCCATCATGGCCTCTGTGGAACAGTTTTCCCCGTTTTCTTTCTGGCACACTCCACCAGAGAAGAACTCTCCAACCATACTGGCGCCGTGCTCTATTCAATTGTAAATACAAACATTGTCATGCCACTGTACAATTTGTGATGCAAACTAGGCATAGTTATTTAGAAAATGCAAGTTAACTAAACCTGAAACATGTTTTAATTATCCTACAATTCTTGATAAAGTAGTCCATTGGTTCCCAAACATCATCTTCCAGGCCCATCAAATAACAATAATAATAATGAAGGTCAAATAATAAAATGTTTGCAGCCTCCACCCCTCACCATACACATCAAAATATATTGACTACACTAAACACATTGTCGGTTTTGGTCTTTTCTGCTTTTATGCATCCCCTCTTCTATGGGGGAAAAATAGTCGCCATTGTTTCAGTAAAGCATCACACACACACACACACACACACACACACACACACTTAGGGGTCCTGGGCTCCACGATGGGAATCACTGCTATATTCCTTTTAACTAACATTAACTGTATGCAAATATATGTTCAGTCAGTGACAGAATAAGAAGAACACTGTAATATACCTGATGTTTTAGTTATAGGTTTTCAACATACCTAATGTTTTGTTGGGTATCCTGTCCACAGCCAAAATGAAATCATCTTTGAAGAAGATATAGCCCACGATAGAAAAGAGGTAGACGAGGATAAGAGCAAGCACGGCTGTCAGAACAATGGAGCGGCCATTTCGGGTCACACTTTTTATTACGTTGAGTAAGGTTTCTTCTCGGTAAACCAGATCAAAGAGCTGCAAAGAGAAAGCATTCATTTGTCTTTGTGAAAAACGTGCAAAAATAAGTGAAGACTTTGTCAGGTAGTCTGGTCATTTTAAATTCTCTCTTTACAGTATAAATGAAGTTCGAATTTACACAGTGCTGTTTTCTTTTTTATAATGATGTGTTGTACATATGTATACATGTTTATGTAGGACAGGGTCACATGTATGTTTTGCCCACTTACTAGCAGGCTGTAAAAGAAGACATGGACAAAGACCCCCAGGCTGCAGATAATCAGGTAGAGCAGGTGGTATAGGAACTCCACATCCATGATCATGGCTAAGTAGCCACGCGTGAAGGTTCCTCGGTTCCCAACGAAGCTCGTCAGGAAAATGACCTTATTACATAACTGAAGAGAAATGGACAATAACAGAATCAAAACCACAGCCATTTCATGGTAGAGCATACAGTGATCAAACTGAGACAAGAGGGCTCGCATTGCTCTTTGAATATGTTTATGCATGATTTTCACATTATCTTTGTTAAAACCAGACTAAGTAGAGTGGATATGTTTGATCAACAGCACTGAATTTCAGCTTTATAGTTTAAAAATAAACTCTCATTATCTCAGATATAACCCACAATGGAGCTGCAGTTTTACAAACATCTTCATTAACATCTTGACTGTTATCCCAGAGTGTCAGTTTGGGAATTATTACTTAATACTTTATGTAAACTTCACTTATTACAATAACAGTGCTCAAGGGGATAGTAATACGTACACAAACATTTTTAAACATGTAAACTTTATGAACATCTTCCAATAACAAGTCAGATGTGTTTTCTCCTGGTCTGCTTTAATCCTATTTACCGATTAATGCCAGTGTTTCCCCTCCCATTATATTCAGGGGGCGCCTCCCCTTGAAGGTCAAGTTAATTCTTTTTTTTTTGGGGGCCTTTATTGTAGAGATAGGCCAGTGGATAGAGTCGGAAATCAGTGAAAGAGACTTTATGAGCTCGAATGACGTGCAGGAAAGGATCCACGGGTCAGATTTATTTTTGGGCTTTTATTGGAGAGATTGGAAAGTGGACAGAGAGAAATCAGGGAGAGAGAGTGGGGATCGACATGCGGGGGAAGGAGCCAGAGTCTGGATTCGAACCCGGGCTGCCCGCTTTGAGCACTGTTGCCGCCATACATGGGGACACGTGTGCTAACCACTGCATCATTACATCAGTGTCCTGATTTGATTGACAGAAACATTGGACATGCAACACCTACATACTCACATGTAATACCTGTCAAAGAACCTCTACTTGCACTGCGTAGTCAGTGGCACTTTTTTTTTTTTGGACATTTGAGAAAGTGTGCTGGAATACTTTCCTTTTCTCAACAACAAGTGTACTGTTCAAGTAAGCTTTGTTGTAAAGGCAAATCACAGTTAACCGTTTACTTTGCTATAAATCATATCTTTTTTTTACAGCCCACCAAATGAGCTGTAAAAAAATGTGTGGCTTCTCTAAGAACAAAAATGCAGACTTACATTGAAACCGCCCAGCAGGAGCAAAGTGGGCTCCAGACCAACGGAGAAGATCAGTCGCAGGATGGTGGAGGCAATGAGTGCCCGAATGCCATGAGGCTGAGGCAAGACTATAACTATAGCCAGAGACACCAACATGGCCATCCACAGCAGAGCAGACAAATGGGGCTCCAGGGTACCTGAGGAACGATAAAGACAACTAATTATAGTATGACGACTATAATGATAATAACTATCATTTGTTTTCACTGTGTCAAATCGACGCTTGTTCAGTTACTCAGGAAAAGACACTGAACTCCAACTAATTTTCTCGAGTTAGAAACTGATGGGCCCTAAAATCTATGTGAGGTTTTAGTAAACCACTTGACAGGGAGCATGCTCTGCTTTCAACTAATAAAATTGTGACTTTTCAAAGATCTGACTTACACCATGATTTAAGACCTTATAATTAAATCAGGACAAAAATGCACAAATTCTATTCCTCAACATCACATTTTTGTCCCTGGGGTTTTTGGCTTAAGAGATGTTCCAGCATGAGGAGGCCGAGTTAAAGCAGTTGTCTGCTCTCAGTGAGCAACATTCTGACTGCAGTGTTTGGTGCCACAAGTTCCCAAACTACATTAATGCTAAATTAATTGCACACACGCCCTTTTACTCTATCTGTCCAATTCACTCACTCACATAATCATGCACTGATGGCAGAGGATGATACAGTTTACTCATCCACTTCACAAACATTCAGATTGAGAGACATTTTACTGAACACTGAGTTGTCCCTAAACACACACCCCTCACACAAAACAACAACAAACTGAGATCAAACAGGGATTTTTACAGGATTATGAAGGAAATGCAGGAAACAGAATATTTTAGCCAATGTTGCCAAGAGACGTCCACAAGTACTACAGATCACTAGATGGGCATTCTTCAGCTCAGAGCCTGTGCTGCATTCGATGCCCTTGGCACCTCAACTCTCCAATATTTGGTAGTAAGCAGCTTCTCATAGGACACAGGCCGATTCGTTTTGGGAAAATAAAGGCATACATAATTTGGGTGACATCTTTGATAATCACGGATTGAGATCATTCCAGGATATTAAAGGTCGCTACAACCTCCCGGGCACCTCATTCTTCTTTTACCTGCAACTTCGGGCATCCCTCAAAGCTCACGGAGTACCGTGGAATCAGCCTCTACTACAACATCCATTGCATAAACTATTCAGCTCCTTACATACGTTTAAAGGTCTTGCATCAACACTTTATTCAAAGCTACTTGAGGCTTCTTATCAGAATTTGACTGTGGATAGGCAGTGGAGAAATGATGTTGCCAGGCATAGATGCTGACTTTAATTGGGATTCTGTTTAGGCTAATATTCAGTTGGCGTCCCGTAATCCTGATCATCAGCAGATCCACCTAAATTATGTGCATAGGACTTATCTTACTCCTAGGAAGATGCACCTCATGAAATTGGTGGCCGACCCCCTGTGCTCCCTCTGTTCTCAGGGTGTCATTGGAACTTTTTTACACATGTTCTGGGAGTGTCCACCTGTGGCTTGTTTTTGGAGGCAGGTGACTACTCATTTGTCCCTAATGTTTGCTATAACCATAGATGTTGCTTTACCTGTTTTGATATTAATCACATCTGGGTACACATCACATCACATCACATCACAGGTACTTGTTACATAACCCAGTTGGCTAAAAATACACTTGGCTTCATCTAAATGCATCATGGATGGTCCTGCATCGTAAAAGGTGGCTTGTGTGCTCGGACTTAGCATCCAATCCAGACACCGCTGCTTGCTTGTCCCGGACCAGTCATTTCCTCGTCTCCGCTCCTCTGGGAGATAGATGGAATATCTTTACTTTAAACCAGTTCAATTCCACTTCCGATCACACAGGCTGATTGAAAGGAACCCTCAGAAGTAACTAATCACGTTCATACACATTCACATGCTGCCAATGAAGCAGCGGGAGGAACTTGGGGTTAAGTGTCTTGCCGAAGCACATATCAGACATGGTGCTGCAGGAGCTGGGGATTGAACCCCCAACTTTTTGGTTGAGAGAACACCGACACAACTACCTGACACTACTAACTAGTTACCAAAGCTTTCCAGCAATCAGTCCTAACTTCTATGCACGTATGGGCACAGATCAAGCTGGGAAATTGGGACTGGTTGATGGAGAGGTCCCAATTCACATCTGACTACATGCCCTTGAGCAAGGCACTGAACACTTAGGACGGTCGTCATGTGCGACTGCCTTGAGCATGGCACCGAAATCTCAACTGCTCAGGACCGTCGTCATGTGAAGCCCCCCTCACCATCACATGTTTTCATCAATGCATGTCCATAGGCTACTGTGGGCATGCACTAAAGTGTGTGTATTTCAGGCCCATGTTTGTGTGTAACGAGCTTCATTACAGAGGAAAGAAGTGAATTTTCTTATGTGGATTAATACAAAATTCAGTACAGTCTATCCCTCTAATTTAGGCACAAGCACACTGACAACCAGTGCCATGCCTCAGCATGCTTCACACCTAAAGTCCACTTTCTTTAGCCAGTGTGATCACTTGCTTGGCTTCGGCACACTTCTGAGAGGTTTGCTTCTGCACGGCACAGTTCATGCTCGAACACAAGCACGAGCGTACACAACGTTGACAGCCTTCATTATGGAGAAATCCAGAGTGTTCTGGTTGTATCTGACTAAAGAGGACTAAAAAATCAGCCACAGAGTAGCCGTCATGTTCTCTGTGTTGATGTGCGGATGCTGACTCGACCGCTTGTTTCTTTTTTTTTTTTTAAATTCATTCATGGATCTGTATCTGTTTAAAAAACCCTCAAAGCCTGAAAGCCAGTCGTGCTCCCCATTGCCTACCAGCCACGGTAAGGACTGCCGGTGTGATCACAGCCTTAATTGTTTTTAACTAAAAGGCCCCTTTACGAAGCCTTATTTCCCCTATGACTGAGTTGTTTTTTTTAACATGATAACTAGTTTCAGTTTTAAGCCCACATTAGAGCGGCCTGGAATGAACTCTTAAGCTCTTTGAAGACCTTTGACACTGAAAACCACATGAAGTTTCTAGAGCTTAGCTGACAAACCCAGCTGACCCCTCACAGAACAATTGAAAGTTTATGTGAATAACAACAAGTGTCTTCTCTGTGCAACACTGCGCCAGAACAATGCAGGCCTTAACAGCAGTGGCTTTTCACATCCCCACAAATACTGCCCTCAAGGAGAACTGAGAAAAAAAAGAAACGAATCAGGAGACAGCAAAACAAACAGAAGAGTGAAACTGCAGGTAAAGACGTGCTAAGGTCTGCCACTCATTCCTTTGGTTTGAGTGACAGACTCCTGTCATGCAGGAATGAATATCACAAAGAGATATCGATTAAAAAGAGTATTTTCCCTGGAAATTAATTTGTCAAACCTTGTGACTCAACACCAGACAGATTTACCCAAACCTTAAATATTTAAATGTCGGGCACATGACACAACCTGACCAGAGGTTAATTTGGTGTGGGGTAAAGGGTCAAATATGTAGACACTACAAAAGGAACTAATTTACCTCCATTACAAACAGATTTACAAAGACAAAATATTTCAAAGTCAGAATTGTGTGACTTCTGCCCATTCTCAGTTTATTGAATATGTAAAAACAACCAAGTGGGAATGACTGTCCAGCACAATATCAAAACTGGTTAGTTAACATGCATAGACCTTTCAATCTTCCAAACAATATTGATATGACACAAATCAAGATCAGCTATAAACAGATTCGTTGGTAAATCAGAACACTGAGGAATGTCTGTGTAGGTTCTCATTTATCCAGGTCATGGTAAATTTGAAGCTTTATCCAAAGCCAGGAAAGCCAGCTCCTCACAGGACACTCCTTCAAGGATGACAAAGTGCAAATATTGGACAGGGAAGGCTGTTGGTTTGAAAGGGATGTTAAAGAAGCCAGCTATGAATTTCCCTCAGGATCAAAAAAGTATCTATCTATCTATCTATCTATCTATCTATCTATCTATCTATCTATCTATCTATCTATGTTAAAAAAAAAACATCTCCTTACCGAGATCTCTTTCAACCTATAATGCTGTTCTCAATTTTCTCTTAAAACAACTGAAGCTGTCGTCTCTCAACTGGAGAGTCAAGGGTTCGAGGTCCTGCAGTAACAGTGGGCCTGGGATTTGCCCTTGGGAAAGACACTTAACACTGAATTGCTCTTGCTGCAGCTTATGAATGGATGACAGTCTCCCTGCATAGCAACCTCTGCCATCAGTGCGTGAATGTGTAGCTGTGACTGCAGTGTAAAAGCACATGAGGAGTCAGAAGACGAGAAAAGCGCTATATAAGCTAACAAATCTCATTACCATTTGCTACAACGACCCACACGACCGGGGGTGGTGGCAAAACTAGGTTAACAACTCAGCTAACGACTTTCATGTGAGTCATCCCAGAATTGTTTCGAACTTTCGGAGGAGAGGTGGAAATAAAACGACAGATCTTCAGCCGTATTTGAACCCAAAGATGCTGCGAGCGAGAGAGAGCAGTCTTCAAGATCAATCAAGTTGCCTTTGGATCATCCAAATATTTATCGCTCTACCTCCTGACACACAGCTAAAGTACCACTTTAAGTTACTGCTGTTTCATAGATATCTGCATCTCTTTAAATAGATGTCACTTTCAATCAAACAGGAATACAAAGACACGTGTTCATCAGGAGCAAAACACTTGAATAAGAAGAACACTATGAGTAAAACAATCGTGAGACCAGATATCGGAATACATGTTTAGTCGTGAATCAGAGTCAGACACAGGAAGCAATAACCAGGTCAAACCCTAATAGAACAAATCTATCCGTCTTTTGTGACAGCACTGCAGCTCCAGATCCAAATGTCTCAATAAGATTGTAATCTTCACACCTCCACTGAAACTCACTTTGGTTAGGCAGGTGTGAGGCTACACCCAAACCGCAGGAACAGGAGCGCACAGTGTTCTGTAAAGTCCTGTGAACACCAATAATGGCTATCAGCTATGCTATAGATGGATGTTTTAATACAAATGCTTGGATGTGAATGCAGAAGTCACAAATAGAGATATAGAAGAAACTCGGAGATTATGAGATCCTGACCTCGTGATTGTGAGATCATGCGTCTAATTTTTTTTTCTTTGGTGAATGCAATGGGCTTCCGTAATGAAGTGACAGACATGTGACGATCATATCAGAGTTGAGCTATTGGCATCAACCTAAAGTGGGCGGGAGTATTGGACAAAATAGCGGATTTTTTAGGGGCAAGAGATCCCAGTTTGTAGATATGCTTTTTCAATGATACAGCACACTTTTTATAAATTGTTCCGTGGACCACCAAGCTATGGTTTGCGGACCCCTGGGGGTCCTGGAACCCCACTTTGAGAATCCACGATGAAGACAATAGTTTTTTTTAATAAAAGTTGCAGTACTGCAAGAAACGTGTACAAGTACATAAAAATAACAGCAAAATAGTTTCCCTTCAATCCAAGTATGGAAAACCCCAAGCTCTTCTCAAGTTTACTGTGTCATGTTTGTCACTGACATAGAAGTGTGTGGTTATGGTAGAGCTCTGCCTGTTTTCACACCTGGTTCTATAGAAAGTTGATGTCTTTTTAATTTGTATTTCTAACTTGTAAGTGTTGCTCAACATCAGACCAATTCCTCTTTAAATATAAGAACGATCTTTATTGCTTTTAAACTAATTCTAGCAAATTTATTGGGATGTTCATTTCAGCCTGAACTCCACTGTAAACAGAATGGTGAAATTACAGCAGACAGCAGCTCTCAATCAGGATACTGACATCTATCAACATTTTATAAGTCTGACAGAAAGTTACAGGTGACATGTTTAAGCACACTGACCTCCACGGACACCCTCCAGAGGGTAGAAGAAGGCCACAAGCAGGTTCATGAGCACAGCCAGGTTAAAGGAAATGCTGCTCCAAAAGGACATGTTCCTGGAGCACCAATAGAGGATAGGCTGAGCTGGAGGACAACATTTGAAGGAAAGTTAGCATGTTTGTAATATAGCAGAATTCACACACAACGGTTCCTCCAATAACATCACAAAACACTTTCTTTTACAGTCAAAGTAGAACAAACAATGGATGTTTCAAATAAATAGGAAAAATAAATCTGTAGCTTTATTCCATTTGGATTCTGAAGTAATTTTAATCACTTCAATGAGGAAAAGTAGAAAAATGAGTGGAAAATCATTTGGGGATTTAGGCAATAATTTAAACTATTGAAACACATTTATTAGACATAAACAACTTTAGTTTTAAAAAACTGTAAGCAAAAACTGTAAACAAATAAAACACTTTGATGAGGTTAATGCTTTAAAATCTCTAACAATCAGGAAAGAAATAATTTGCACATTTTTTTGAAACATGTCACAGCAAACTATTTTCTTCTTAAAGAACACACACACACACACGCACGCACGCACGCACACTACTCAGACTACCCGGTCAGGAGATCAGTATCGTGGTCAGTGCTATTTTGAGCCTGACGGTTCATTTGAAAAGCAGAACTGTGGTTGGGGACTTTTAGCAACAGATGTCACTTAATTCATGACAAGTGGTTAGAACCAGTGGTACAATGTGGCTTCCAGCTGTGCTTATTCATTCTGATAGGAGAGGGATAGTTGCCATCACGTGTTATCATGCTAAAGACAAACCCACTTCCTTCAGGCTTGGCCATGAGACGGGCCACAGCCTGCATGCATTTCACTTCCTTTTAGTAACTGAAGACAACAAGCCAGAGTGTCAACACTAAATTGCACTCAGGTCAGCATGACTATTATATATGAGTTTAGTAAAAGTAAAGCAGACATAGTACCTTCGTTCCTCATTTCTGCATTACTAAAAACAGCTTGCTGGATTGCTTTTCATAGGCTCCTACCTGATAATTCAGGATGCACCCTGGGTCTACTACCCTGCATTTAATGTCTGTGCATTACATCGAATACCCATTAAATACATTTGAGCAGATACATGCTTCTAAGTTAAAAGGCTGAAACACAACATGTACCATGGAGACAACATTTCAGCCAAGGGTCACGATCACATCCTTCTCTTTGACATCTTTTTTTTTTTTTTTTTGGCTCTCTTCTTGGTTAAATGATAAACTTTTCACACTGTTACATTTCCTGCCCCAAGATACAACGCTTTGGTTTTACACTCATGTGACTTCTCAAACACTGCTTAAATCAAATGTTCATGCTAGCAAGTTTTCAGTTTAATCTTAAATTTAGCACGGGACAAAAGAATGGTGCAAGTCAAGCATGGGAACATGTCTTTTGTCTTTGTCTCCCTGTTTCCAGTAAAAACAAACTTAAGGGACCTCGAACAGTTCAGTTCAAATGGACGAACAGAAATCAGGAAGTATGTTCATACACAAAGTAAAAGCAGTGCATGAATGCAATTGCAATGTGCACCAACTGGCACAGTGACAAACATGTGATGTTTATTTTCTAATACATCACACTCAGAGCGGAAATCACACTCTTGTGACAACAATGAAATGAAGGAAATCATTAAAGAACATTTCATAGACGACATCTTAGCCTTTTATAAAGTTATATAAAGTTATGCAATAAGTTCATCATCAAGCTTAACATGCTGTCTCAACTTCCATCCCTCCAGGGTTCAAAGTTGGGGGAGTAAAGTGTTGCCCCTTTTAATCACTGAACCTGCAACATGACTGGGGTTTATAATCAGTATGCCAACAAGGTCTTTGAGTGGTATGTTTAATGGTTAGAAGAAATGAGCCAGTTTGAAGATGTGTATGTACACCATTTAGGATAGATTAGCATTTTTAGGATATTCTTCATGACAAAAAAAAAATACCATCAAAAAAGCCATCTAAAGAAATAAAAAAACAGTGATTAGGTAGTAGATGATTAAGTAGTAATTAAGTAGCGAGTAGGTGATATCCTCACAGTTCATTGTAATAAACGTACCAAGCACAATGTGACTACTGTTGGTCTTGCCGTTTCATATTGTTTTGTTTTACCCAGCTTTTTGTATGTTGTGGGATTATAAACATACTTGAAGTTAAATTAATAATAATTGTAGCAGAGGCTTTTTGAACTTCATTGGATTGCACATCATGGCTTCTGATCCTACAAAAAGTGTTTAGGGTCATTTTTTTTTATAAAAGTTTGGTCTCACAAATTATGTTATTTTAATGAATATTTATCGAGCATGTCTTTCAAAGATGCTTAAGTACAGGAATCTCCAAGAGGTAGTTCAGGAGCTGACGGTAGCTCGCGGTTTTCAGTAGCTCGCCTATAGGTTGACCGACTGTTAAAAAATATATAAATAAATCCGACGACAGTAAATGCACCTCTTTCCACAATTCATTTATTTGGCCCAAAAAAACAAGTGTAGTGTAGTTATGATTTCTTGGACACTGGTGTGAATTTTCAATAACATAGCTGACTATGTGGGACAAGATATTCTTTTTTTTTTTTGATGTGACTTTAAGATTATTGATAAGCATTGGCTTATTGCAATTTCACTGTTTGTGTAGAAACCGTAGCTTAAATCAGCTGATATGTGCTATGTGATGCAAGTAGCTCTTGGCTACTTTCATGTTGCCAAAGGAGCTCTCAGATGAAGAAAGGTAAGAGAACCCTGATTTAGTATGTACTTCTAAATCTGGATGGTCATCAGTGGCCTGGAGGAATGTAAGGGGAAAACATGTAGACCAGGAAGTAAGAGATAAGGAATAACGAGAAAGACGTACAGGGAACCGTGTTGGTGTTACCAGTAGCCTCTTGGGTACCTCGCAGCTTCTTCTGCCAGTTCATTTCATTGAAAAGGTCCTCAGAGCGCAGGAAGAAGTCATTGATCTTACTGCCTTGCTCATCTCGCTCTGTAGTGTAGTAAACACGCAGCTTGGATTCTTGGGTGAGAAACTCACAGATGTTGGGCACAGGAAAGACAATTTGTTCCATAGTGCGATCCAGCCGTACGATCTGGACATAGCAACAGAAGAAGCCATCAGTTACGTCCATTCTCTCACTGTGGCAGGCAAATAAGGCTTTATTCTGCAAGTTTAGACAAGTCCTTCACATAGATCACTTATCAATACAAACGGAACGGTTGTTTTCTTAAGAAGCTTATAAACTGAACCAACAACTTTGTCCAATTTTTTTTTTAACAATCTGCATTCCTTCTTCTTGTTGAGTGCACACAGGAAAACCGTGCACACATACCAAGGGGTCTTGTCATTCTGTTCAGTAACATGAGGCTCAAATGCAGGCCAAGAAAAACACGATCACACGCATCGAGCAGAAAGGGATGCCGAAACTTGTCTTATGATAGATGTCAGATAGTTTGCAGACAATGGTGACATTGTTGTAGGGAAAACACAACATACAAATAACTGAATAAAATACAAAAACAGCAGATCAGGAATAGAATAGTTAGTTCATGGTTCTTACAACCTACCTCAATCTGAGCTGTGTGTTTAGCATAGAACTCCAGGGCTTCATCCCCCTCTCCATACGTACCCCCTGGCTTTAACATAGCCTGCAGTTCCTTGTTGTGACGGGCTAACTGAAATAGCAACAAAAGTCATCTGATGATTAAAAATGAAAAAAACAATTTAAAAAAATAATAATCATTGCAAGCATCACAAAAAAAAGGTTTGCAGGATTTTAACACACGTAAACAATGAGGTAGAGCACATGTTATCTGTTCTTTCGTTTTAATTACAAGACAGCATTTAGAGCCAACAGTAAGTGTTGCATAACTGTGACTATTGTTGTGAACCTAAATCGTTGTTGAGCAACGCACAGCCTGAGGGCTGAGAAAGAGGAGGTGTGAACAGAATAGCAGGTATCACATGTCTTTGGTTGTCAGGAAGTGACATACAGTACAGTAACAATAAGTCATTGGAAGTGTTCAGCTATTAATTACACTGTGTGACATTTGCATTTGCCGCAGCATTATTAAAGCGTTTGTCAGGCTCAACACTGATCCGTCACATATATAGTTGGGAGACTTACTTGATGGGCCAAGATATAGATATTATGACCAACATTCCGCGGAGATGCAGCGTGTTCCTCCTCTCCATCCTCGTCCTCCTGGGGCTCCTCCACCTCTATCTCCCCCTGCATGTAGGCCTTTTTGATCACTTCCACCTGCAAAACAACGGGCACTATCAGAGAACGTCGACTGGAGTCTCTGCGAATGATTTGTTTGAATGGTGTGTTACGCACCAGCTCTTTAGGCCTCATGTTGTAGAGTATCCTTTCAGCGTTCTCATTGTCATGGCGACTCTCCATGATTGCAAGAAGAAGCTTCGAAGCATTATTCTACAAGAACACGAGAGTAAATGGTAAATGGACTTGAACTTATAAAGCGGATATTTAGCGGAAACTTTCCACCCATTTGCAACTCCAGGGAAGATCCACAGTCAATCAAGTCGTGGTCATTTCATGTCTGATCCACGAGGCGACTGGACAGTTCCAGTTCTTGAAGACATCGTTAACAATAAATGTTGTCGTCATAATTTGACAACAACATTCTTGATCTTGGACTATTGTAGTATTTATCATGCAACGTGCTTTCAATTTTCTATTTGATGTTCACAAAGTAAAACACTTCGTAATTTTAGACATTTTTAAGGGTTGTCTTCATTAGAATGGCTTACCACAAACAAAACATCAAGCTGCAAAAAAACAACATGATTTTCTATGTTAAAAGAAACTACGAGCGTTTTTGAAGTCCCATTTCCTCTCTCGCCCCCGATGAACGATCCAATCATTACTCACTTTGAGTTCCAGCACCAGATCCATCCTCTTCTTGCCCAGGGGGTTGATGTCATTGAGGATTAGAGCGATTATGATGTCAATGCCATTGCATTCATGAGTGGCAATGCAGTTCTGTAGATACCGAAGAGATGAGAGTAAACTAAAGCAGACATTAGAAGAGGTTTTTTTTTTTTTTTTTTAAGCGTAAAAGTTGTCAAATTTAGCGTCTTCTGTTTTTTTGATGCAGCGAAGGTTTTCTTGACAACTTCTGCAAAAAAAAATATGTGTGCAGAAGTAACAACAAAATAAAGCATTTAGCATTTATGTGTTCATGAAATCTTTACAGCAGTCAGCTGATCAAGGAGAGTCTGATGTAATCTGTTACCTCACTTACAAAATTCAACACAGCTCTCCAGATTCAAAAATTTGAAAGAAATAAACGTTTTATCAATTGATCATTTTTCTTCAGCTCTGACCTGTACTGAGCCAATGCTAATGCTTACTTATGATGCTAATGCAACTGGTCACAACATTTTGGCTATACTACATGACTTTTGACTTTGTAATCACAAACTACACTTCATGCTTGGCAAACGTGTCCCACATCCCAAGAATTGAGAAAAGGTATTAACAGCCAAATAGTTTGCTAATATTACTGTCTTCAGAGGTGGTAACAGAGCTGTATTAACTATGCTATGCTTGCTTGGCCAGGACACTCTGATTAAGGAGATTTTTTATCTTAATGGGGTTTTCCTGGTTAAACAAACTTATTTGCAGGATGTCAGTTGAAAGAGGCGGCCTTTCATAACACCGCTCAAACAACACACAAGCACAGTAATCTCTTCACGTCTTACCCATGTCTTTGGAGAGAGAAATTAGTCATCTGTTTTAGTCTGACACTCCTCTTCTAGCAATGTTTGGGGGGAGACTGAAATCATTTCAAACGGTGATTGCATTTGGCCAGTTCATTTTTAGTCACGTACGTTTTACACTTGCCAAGAAATGAGCCCACCGCAGCAGGAACAGAGGATGCCACCAACATTTGAGAAGAACAAGTGTTTCTAATCTATACCAAAGAACAAACAGAGGCCAAATGCCCAGAGCCAGCTGGTGGTGTGACACTGTTGAAAAAAGACTGCATAGCTTCCATAGTGCAACTGATACATGAATATAATACATGCATATGTCAGTGCTAAGAGAGAAAAAAACATCATTTTGGAAAAGAAAAGGTCTCTCTGATTTCAGCTAAGGATTACAGGAACTAAATAAAATGAAAAAAAAAAATGCAGATCCAAGTTAAAAGGAAAATGCAGATTGTAAACACGTTATTTGTTTTATTGTGAGCTTTCACACTCGTGCTGTGTGTGCACATGTATCACCTGGTTCTCATGACAGGGGCCTTGGCAGTACTCAGTCAGGCTCTCCACAGTCTGGTTGATAAGCCCTACGTTCTTCTCATTGATGTAGAGACCCAGCAGACCCAGTCCTCCTGTGGTGCTGCCACAGATACAGTCCAGGAACTGAAGCGTCTCACACACCAGATTATAGTTGTTCTTGTTATTCTGATTGCGCAGAAAGTTCTGCAGATGGATGAAGACAAAACGCATGGCATTTCCTTTATCAGCGCCAATATATCTTTCAGCTGCTAGTAACAGTGACAGAAACAAAGTTGATGTTTAGTAAAAGGTCTAAAAGAGTTAAATCAAGCTTATTTGTCCTGGTTTGTAAAGCTAAGGGTCAACATGTACTCAAAGCTACTGTACACAGCAAGTCAAAAACTTATTTTCCCTTTACTTTCCTTCTCTGAGTTAAACGCCTCATTCTACTTCTTTTTTTGTTCTAGATCACTCAAGAAAACACTTTATGTCTCTGTAAGGAACAGCAACATGTCAAAGAATTGATCATCTGTGCCTCCAGGCCAGCATTTAATCGATAACTTGCACCTACGCTGGGTCAAAACGGATGACACTGAGTGACTCAACATAAAAGCAACTACCATTTAATAAAGACTGGCCTTGGTTTATGGTGTAAACAGAATCAGTGCAAAAAGGAAGTTATCTGTCTGTGCTACACCAACACACTCCTCATAGTGAAACCAGACCAAGACACAACAGATATAGAAATGGCTGCATCAGGAAGTTCTGCATATGTTGCCTATTTTCTCCCGTTTCGTTTCTGTATAACTAAATGTGGTGATAGTAATTCAGAACACAGGTCACGAAATGTCAGCGTGTCGAGGCTGCGGCGGGAGAGCGGGGGTTTAGGAAAAACAACACCTTTAAAAAAGACACTAAAATGTGTGTCACGGCTGACCTGCAGATCTCTGTTGTGGTTCTCACAGAGCAGCTGCATGAGACGCAGGATGGGCTGCATGATAGTGATGATGACGCTCATCTCGCCTTCCTCTTGGCTCTTATCAGCGGTCGGTACTGGAGCTCCTTCAGCGGCTGCTTGATGCTCTTCGGCTTCGACCTCGCGGCGGTAGGTGGTGAAAGCCTTCTTGGTGACAACAGAGGCCTCCACAAGCTGCTCCTTCACTTCTTCTGTTACCACTGCCACCACTGGCACATCTTTCACTAAACAGACAGACAGTTTTCCTTACAAATAAGGTTAAAAACAAAGTATACAAAAAATATAAAACTGAATATCAAATTCAGAAATATGACTTTATAAAATACCATATAATACAAAAAAAAATACGGATACTGTAAAAAACACCATAAACAAATAAAATTGGTCCATTTCTGCTTTAAAAGAGGGCATTCTTGAAGGCGAAATGTAATATTCACACAAGACAGTAGTTTTGACGTCCTAATTCGTGTGACCTCAACTCTTGACCTCTGACCTTTCTTGCGTGCTGGCATGTCTTTGTCCAGAGGCTCCTCATCCTTCTTCTTGCTGCCCAGGTCACTCGTGTTCACCGTCACAGTGGCTTTGATCTCCTGCTGAGCCAGTTTCATACGCTCATAAAACACCTTGAAGAATTTCTCGGACTTGTTGTCCCCCGTTAAACGGTGGTAGAAGGATCTCTGGAGAAGAAATAGAAATAAAAAGGGGAACTGATGGGGAAGATTAAAGTGTGTCTTTGCACTTCTGCGTCCTTCAAACGCTTCCTGGTGTCTCACTGTCCCTATGAAATATGAACTTGTGTATTTGTGTACGATTGAAAGCGTGTTATGAGTCATTTCTTTTCACCTTGAACAGAAAATAAGTGTTTTAATAGCTTCAAGAACAAATGATATTTTTAGCAGTAACTTCTTGCCCTTTCTTGTTGTCTATAACACTTTTAGTGCTGAGAGCCAGGGGCGCTGTTAGAAGCAGTTACATAAGACTCCTTTCAGTGACAGGAAAACGTGCTGCAAAGCCTCACCATGCTCACCTGATTTTACACCATCTGCTCTCTGAACTCTGGTTTTGGCACCCTGAGGACTATGCACTGTGGTAACACATGCATACAAGCAAGCAACAGCGAAAACCAAATTGAGGGGTGATCTTGCAGCTAAAAACAAGTCAAACACGTTCACTCATACATGCAGAACGAACACACTGCAGGGGACACACTACAGTACATGCACGACCAGCGGTGTGCATGTGCAACCATGCAAACAAAGGCGAGTCATCACATTACATTAACAAGCAAAACTGACCTAACTTGAGTTGTAATCGACCAAACAGGTTTGCTTTTATGAGCTTGTCTACAATGCAAAAACAAAGCTTTATGGTGTATGAGTAAGAGGTTTGTGAGGACAAGGTGAGAGCCGGCCTATGAAAAAAAAAAAAAAAAAAAGGCTGTCTGGTTTAAAAAGCTTGCACTCTATGCATAGGGCCGTTGTTTTTCTGCAACAAGCTCATATGTTCTGTCCCATTTTCTGTCGACAATCCCTCCTTACATAAGACCTGTAATCAGCTGAGTGGTTACAGTGAGGGCACACAGCGCCTCAGCTCTAAAACTGTTACATCAGTCCACAGAGGGTGAGCATTGGAGAGAGGAAGAGGGAGAGAGGAAAACCCTGTCCTACTTTCCAGTGCCAGAACGGCACGAAGTGAGCGTGTGGTGTGAGAGGGAGGGTCCAAAAGTGGTCAAAAGGTAGAACAGTTTGATGCAAGCAGGACTTAACGCATAGATTCATTCGAGGGCCGTTCTGAAATCCTGTTATATAAGTTCTTCCAGGTTCCGCCTAACTCATGAGTTTCTGAATGAGGGGAAAGACATGCAAATAAAGAACTAACATGTGGTTACTGTGCAGGAGACTGACATGATGTTATCTGCTTGGAAAATCTTGAAAATAAGAAACTTATTTAGAGAGAATCTTGGCAGTGTCACCTGACTCCTCCGAAGGAAACAGAACACTGAACGCATTTACATAACCAGAGTTGTTTACCTTCTCTGTTTTTATGCAACAGCTCCTCTTGCTTGTTTTTCCAAGATGTTAACATCAGGTTGTTGACGAGATAGGGTAATTCATTGACCGTGATCTGATTAAGAGTGAGCAGAAAAAAAAAAAACTTATGCAAGCTGGTGGACTTCTGCAATCAGAGACAACAGCTGGAGAATAGAAGCTTGACAAGATAACCGCGTTAAACAGATCTCATGATTATGACCGTAAACATTCATTGTCAACACTCCTCTCTGGAGGATGCAGCAGACACGAGCCGAAGACCTCGGTTTTGTTCTGCTCTGCCAAACTTTCTGAAGATAAGAGGCATGAAGAGCATTTTTAGATAGTCACTGTGTTTTTGGATCACATAACCGCTTAAAGGACTTTTTAGAACACATGTTTTTATCTTTTGAGCACGTAGGTTACAGATCATTTTAATAAGCATGGAAAGCACTTTAGACGGTTGGAGCATCAATATAGTTATGTAACCGGCTGTATGATTGACTTAAAACAGCTTTACAAAACAGCTTTGATCTTTTCATTAGGCTTGAGAACAGATGTTAAGGTAATTTGGTCCTTTATTTCTCTAGACTAAGACTAAGCGTACAGCTCAAGGTCCACACTATACTTCAGCAGGTAATGGATGACCTTTTTTTTTTTTTTTGTGTCCCTTGTACATTAAAAATCATGTTGAGAAAGCAACCATTAAAAAAAATGGACCAGATTAATCCCCTAATTCTCAACAATGAATGCTGAATCACTCATTAAAAGAAAATGGTCAAACAGCCACTCAGCTCCAGAGGCAGCTTAGCCCTGTGTGTGTAACACTACAGAGCCACTAAGCCTCCTGGGAGCTACAGTGTGTTGACCCTGCAGCTGTCAGTCATGTTCAGTGCAGCAGGTTAAGGTTGACTCATGATTCACTCCTCCTTCCCTACAGATTCAACAGTGTGGCACAGCCAGGTCTCCTTTCTCGTGATTCTACGCTTTTACTTTTCTCTATATTCCCCGTCAGCTGCCACCCGGACTCCTGGCAGCAACATGCGGCAGTTATGTAAGGCCCTGTTTAAACCACCAGCTCGCTCTCGCTCTCTTTTTTTTCTCCCCCTCCCGCCTCTTCAGCCTGACACCTTTGGTGAGTGACAAAGCTATCTCTGTGCTCATTGGAGAGGCTCAGAGGCTTACTCTTCAACGCCCAGTGTCTGACGGGCACCACACAGATCCACTCTCTGAAGATACTGTTCAGATTCCAGACAGAAGGTTAAAATCAAAAAGGAAAAACACACGAGTGGTGTTCTCAGACGCAGGTGAGACATCCAGCAAAGCTAAACGGACAAATTGCAACAAAACAAACTGAGGCACTCATCTGATAAAAAGCTGCACAGGGCAAAATTAAAGTCAAGTATTTATCACACTACAACTATAAACTGTATATTGAAGGAAACTCCCCAGCCCACTTTGTGGTTAAAAGAGAGATGGTATGTTGATGACACTGATGGCTGGAAACTCACTTTGCAGAGACTTTTTAAAGCTTTCCAAGAGGCTGCTGTGAAGTGAACATGAGCCGATCGGAGATGAGGGAGTAAATCATGTTTGGAAGGGGCTGAGGATAGCAGCGTGCCACAACAAGCCTGTTGAGTAAGAGTGGTGGCACCTGTTTGCTCCTGTGATAGTTATGGAGGTCATGCATTGAGTAGTTGGATGAAGGGGCTGTGGAGCAGAGCTTCGGAGCCTCTTTTCTTACATAATACACACACACTTTCTCTACGAGCTGTTTTTGGAATGTGCTTTCTGGCCTCTAAGTATATCCAGGAGTGTGTCCGTGTGACAGTGTATGTGCTGATGGGGTTTATGGATGAGTTTGCAAGGGTGTAGTTTAACGCTATAATACAGTGTGTGTGTGCGTGTGTGTGTTCAATATTTCTACTTAAGCAAGAGATGTTCATTCAATAGCTGTTTATTACCAACAGAAAAATCCTGAAGGGTTTTTCAGAATAAATAAATACTGTCCGACTTTTTTTTTTTTACAGTTAGCATCTTATTAACAGATTCCATCAAAATTAGCCATTAGGGCTAAAACAGGCTCTCATGAAAAAAAACAAAAAAAAAACATGTTGCTGCTATTACAGCTTCATACAATTCCTTGAACAACTTGTTCAGGTCATACAAGTTACTAGACGACCAAAGATAAATGGAGGGGTAAATCGTCTTTAACTGTTATGCACAGTGAGACGTCATTGTGAGAACTTTTGGCTGGTCTTCTACTGAATAGTGCTACCCAGATCCAGAGCTCCTACCAGTTCAGTCCAGGTAACATCATTAGTAAAATCTTAAATAAAGGTTTTATTTAAGTTCGGACTGGGCGATATTAATATATTTTCAAACAAGATATAGGGTAAGACAATATAGTTAATATCGATAAAGCATTGCTATTCAGCGAACAAATATCCAGATCAAGATATGAGTTCTGCTCCATATCGGCCAGCCCTGATTCAAGTGTGTCAAAACATGCTTCCTGTGTCCATACAGAGCACATGCAGCGAGTTGTGGTTTTTTCAATGATTTTGTACTGAGTGCATTATTTCACAGGGGATACCTATGGCCTCTGTGTTATGTTAGCGTTTTTCAGCAAGCCACCACATCTCAACAGCACACGGGCAGATAACCAACTCTAGAGAGGGAGCAGTGGTGACCTGATCATCATTTTATATCCAGTTGAAATATGTCCTGACCCTTTTGTTTTGGGTAACACATTTGCCATGTCCTTCGAGCCTTCATGAAGTCCACCTCGCACAGAGCACTGGGACACTTCATTCAGTCAGGATCCACTCAAAACATGATACTTGTTTTTTTCAAGAAAGTTGTTGTCAAGGCTACAACCCTGGATTACCCCAAAAACAAACAGACAGCTTGGAAAATCTGTGGGTATGTTTTTGTCCTGCTTTTCATTTAGACAACAGAAAGCCTTCTGTCCTGAAAAGGGGCAGGCAACCTTCGCTTATGTAAGACAGGGAAATGTGGTGCATCTGCTGATAAGTAGTGAATTCCCTCTGGCCCATGCATGATCATTCAACAGAGCTCACTTGTCCCTGTACTGTGGCTAAGAAGGAGAACTAACTTACATTCTGAAACAAGTAGCTTCTTTATAATTGTATTTGATCACATTTTTAACAGAGAAATGGATTTGCTCGTTAGATTCACTTTAGGGTTCTTTTAGAAACAAAAAAAAACAACATCCGTTTCACCTCGGAATAAAGTCTAGACTTTGAGACATGAGCTGTTGATTCTTTTTTACCAATGCATCTCTTTTAACTTTATATAATCTATAAAGGTTACTCAGCACATGAAAATCGAGCAAGTCCATAAATCAGATGAGCTCATCTGTTCTAGAGAGTGGCTATTCCTCAGGTAGCTCTGAAGAATGAGTTCAATCTTTGGATTAACCTGAGGCCTATGGCAGGTTGAGTCTTTTACCACCCCTTTACAGGAGAACAACATGACCCAGATAAGAGTCTGGCTGGAATGTCAGGAGGCCCATGGGCTATGGGCAATATTAACCCAGGAAGAAGGGCAGCAGCAGTTTATGTAAGAGGAGTCATGTGAGTGCTTTTGTGTACACTCTGGGAGGTCAGGCCTTAGTGGGTTCATACGAGGGGTGTGACTGTTAATCATAAATCAATAAGGCCACTGGATCACAGCTAATATCTAACGAGTTCCAGTACCATGACGATGTACGGAACATTCTTGTATATATACAATGGTGGATATGCATGCTAGAGCTACCTTTAAGTTGACCTTTGATTTGCTAGACAAAATGATACATCTGTTTTTTGGGGGGACGCAGAGACAATCCACAGTTTGATTACGAGAGTCTTTTGCTTGTACAGCAATTGGACACCAATCGATTTCCTCCCAAAATAAATTCAGTTTGGGAAAACGCATGCTCACAATCGTCTCCCTATTTTTGTGTAAGTCTGAAACAGATCAGTTAGCTTACTTAGTTAGCTTTCTTTCCAGTTATTCAGTCATGTGTTATGATGCACCCCTTCGCTTATTCAATGAAGTATCAGGTTGGAAATCAAGACTATGCCAGATTCCAAAATGTGTCAAAACACTTTGCAAATAACTTTATACGTAGGTGGAAAGACACAAGAGCAAACATGGAATACATGCATATACACACGTCATCCAAGCATGCAAAGACAATCACAGACAACAACACACACCAACCCGCAAAGCTGAAATAATGCAGCAGCTATGTCCCTAATCAACCTCCTTCCTGGAGGTTTGCAAAGAGTTGCCTTAGCAACACCTAGCTGGCTGTGGGGAGGCGATGACGTCTTTGGCTGCATAGATATGACCTCTTCTTTTCTAACTCCCCGTCTGTACTCTGCTTGCAACCCCAATCTCACTTTTCCCCTTTCTTCACAACTCCACATGTCAATCAGCTCAAACATGTCAGGTCGCTGTCTGACGCTCGCCGTGACCTTGTGTTTCCTGTCCCATGTAAAGCCATACACTGTAGCTTCACGTTTCTCCTTTGACTGCAGTGGATGGATATAACATAAGTTATTCACACCACAACTTTAAAGCCCCAAGATAACATCACCTCGTTGAGATTCTGCTCATGCTTCTGTGAAGGGAATAGTTTCACTAGTCCCATTTAATTACAGGCTGGTTGTGTGAGTGTTGTACCTCATTTACTCTTCCCACCAAGCCCTCTCTGCACAGTTTGTGCCAAGTTTGTACTCGAACCCAGTGACCTCCACTTACCTGTATGACCGTGTTTCCACCCTCTAGCAACGCAATGGCCAACAGTATGCTCTCCTGGAAGATCCGGTCGCTGGTAGCATTCATGATGAGGTCAATGACGAGATCAGAAGCCCCTTCTTTATCCAAGTGACACTGAACCTCGGCCAAGCTCAGCTCCCCTCGACCTCCGACCCCAGAGCTGACCACTGTGGGCACAGTTAACATATGGTTGTTTTCTGATTGCATACAGGTTACATAATAGAACCTGGGAACACATCTGTTGTCATACAGTCTATGAAGGTAACATGCTAGTGAAATGACATCCACATCTTTCATTATTTTCATTAAGTCGCAGGATTTCTTAGAAAGATGGATCTTTATGTGTTTTTAACTACTCTGTTATCCTTTTAAACTCTGTAGCACTTTGAGATTAAAAAATGTAAAGTGCTTTACAAATCAAATGTATTATCATTATTTATTATTATTATTATTATCCAGAACATTTTTCCCCTATGGTGCCGCAGTTATCACCCAGAACCCTATTTAACTCCTGAGACTTCAAGGGGCATGATTAAAAACAGCTAGCAACATGAGATAAGAGTAACGCTGTAAAACCTGTTTCAAACTGTCATCAATCTCGAACAACTCTGAGATGAAATTGTTTTAAATTAAAACAATATAAATAATTAAATTAGACTGATTATCAGGCTTGCTTGATAATTGAAAATAAACTACTGTGTAAAGAAGAAAAATGACATTTTCAACTATGTGAAAAATCTATAAACACTCATCTCAATTTCCCAGAGTGGTTTCTTTTTAAAAGTGTAATAAAATGTTGTTTTTAAAAATGGTATTGCTCAATTAAATACAATACAAAAATGAGTATTTTTTCTTTCCGTTAAGTTAGTGTGTTATAATCATTTATGTTAATCCAAGTCCATGCTGTTGCTGCAGTTTTTACACATTTATTTTCAAAATTTACATCTTTGCAAATTATCTTGTAAGTTTGGTTTATATTTTTTAAATCTTTTTTTTACTGTTAGCTTACACTGTGGTTTGGAGAGAAACCTTTTTTTTATTGTTCTGTCTGTCCAGCACAAGTTAAAAAATTGACAATAAAGATGACTGTGACTGTTTTGACTTTGACTGAAAAAAACAAAAGCCTTATACTCCCCTCCATTGATTCTTACAGAAAAGCTTGAGAAGTTTACATTTACATAGCAAGAATTAGAAAACCCATAATATCTTATTACCACAAAAAAAAAGATTTCATAAAGAGAAAACAACATATTTAAATTTGATATGGGACGTCCAGGCGTGTGTGATACACGTTATAAGTTCAAGTTTTCATGTACATCCATTCAGCCACAGAGTCAGACGTGTCTGTAATCTGTGGCTGTACTTCAAGTCCTGCTGCTGCTGCTGCTGCTGCTGTCGGCTCCTATAATGAGTCAGTGAAGTAGTGGTGAGATAACAGCACCCATCAGAGCCATCTCTGGCTGGGTGAACCACTGAATCAACAACACATCCCATTCTAGACGGAGCTTGGCTCACTGGTCGCCTGGCAACAACACGGCCTGCAGTTTGTTCAGTATCAGAGCAGAGGTCCAAGAGCGTAAATGAGCACAAGGCCGTGGCTGTGAATAAGATCATATTTATCTCCGTTGTTGGATTAAGGAAGAGCCATCGCTGTGATCAGAAACAAAAAGGCTTTACAATGAGTGAATAAAATGTCTGTTTTAATTGTGTGAATAACATTGTTGAAGTGGATTCTTGATTGACCAAAACTGACAGAAAAAAAGGTGTATAGTACCTGTTCTTCTGTGAATGTGTTATTATGAAGCAAACGCACAAAGACGAGGATACTGTGGTCCGGGTGGGTGACGCAGACACACCAGAGCTTTCTTGTTTTTACTGTGACTTCGTGGAAGTAGTGCATCACATCAGTTGATAGGCAAGTCTTTGCATTGACATTCACAGATAGCCAGTTAAAGACAGGATACTTTAGCCCTTTTATGCCTCGCCAACAATATGTGAGGCATGGGTGTTGAATGGCGGGCCAAAGTCCTTAAGCCCCTGATCTGACATGAGAGGTAGTAACAGAGGCTTAATGGGAGAATACTCTGGCCATGTGGAACCTCAGAGCTGGCGAAGAGATACACTGCTGTGTGTTAATGCGTGTGTGTGCATGTCTGAGTGTGCGTGTATGTGAAGTTCCTGCGTCTTGGGCTTCCTCACATGGATTCACACACTGCGACATCAATAATACTTTGTTACAGATGCAATGTGTAAGTGAAGGCCGTAACGACAGCGGTACTTCTTTACAGTGCTGTCAAGGTATCGCAACACGTAAACGGTTTGAATTATTCAAGTGTATTCCAAAATCAAATGAAAGCCAATCACTTGTTCGATAAACTAATTGAATTCATTTTAAATGTAATATTTTCACCAAATGTTTCATGCGTTTCTTATGTCTGTCTATCGTACAGAGCTTTGAACTTGGGCTTTTTTTTTTTTTTAAGTTGTGTTTTTGGGTTTTATGAAGACTATTCTTGCTTACTTTTGGTGTATCACATAAAACTGAAGACAAGGAAATTGTTAATTCTTGTAAATAAAGATCAAGTCTGAATGGCACGATTGGCATGTGAAAGCTTTTGTGTAATTGCTTGTTTATAATTTACCAAATATTTGACAAGCTTCTTGAATGCAGCTGGCAGCTATTAACTATTTAACTGTGTATACAACTAAAGAAATCGAAAAGCCTGTTTTCTTTATGAGCATAACCATATAGACGCTGATGTTGTTTAGCTACACACTGACCTGTAGGAGATTTTCCTGGAGCTCCAGAAGCAAGTGGACCATTGCTGAAGGGGGTGAGACTCTCTCTCCTCTGACCAGGTTTGATGTTCCCGTAGTATCGATTGACCAGGATCTGCCGCAGAGCTTCGCCCTGTTAGTGAAAATGGATGCTCGTAAGGTTGCCTGGACAAAATAAAGCCCTTTAAGGAAAAAACATGAAAAATACATATTTATTTTCAAATTATTGATCCCCTCCTCTTTAGACTACACTTGAAATATCTGCCTGAGTCAAACTAATACACACAATATTATTTGGCCCTCCTCCTCTGGGATCCTCACTGTTGAGTCTAAACTTATTCAGTATCGTCTATATTGGTTTGGAATTATTGTTCCAAAGTCACCTACATGGTTCCGTTGGGCCTGACATGTCACAGGCCGTCAAAGAAAAGAAGAAAGCCCACATTTTAGACCATCCGTAGATTAAACCCACATGCTACACATTGTAAAAGTGACAGGGGAGAAAGTGAGTAGCATGCCGTGAAAGCAGGGGGACTGTCAGGGCATCACAGCAGTTAGTCATCAAGCATCAATAAGATGCTGCTCTGGACCAGACCACAGCAAACCAAACTCAGTACCTACCCTCCTTTGATCATCCAGTTGTTTCTGTGGCTGGTTTGGATCAAGCTCCTTAAAGGTGAGGTAAGTTAGCAGAAAGCGATACAAAAACAGTGAGAAAGAAAATTTGGAAAAGAAAATAGGAATAAATTAGGGGTTAACAGTGCAAATTAGTTATTTCTATAGCATGCAGAAAACTGGGTGCAATTAAGATCATGCAGTTAAAAGGGACGTGGTTGTGTCAGGGAAGATGTGAGGCTGAAAAATGCAAATGCAAGGGCTTCATGCAAAAAAAGGACAGTTTTAAGAGCACTTAATAACTACATAATATTTTGTAATGGAGATTATCAAAAAAAAAAAAATCTTGATAGTTTATGTATCAACAGTTTTCTTCAACCTGGAGAAAGTTCTACACTCATGACACTCATGAGTCCTACATGGTAAACTTCAAATGTCCAGGTTTTTGCCTTTTGGTGCCTCCCTTATTTGTCAACGTGGTAAGGAGCACAAATTATTTACAGTGACAAGCTGCCAGGAGGGAGAAACACAAGCCATGAGAGGGGAAAAAAAACAAAAAACGCCCTGCCCAGGTTACATAACACATAATGTAGCCGTAAGCTACTGACTCAAAATGTAAGCACCAATGTGGCACAGAAAAACACCTCATCCATGTCAACCCCACTTTCCCCCTAAAAGAAGGTCAGGATATTGGACTTTGCTCAAAAACCAAGGAAGGAGTAGGGGCACAAACAACGGCTGATATCCACCGTCATTTAAGATCTTAAAAGGGTGAACAATGCACAGAGAGTCCTTTATAGCAGGACACACGACGTCGATGGTTGTTACGCTTATCTTTTTAGATTAACAGGAGTTCAAAACTGAACCAAAGTGTAATGGGGTGGAATTAGTATATGAAAGATGATCTTTGATCAGCAGTGACACATGGGCAGGAAGCGGGGCAGTATGGGTCTTAAACACACCTCAGCAGGGACTTCAGGCTCAGGTGGAGGTGCCAGCTGATTGGAAATAAAAGGGTGATGTTAGTCAAAGTTAGAAGATGCTAATTTAGTGATGCTGCTCTTCCTCCAAATAGTAGCACCCTCACTAAAAAAAAAAAAAGTGCAACCTTAACAGACCTCGTGTCCCTGAAAGCTGCTATTTACTGAAGCGTCGAAATATCGTCACGCTGCTTCCTTTGAGTGCACCCACATGTACACGGCAGGGCAGGTACAGAAGAAGGCATGACAAGAACATGTGAACATGCTGATTTAAAATTCCCTCCAATATATTAATGTTGTTTTATATGATTTCATGAAGCTACATTCATCAAACTGCTTGTTTGATAAACAGCAGTAACCTACCAAAGAAATAGAGTAGAAACTACATACAAGAAAAGAACTCCAGACTATAAACGCTGAAGTGCGTTTAGTATTCTGTGAGTCACTGTTCATCTCCTGCAAAGTGCTGCACGTAAATATTAGCCAAACAGTAACAGACAGAAGTAGAAAGTGTTCATTAAATCTTCATATTTGATTGAATTTTCATTTCTTTATGAGTAAACTTCTCGTTTAAACGGACAAAGCTCAAAAAATCACAAAGACGATGCAAAGGTATTGAAGGTAGTGGATGTGACAAACGTAATAACAAACCTTAAGCAACTGTAAGTGGGCATTTGTGTTCCTCTGTAATGTATTCATGGAGGTTTATGCTGATTAATTGTGCAACTGGACAGGAATTTCCCTACATCATGCCCCTTTTACGTCAGCAAAACGATTTCCACAGAAAAATGGTGATGCATTACTGACGCAACTTCACTTTTTACATCAATTCCACTTTTCACACTGCACATAATAAGCAACATCTACACATTACATTTCTCAGACTAATACCAGAACATTTGAGCAAAACAGACACTAAAGCCGTATGATGTCTTTCAAGATTTTTTTGTTGCAAAAATATGTTAGGCCTAGATTTGGCACCTGGCGTTATGCAGACTGAACTGCACCCAAAATAAAACCCAACTTTTACATGGCCACACTCCCTAACCTGTTCTGTCTGGATAGAGTTGCATGACAGCGAGAGAGATCCCTGATGAACTTTTATTGCTCATTTCCAGTGAAGGTCAAACATCAGTTCAAAGTTTAAAATTCCAGAAAATGTAAAAAAAAAAAAAGAAAAAAAGGGAGAAACTGCTTGCTCTTATGTAACTGCTTTCTGAGAGCTGGCTGGAGCCCAAGACTCGTGCAGCATTAAGTGAAGGAAACTGGGACAGTGTTGCTGAAGAATGTCTGCAGCGCCCCCTGTTGATCAAGACATAAAACAGGCCTGTGCCTCCTGACTTCAGTCTACAGTAACAGGCGGAAGCACAAACCAGGACAAGCAGAGCCTATCTGAGGCCGTTTGGAAAAGTTAGTGATGGGAGTGACAGCGACATGAGATGTACACTGAAACCAGAGAGTGTTGAAGGACAAAGCATGGCCGTGAAAGTGAAAGTGATGGACAAAACTCAGTATTAATAAAGAGTTGATAGGGAAGTGGTCACAGAATCACATTAACAAAAAAGGAAGCAGTAAACTTAGCATCTACACAAACTCAAACCTGATTGTATAACTGTGTGGGGCTTGCAAAAGATGCATATTGAGAGCTTGAAAAACGCAGTGCCTAAGTGCTACACACAGAGACCACCACAGTGGCATAGAAATAGACCCTTATATAACTGTAACTACATGCATAGGTTACGTGTTCACTGCCCCGCACCGTCCTCAGCAAAGCACGTTACGTCACTGGAATAAGACAGAGACATCATCTCCACCTGACCTCTTCAACCCCTCATGGTCTCTCCAACAGAGAGGTTCACATGCATGTGAAGGAAAGACAAACACTCGGAGTGAATGACAAGACCAGGTCTGACAAGGAGGCAGGCCGTCTGGTCGCGTCTCGTTTGCCCTGGCTCACATTCGATCACGTTTCTATTTCTGGAAGAGCGAGATAACCTCCAATAATGGGGTAGGGGCTCACTGTGCTTTATTCGGTTACCCTGCATGCACATTCTTAAATAGAAAAAAAAATACAAACACAAACACACAAAAAAAAAATACCAGAGACTGGGCATGCAACAACTAGAAGTATGACAGGGTCTGTCAAACAGCAGTGAAACTGACAGCTGCAGGGAGGGAGGTGCGGTGTGGGTCAGAGAGCAGCAGCAGGATAAATCCTGGGGTTACATAACAGCTATCATGGCAGTTTAGCTTGCTGCTGCTGCTGCTGCTGCTGCTGCTGAGAGGAAGTTGGGGTTTTGCTCTCTCATCTGAATCGTATGCACAAACATGCTGCCATTCAACAGTCAGAGCACTGTGTGCTGTTGTCAATGTGAGCGTGCGCATGAATGAGTGACACACAGCATGTGCTGCAGGGGTGAGGCATGTGTACGTTCTTAAAAAGGGAGGAGCCACTGGAACAAAGGCCCCGGTCTGTGAGAACAGCACTGTTTGTGTGGAAGTTGGGGATTTCCATTGCTACAGTAAGAAGAAGAATGTGTAAGGAGTGAGGGAGGAGTGAAAAGGAGACAGACATAACAGTCCAACACACTTCCTGTTCCCTTCTTAGCAACTCTGGAATGACCCTCGCCAACTGTTGTTCCATTACCAACATCAGCGCTCACTTCCCTTCTACTCCCCAAACGCTACATCGCAAGTGTTGCCTTGTATTTCACCCTTTGGTGCTTTTCTGCTTTAAAAAAAAGAATCCATCTCTGGTATACGCAGATAAAGAAATGGAATTATTTGTATCAAACCTGCAAAAAACAAGCACACATTACAAATTGTTTGCTAATCAAAGTCAGTAAGAGGTCCACTTTCTAAACGCTGAAAATGTTATATGACACAGTTTCCATGGGCAGATGGGATTTGCTTATTTTAACTCGAGATACATTCTAAGTAGCTGGAATTTTTAAAGCTTCGATTAAAAGACGACGAGACATCCTATAAGGTTCAAAACAAGAAAAGCTTTAAAGAGGGTGAAATGCAGATTTAAACCTTAAGGGGGAATAATGTTCTGAATAATGATGGATGTATGGATTGTTCAGGATCTTTGAGCACTTTACCACAAATATTTCGCTCCCGGTTTTTTAACCATGAAATCCAGAAGCTTTATTTTTAGTTCTTTAAAAACATCGACCCAGAATATGATGAACAATAACAAAATGTGACCTTAACACAAATCCCTTACGACCTCTGAATAGATGTGTGTAGGATTGGCCTGATCATGTGATATTAGTCATAGTGACATGTGAGATATGGTTCCTCTGTAGTCACACCTAGAATTCCTGTGACCGCTCATCATAAACAGAAAGAAGAAACCCGTTTCATCCACTTCCTAAAAAGATCATGGCCTCACAAATATTTGTACAAGATCCTCGTGCCCCTGTGTTATGAACCATCAGTCAGATAGAGTATCCTCTTCTATATATACACTCACACCTGCTCTTGTGATGTTGGCAAAGGGCTTTAGTAGAATACGCTCTCTCGTCACCATCTATCATCAGGGAGCATGAGGCATGTAAATGAAGTGACCGAAATATAATGAAGGAAAACAACAACTCCCATAAGGATTTGATGAATAATGATCAAAATGACCTAATGGCATTTACAAAACATGTCTATGGTGAAAGATAAGACGGTGTGTTATTGAAGGTATCCGTCTCTTTGGGGACAGAAGAATGAAGTGTAAAGTGAAAGGATTTCCAATAGGTGCGACTATGATACGTTTAAACGCTGAACATTTAAAAAAAACAAAAAACACTAAATGTTAAGTCAGTCATGAACCGTTTAAATGTTTGTGTTTTTAAATGTGGTAACGTGTGCATGTCACAGAGCAACAGATGTTACAAGAGGTATGTACAGTGGACCTTATCGTTCTCTCTCTCTGCTGATGTCATTCTGCTCTCTTGGTTTTGCTGAATCTTATCTCTCTGCAGGAGTGGAGAGGGATGTTTTGGGGGGTTTTTTGTTTGTTTTTTTGTAAACCTGATTCATGCTTCTTGCGATGGGTGTGATGCCCCCCCCCCTTAGGGAAAGAGAACCGTCCAGTCTGTGTGGATGTGAAAGTTTGGGTAAAAGATAGTAAAAAATAGTCCCTTAACAAAATTTTCTCGGGCCAGAAAGTCCCACACAATATCAGATAATTTTTTTTTACCTGGACACAGATTCTGCCACAGGAAACGTGTAGCATTCTGTTTATGGCTAATAACACCTTTATATTATTTACTGTTGAATGCTGATTATATCCGTGAAGTCAACCATCAACACTGATATTTGTCTAACTAACCTTTTCCTTGAATGGGGAATTCTAATAGACACAGTTAGCAGATAACTACTTTCAGGCATAACAGGCAAGCAACTTGCATAATGAGAGCTAGACATGCTAGCAATACACTACATGTTGACAATGAGCTAAGGAGAGACTCTTACACTGGCACACATTAGGGAGGGATGAACTGAGCTAGGGATGAAGTGTCAGAGATGACAGTGGGATGCTGGAAATGTCTACTTGCAGGAAAAGCATGTTCATACTGTTAGTGGGAGACAACAAAGATGCACATCTCAGGAATAAGAAAATTATCAACCTCAGCCACATCCATTTCATCATCAAAGGCAATCAGCTGCAGGAGAAAAAAAGTATAGAAAGCAGAAAGTTAGCAGAGCTTGATTAGTAAGTCAAAGCTTGATCAGAGTGCAAATGTAAAGAAAAAACAAAAACATGCTGGAGCAAACAGGGAAAGGTTCATATCCCCTCACCTAATTCAACAAGTGGTTCACTAAAGCGTCCTTTACATTTGCACTCCTGAAAAGGTCAAGAGAATTTCAGGAGAAATGCCCCCCTGAAATGCCCCGGATCCTGTCGTTCACACATGCACCTCACAGCGGGTAACAGTGCAACTAAGTCCACATCACAACAATATAATAAGAATAGTTGCCTTCATGTATCAATGCAATCAAAATAACGGAGAAGAACAGAAAACATAACGCAGCAGTTCTATTCTGTGCATGAACTGAACTGTCGTGTGCATCTACGGCCGACTTCAAGGTTTATTCTCTAAGATTACGTCCTGCTGTGTTCTCACTTGGACCTTATGCAGAAAAAAAATACGAGGGGGCCGGAAGGAGAAACACTTTTAGCGCCAACAAATGCAGCTCCTCCCGAAAACTTGAGGGTTTTTTCAGATTTGTGTTTCCAATGTGAACCACGCATGAGATATATTATCTGAGAGTTGATATAGATGTAGGTTTATTAGCTCATTTATGGGTTGACTTTGTTGTTGTGAAAACAACCTGAGTTCAAGCAATCCACTCGATATCACTACAGGTTGTTAGTTTACCAGTAATGTTGTCAAATAGTTAATAATGAGTGCATGCATGTTGTTAATAGCATTAATCATGTTAATATATGTTACTAAATGTTGTTTTACTTATTAACAAGGTTTTTGGGGAAAGGTTTTTCTTTTCATTAAATCTGTATCTCTGTGCCTAAATTCAAACTAGACACGGCCCTTAGTAGTCACAAACGGTTTCATTAACAAAAGACTCAATAACATCTGTGAGGATTTTTTCTGTTTAGCCTCCAGACTCCAGAGGCCACCAAGCAAGAGTTCAGCTTCTGCTTTTGTGTTTCTTTTTTTTCAGTCTTGTGTTTTTCCAGTAAGTGGGGTGTGGTGGGGAAAGTAAACTGTATCCTGGACACGACTATAAAACTAATGAGTGAAAGCTGAAAAGTGAGAGGGTCCGTACCTTCTCCCCATAGCCCCGGTCTTTAGTCATCATTTCCCTTAGAGTTTGCAGTACTTTGATGCAGAGACGCTCCTCATTCTCCTCCAGCAGCTGCTTGGTGTGTTTGATCAATCTGGGCAGGAGTGGGGGAAAGAAAGATGAGGACATAGTTACTTATGGATGAATGAAATCTTGATGTGGTATGATCCCTGCGTTAAACAAACAAACCTCTGAGGATGGATCTTCAAACTTACTTCGATATGAATCCACCGCTTTCGCATTTCTTGCGAGCCTCAGTGTTCTCAGGGAAGAGCAGCTCTGGGCGGTGCAGAACATCCACAAGCACCGAAAGCTCCGCTTGGACCAGCGGCCTCAGACGGTCCTCCAGCGCTGACACTATGTCCTACAGAGCAGAGACACAAACCAGCACAGCTTAGACAATGTCTCCTTCTCCAAACAAAAAAACAACAAAAAGAAAACTACCAGGTCATTTTTTGATGACAAGTTTACAGACTCAACACTGACACATAATGTCAACATTGTACATACACACGCATAGAAGTTAAGTTGAATAAATCTAATCACGTCTTAGATCTCTGATTCACTCATTGATTAAAGCAGAAGGTACAATTATGGCAATTTGTTATTCCAGGACTTTACCAATCCTTTGAAGCCTTTTTCTCCCTAAAATTAAATTGTGCTTAATTAATTATTAATCATTATTATTAATACATTAAACATCACCATGCTCAGTCATAGTAGTGTTAAATATTCAAACTCATTAGAAGCAGTATCACAGAAGCTCCCTCGGTCATTCTTGTGCGGATCTGAAGTGGGAACTGAGTAGTATTGCATATGATAGAAATATTATCGAGCACAATAAACATTGTGCTTTCAACATGAAAACCATGCATATGACGCACAACTACAGCTCTATACGCAACCTGTCCCACTGGAAATAATGAATGTCAATAATTGACAATAATTTGACCAATGTAAATGTTTGATCGAACTAGTAAAACTAAATAATGTAATCACATGTTTTGCACTGAGGGTAATGATAATGAAGACAGTCTTTCTACCTGTAGCCTCTCAATGATGTTTCTGTAGTCTTTGCAGGTAGTCAGTCCAGAGTCTCGTCTTGAGGTGTTCTTTGCAGACAGTCTCCAGCTGAGGATGCTCTTCTGCACAACATTATTGGACTTCACAAATAAGTTGTTCACTTGACTGTCCAAGTCCACAGGGATGGCTATGGCTCTGCTTTTAGCTGTGTAGAGGTAAGAATGTAGATTTGTAGTTTTAATACTTTCATCATGAGCCATAACAGCATTTATAGCTCAATAACATTTCCATGTTGATAAAGTGTGGTGGATGTTTTCTTACCCACGTCTGAGAGGACTTTGATGCAAGCCTCCACTGAGGCCTTCTGAACAGGGTTCAGCCAGTTACAGTGGTACACTCTGAAAACTCCCTGAAGCAGTTGTACAAATACCGGCTGACGAGTCTGTAAGACAGACAAACAAGCAAATTAGAAGAAGAACCCAAGAGAGAACTGCAGACAAAAGGAAAACATACACTGTGTAGAAAGAGGAGAAAAACGTGTGTAAGAATCTATTTATCAAGAAAGATACTATTAGGGCCACTGTAAGGTTGAACTCCGAACCCAACTTGTGCTAGAAATGTCACTGTGAGGATACTATGGTGGAAGAGTCTACAGCTTAAGTTCAGAAAGGTCTACGGTGGCTGGGAAGTGCAAAGCAAAATGTGACAAACATTTTACACAATTTGAGACTAATTTGCATATCGAAAAAACATTTTTACATTTTATAGAACAAAATTAAAAAAAAACTAAAACAATATTACCAAGGACCAGACTTACTGTTATTTTATAAAACAAAAGTACAAGGTGTGACAAATGTAAAAGTAGCAGAACACTTTCACCAGTCCCCAAACAAATTTACAAACAACAGAACGTTGACGGAAAGGTTGGAAGTGACCCGGAAGTGATCGAGTTCGGGGTCATTGTTTGTTTTGGCAGTAAGACTTGGCGGATAATTTCATTTGAATGAATTTATTAATGTCTATATTAATAATCTGTGTATACCCAAAACATTACATTAAAGAGGACAGATTGTCCCCTTTTTTATCTTTTCAAACAGTCCGCTGTGCTCTCAATGAAACATCTGTGCTGTGGTCCAAATATAACATGAATCAAGCACCAAGTGATCAAGTGACCCTGTAGAAATGAGACCCTTTAAGTTTTAGCGAGAATAACAATGGAGGACCTGCGAAAAAGTTTTACTCTAGGCTTGGATTGGAGTCCATGAGTGGAGAAATCAGGGGAGGGGGGAGGAGTCTCATGAGTTGAGAAAATTAGAAATGGAGCACTTTCCTCTGTGTAAGATTTATGCAGACCACAAACGAAGGACTTGGATTTATTTCTTGGAAATAATTTTTGGGAAATTATTAATTGATTTTAAATATTAGAAGAGAAGAATCACGATTTCCTTCCAACCCATACTGTCCGCCAAAACAAACAAAATCACCCTTCACTCAATCAAACTTTGTAATTTTACACTTCCCAACCACCGTATGGGTCAGCTGTTCATGAACATAATGTAGTTCCAAGACATCGAATAAATCCAGCTTTTTACTGACCGGTTTAACTGATTTCAACCACCATAATGAAAGAGCTTGCTAGCAAGATCAGCTAGCCACAGTACTATAAATACCTCAGTTATCTTTCCAAGAAAGGCAGCCTGTCAAAGAAAGAGGGTCATGATGTCATCAATAATTGGAAGAACTAAACTTTCAGAATTCTCAGAAAGGGGAAAGGTTTACATGAAAGAAAAGTAACTAATACTACTTGGGGTCAACTCGAAACAAACTGTCTCAACAAAAGGAGAATAGAATTTCAGTTGGGCAGATGTATATATTTAACATACTGTGGAGTACAGGAATGAGGCAAGCTATAGAGGGTACTGCCGATGATTTATTGGGAACTTTGTGGGTGACAGGACATTGTTACAATAAGGTCTAAGAAATGAAGTGACCATGTTGCTTGCATACATTATCTGCACCAAATCCCAGCAAAACCTTGTGCAACACACCCACAGATCTGGGAACAACAGAGTCCGTCTGCTGACTAAGCCATCAAACGTGTAAGCCCACACAGTGAGGATACTTTCGAAACATTCAGAGACAAGTTTGGAAACAACCGTGGGGGGGATGGGGGGGGGGTTTTACAAATACTTACATACATATGACGTGCCATCTATGTAGAGGGAAGAACCATATTTTATTGCCTATATGTTTATTGGTGTTTTATCAGCAAACAACTAAACTTCAGTGAAAAAATGCATTTATAGACTTTAAATTGTAAATGTAAGACATGCTTAAAAAACGTATGTAAATACTCGATTCAGATTACCTGTAGGCTCGTGCTCTGGTCAGAGAATGGAGAGCTAAAAAAACATGTGACAATGCTCATGACTGTCTCAGTTACATAACGCTCCAGCGTGGTATCTGCATGCTTCCTGTCACTGGTGTTGTTGCACACCTAGGTAAGGACAGAAAAGATATATCAGCATGACGTACGGCCACTGGATCACACTTCCTGCATGTGGGTGACAGGTTGTGTCAGTTCACTTTATGCTGTGTTGGCTTAATCATCCAAACCAGTGAGATAAGATAAAGCAGGGTAGCACGCTCTGTCTTTGTAGTGATCCATGCATCCATCAATCCAATACCACTCAAATCTCAACTACAGAGGACAAATACATCGTGGCTTACCCGACAAATGTCCACCAGAAAGTTCTCAAACAGCTTCCACATATGGTTGGAGGTATAAATCTCCTTCATCTCCACCTCTGTGTCAACATAGCAGTGGTTGAGGAAGTTGATATAGGCAATCTTCACCTATGAGCATCAAAACAAACAAATCGAATGAGCAACATAAAAAACCAGCGGTGACAGCATCTAGCTCTCCAAACAAACATCTTGCACTCAGCGTATATGGAGCAACACATTCATTCTGCTGGCCTTCGCTGTACCTGCAGATTGTGCCATCCACTGCAGTAAAGGGAAACTTCCATGTAGTTTAGTTTACCCACCTTTGACCATTAACTTTTGTTTCAAAAAAGTCTCCAGAAAAAAAAACAAAAAAACAATTAAACTACAGATTCTTTTTTTACTTAATACAATTTATGTAAAAAGTACTGGACTCCACATGATAAAGGATTGCTTAATTAGGAGAAGAAAGCCAAATTCAGTAACAATCTTAATTCACCAACATTGTCTTCAACTCACTTAAAGGGATACTTCACTCATTTGCATGAAGCTTTGTATCATTAGAAACATGGTAGCAGTGTTGAATGGTTGTGAGTCCAGCCCTCATTTTGCATTCCCCCATTCAACACTGCTACCATGTTTCTAATGATACAAAGCTTCATGTAAATGGGTGAAGTATTCCTTTAAGAAAATCTCCTAACTTTCCTCTATGCATTGAACTGGCAAAGGTCTGTAATTGTTTAAAGTAGACAACAGTTATCTACTTTTTCAAATGTAGGTGATCACATTCTTCAGTCTGACCTGTTTTTTTATGTCATACTTTTATTTTATGTAAAAGACATGTTGATTTGTAGCGAATGGGATGAGGTATGACTTCTGCTTTCTACTGTGTTACTCAATCAAGTGGTTTGCTGTTCTTTTGTTTTCTTGTCTTGAAGGTTTACTATGAAATATTTAGAGCACTTTTCCAGAACAATGAAAAGCTCGCTTTTGACACACCCCCTTCATACCTCCACCCTCCCTTACCGTCTCCATGTTCCCCCGCCTTTACTAACTCGCTTCACCTGCTAGTGTCTGAGAGTGAAAGCCGCACAGAGTGCTGATAAACATCTGGAAACAAGATATGCGATCAATTTCATGTGAGATCAGGCAACGCAGATGTTGGTTCGCTTATCTGTCATTTTTGGAAAGTTTGCTGGTTATCTTTCAGTTGTACGACAATTAGGGCTTACGGTTGGACGTACAATTGTGTGGAAAAAGAAAAAAAAAACATATTTGAGCATGTGTGGGAAAGGAAGTGCCAACCCATCAGTTTGAAGACAGATTTTAAAAAAGCCAGAGGGAGTTTGATTTCATCATCTGTTTAAGAAGTCATTCTTATTCTTGTCATTTTAAATCAAATGGCTGCTTAATTAGCCGGAAACAACTTCAACTTAGAATAATGAACAATTGTTATTCAGTCGTTGTAATTGTTAAGACCTTAATTTTACATTCAGTACTTCCACTCAGTGTAGAGCAAACTTAACAAAATGCTTTCCATATAAGAGCTGAATCGTATACACTTCTCTTCCATTTACAATCATGGTTATACCTCAGGGATACAGTCTTCGTGGGTGACGACTCGTACAATGTCATCCAGGGGCAGCAGGGAGTTACATTTAATCTCAGTGTAGACGTTCTTCCCCTCAGTGCATACAGCAAGCAGTTCCACAAGGTGAATGTGGTACATGAGAGGGCTGTTTTCATCCATGCGGTCTCGCTCTGAACGCATCATCTGGATTAGGGTCTGGAATGACGCCCGGTCGTTGTAGAAGACCAGGACATCCTCGCCAGAGTTCACAAGCTGAGTGAAGAAGAGGCCCATACATGAACAGACTCATATTCAAAGTGTGTTGTTGCTTATACAGCTCTGTATGCCTATTCTATCACAATGTCTTTTATTTTGATTTTACAGTTAACGTCTTTCTGCTTGATTTTATCATCAGCTCATCATACATAGAACCAACCTCAGCCATGACAATGTCCTGACACTTCTTGATGAACTTGTTCTCAGCTTTTACGATGGTCTGCAGGAACTTGAGGTATTGGACATGTCGACCATGACTCTCAGTACAGTGAACAAAGTGTTGAACAACTCGTTCATTGATCTCACTGCACAGCTGGAAGTTATTCATGAATATGTGCTGCATAGTGACTGCCTCGAGGATCTGAGAGAGATGGATGAGAGGTTGACAGAAATGTCCGTTTTTGTCAGCTACATATTGCATGTGAATGTACACAAATTTATCAATTCCCCCAAGGTACATCTTCACACTCACCCCTGGGTTTAGAAACAGGTTGATGTGCTTGTGGAGAAGAATCTGATTCTGCTGATTCCCTGCACAGAAGTTCTGCAGGAACTCATGAGCAAGTTTCATGATCTCCTGCATTCGGACATCCTCGCCCTAATGCAGATAAAACACAATCAGACTCATGTTTGTTCACTTTCAATTCATGACTAACTTCACATGTTTCAAAGATATTCAGAGCTTTAATGTGTCCTTGCTCGTCAGCATGTTCTATTGAAACGCAGTGCTGCACCTTCTCATAGGGGATCTGAAGGAGTTCCAGCACTACACTGTGAGCGCCCATGTTCCTCAGCAGCCTCTGCTGCTGTTTCTTACTCTTCTTCCCTGAGCTCCCCTCCTGGACACACAGCTTACTGAGACGGATCAGAATCTGAGAATACACAGACACACATTCATTTTATTTACAAGAACAAAATATCACAAAAAAGTGAAAAAAAAAAAAAAAAAAAAAGCTTACCTCTTTTACAACCCTGTAGTTGTAACTGCTGGTGCTCTCTGTTTTCTTCTTGTCTGAACCATGTGAGTCTCCCTGTAAAAAAAAAAAAAAAAAAAAAAAAGTCACAATGAGGCAAATATATCTTATAGCATTACTTATACTTATATATCATTTTGAAGGATTATTATTCTTCAATGAATTTGAAAAAAATTAATTTACATCTTGTGTTTCACTGTACCTTCTTTTTGCTTTCAGACTCGGATGGTCCGTCTCCATCTCCATCTTCTCCCTGCCTCTTATACACCCACAGTTCAGACTTCTCGACGATAGAACGCAGTTGGTCGAGATCGGACTTGATCTGCTTGTAGTTATCTACGTCTTGACTTGTTACCAGCAGCTGGACCTAAAGTTGATAAAGAGCATGCACTTTAAATCTAGTCTGAGAAATAATTTAACATCCAAAATACAACTTTTATTCACGTGTAGTGATTTTGATCTCAGCTGGTTAAAAAAGCAGTAAGCCTACTTGTTTGAAGGCCATGAGAACCTCCTGTCTCTGGCTGAAGTGCCTGAAGAGCAGGTGAAGTGCTCCAGACACAAGAGGAGGGTAATCATGCATCGTCAAGTGGAGAAGGACTCTTAGGAAGGTACGACCACCATGGTCATCCAGGTCTAGCGGAGTGTTCTCCTCACTAAAATTCAAAGGGTCAAGAGATGAACAAAAATCTAAATCTGTCATGCATTAGCCTCCTTCACAGTAGATGACAAAAGACGGTAAACTATGAATTACCTTCCTCCAAAAATCCCCTCAGCCTGTTCTTCAATGTTCTCAAAGTCAAGATTTCCTGAAGAAAAAACAATCAATGTGTCAAAGGAATCTGGGTTTATCATGTATGTAATAAAAAATCATGTAAATGATGGCACTGATTTTGTTACTTCAGGCCTTTATTCCACAGCAGATATTTGACCTCGTCATGGAGAAAAAATACAAGTGAGACAAATGTTGTTTATGATGGCTCAGTCCAGTCTGAAATGATTTCATCTCGTTATTTCTTGGTGAAATGAGACATAATGTCTTCTGTATGAAATGTCTGTCCAATCATAACATGGCATCATACCTGGCATCTGACTGGTGACATTATTGGATCCATTCTGACTGGCAGTGGTGTCGCCTTGTGGGTTGTTCTCATCAAACTCACGTTTGAAGATACAAAGCAGGCAGGAGATCCTGTAGTCTAGCCGAACATTCAAAATGAACTACAGAAAAAGATTATTAGTTGGAGCATCAACAAGAAACATAGCTTTGCCTTAAAGGAATCACCATCGCCCTGATTTCCTACCTGAAGAATCTCGATGACTTTGAGCTTCGTGTCCATGACCATGATGTCCTCTCTCTCTGGTTCCGTTTGTGTTTTAACCACATCTCCCTCCGGCTGATGAGTTGGTGTGGTGGGCAACAGTCCACCTCCTCGCAGCACTACTTGAGTCATTAACTCCCCGACTCCATGAATGGACTTCATCACATTACTGCCAGCTTCAGTCAGTGCAAAAACACACATATAATGACACTCAAATGAGCACTTGTTCTGATGAGATCTTTGAATATGAACAGCCAATTGAATTAACCATGACACACTGAATCGATGTGAACATACTTTCAGAACACAAAAACACTTGAAGTGAAGTAGAAGTAGTTCAGCTTCAGCAGCTGAAAGTTTACCTTTGTTTTCTTCTCCCTTTTCGATTTTGTTGATGGGGTAAATGGTGCTGACATGGACGCAGTCTAAAATGTTCAGTAAGATCTTTGTCAGTCGAAGCAAGTCACTGAAGTTGTAGAAACCAAAGTATATGAGGTTCCTTGCCAGGTTCACTACCTGCAGTCAAAGAAAGACAAAATCATTATTTATACTTTGAATCCAAACCATGTGCCTTCGTGTCTGTCCTCACCATCGACATGACGAGTTACCTCAAAAGTAAGCTTGTTTTTCTCCTTGTCAGAGAAGGGAATGTTCTGTGACACCACCTCTCTCAAGTAGTTCTCCACAAAATCCATAGTGAGGCAGAAGCGCTCTTTGATCTCATCTCTGGTGGTTCCGTCGTTGTCATAGCTGCTTAATAAGAGGAAAAAAATCACATCTTAGAGATGCTGCGTGATGTTCAGAGTGAGAGTCACGTAACAGAATGTTTTTCTTCATGGGGACAAACTCACTCGTCAATGGCAATCTTTGAAGGGATCTCAGACCACAGACGGGCATATTTCACAGGTGTGACCTGCTCCTGGGGGTCCCGGTCCACGTGCATGTGCAGCATAAGACGGCAGAACGAGGCCCGCAGGTCAAACGGTAGGTCCTCGTCAGACATACAGCGCAGGATCAAATCCACATCCAGCTGGCCTGAGATTTTGTTGATGGCCAGGTACTGACGGTCCAGACACATCCGTGCAAAGAGGTTCAGCTGACACCTGTGAACAAATAATACATATGAGTTTGGAATGAATTAAATCGTGTCTGGATTCTGAAGATTAAAATACAGAATGGTTTTGTTATGATTAAATACTTGTATTTGGTGATAAATGCATGTATATGCTCGTCATACTTGGATATGCTAATTTTAGCGTCCATATAAACAATGAAGTTGAAATCCCTAATCAGAATGATTTTGATCAGAGTGAAGAAATATTGCACATAGCTAGCTAGAAATTATTATTTTGTAAAATGTTAAAAAGAAACACAAACTTCAGATGAGGATTTCAAAACAGGCCGTGTGCTTTTTAAAGTGTTCACCTGTAATAGCTAACCACATCCTGGTCATCCTTCTGGCCCTCCTTTGCATCCTGAGCCAACTCACGGACACTCTTACTCCGGATCTCCTTACAGTTGTCTTTCCAGAAGAGCCAGACCTCCTCTTCGTCTTCTGCCTCCAATGGACTGTCTCCATTTGTTGTCGTCTCAATCTCAAACCTCGACAGGACCAATCTGGTGAATGATATAAGATGATTAGAAGATGCCAAATGCAGTTTTGCCAGTGTAACCGCTAAACCAAATGAGAAGCTTACTTGGTTTCAATGAGGATGTCAGCATTGGTAGGGTCCAGTACTGCGTTGCAGATAAGCTCCTGTGTCACAGGGATAGACTTTTGCATGGACACGCAAAGATCCGAGAGGTAGTCAAGAAACCTGGGTACAGATAGCAAAAATATTCAATTTATTTAAATTTTTGCATTGACTTTGGAGGGTCACAGATACTACAGATACTCATGTCCACACAACAGAAAGAAAACCACTAACACCTTTAAAATGACATCCTTCCTGACCGTCATTAGTGATGCTTTAACCACTGAATCATACCATTTCCTGGAGGTTTCCCCAACCAAGTCATATGTGACCTTCGATGACCTAGATTAGTCTATATTCCATGTCATCAGAGAATTTGTTTCTTTACATCTTTGCGCCATTGACGAAGTCACGTCTCTTTAGTCACAGGGACTGCAGCGTGTTTTTTGCCCACATCCAGCATCGTTGCATATTTACATTTGTGGTTACAATAACTGAAAGAGTTTCCATTTTCATGTTTGTTGTCAATAGTTAGCAGCATTATTGCATGACTGACCTGATATTTCCACTGCAGCACCACCTGTTCTTTTGACAGATGTGCACCTAAAGGCATTTTGTGCTGTGACCTCTTGGCCATCAATGAGAACCTACAGGAGGTTCAATACAATAAAAGTTACATGTGGAACTAAAGTTCTATGAATCTCAGATGACCAACAGAGCGTCCAGTCACTCAGAAACCTTGTGTCATGAAGAGATTCAGCAGGAACAGATCCTCTGTAGACATCAGCATGTTTAGACCAGTCTGGATTATCGGGGTCATGTGATTGATGATACGGCTAATAGACATGGGCATGCGTATTATGGTATCATTCAGTGCTTAAAGCGTCGCCTCTTCTTTTAAAATTCTGGATCAACCTGTCACACATTATCACCAACAGTTGGCTGGGAAACCACATTAAAATCCAATATCCTTAAAGCTGCTTTGCTGACAAAAAGTTTCACTTTTAGTTCTCTGCTCATGTTTGAAGACACTTGCATTCATTTTTTAGGAACTGTAAAAAAACAGAAATCAAATCCAGCTGAGTTTTCTTTGTTCAATTTAACAAACAATGTGAGGCAAGTCCCTTTCTTTTAGCCTCACCTTGGCTCCCGGTTCTTCCTCACCAGAGTGACAAATGTGTCTATCTCTGCTGCAGTGATGTGTTTTTCTAGCAGCTTCCGGTTGTTGTGAAGCAGAGCTGTTATTGTGTCTTCAGCCAGCACATCATATCCTATCTGCTTCTGCATGAAGCGGAACTGTTTGGCTATGTACTCCTGTTAATTGATAGAAAGAGGAATTATCAGTGCAAAAGAGAGGACATGGGATCAGGGTTTAGGGTGAGATTGTTGTGGCCACCTACCTGGTTCTTCCTGTAATCCTGCTGGGAATGGCGTAAAACTCTGTAGCAAAGTCTGCAAATGTGTCTGAAAGGAGCATGGCGCTGGTCTCCCAGCTCCTCCAGCCGCAGCATGGGACCGTCACCACTGTCTGTGAAAGGGGCTTGGAGAAGTTTGAAAATCTGAAATGGAAATTCATCATTTGAATACACAGAAATGTAACAACTCATCAGTGCGGTAACGGACTCCGAGCTTTCAGACTGACCTGCTTCAGGATATTCTGCTCTCTCATGAGTTTCTGTCTTTCCCGGTCAGGTTTGTTAACCATTATCTCCAAAACATCCTGACCACTGTTGGGGATGTCCACCACAAAGAAAACCAGATCTTCCAGGAGCTTAGTCACAAATCTGAAAGCAAAGTGTAGATGTCAAATACAAGCAGCACATCATGACAGACGACATAAAGAAAGGTGCGTATGCAGTGACATCAGTGATGTCTGGGTTTTTTTCCCAACAGCTATGTATAAATAAAAACATCATCGAGGACAATCTGAAGTTTATCGCTTGCTACATACCTCCTTTCATTTTGGGTAATGGTGCCCTTTTCAAGTTTGCCAGCTATGGACGCCAACACTTTACTTGCATCATTGGCGAAGTCTAGATCCCGCACTTCAGCTGGTGGCACTGGTACTATAGCAAAAGCTTCCTTGTCTTCTTTTACTCCAGAGGTTCCAATCTGAAAAGATCTATAGTTTTACTTTCCAGTTTAAAAAACATCAGCGGTGGCAGACCTGCTCCTAAGCTACTCACCCGTAACATGACAGGTTTCTCCTCCTCTTTGTCGATGGGATTGTTGGTGCTGTGCACCCATGTGTTGGTGCACAGGTGTCTTAGCCTGACATAGGAGCTCCTAAAAGTAACAGGGGGGAAGGGATGATAAATGAAAATGACGCTTCAGAGAACAGTACAAGGTGTCTTTGTGTTCTAAATACCTGGCAGTTAGGATGAAAATACACAGTTGATCCCAACAACATGCTCAATAAGTAAACCCATCAACAGCTATTTAGCCAATCAAATTCTTTGTCTGATGATTATCTTGCGTCAGAGTAGGTTTTTTTTCGATGACCAGAATTAAAAAGAGATGTAAGGTTTTCATCAAGACGTCTATTAGTAAATTCTTTACCTTGACTCAGTTTCTCCATTTAGGTTGAAAGTATTAGAACATAATTCACATCACATTTACATGCTGAAACGTAACAGTCAAAACATTTCCAAGGCCTCATAAATGTTGATAAAACATCTTAATGGACCATCATGAGCATATAAAGAAAAGCCAGTACCGGTGTATGCGTGTGTGTGTGTGTGTGTGTGTGTGTGTGTGTGTGTGTGTTTGTGTGTGTGTGTGTGTGTGTGTATATATATATATATATATGGTAGGGAGGAGATTGTTTATGATGGCCTCCTCAGCCAAATGTGTGACTTTACAGATTAGCCAGGATTAACCTGTACAGTGTCAACTTCCTGTCATTAAGCAATAAAACCTTTACACTTTGTAAAGTCTGAGTCAACTTGTTCTTTGTTCTCTCTTCACGTGTGCAACAAGAGGCGTGTGTGTGTGTGTTCAGCTTGTCAGAACATATGCACAGATAACAGGCTGCAGCTATATTCTTGGCAGGTGTTTCTTGAAATCCTCCTAAAGCCAACAGGATTACCTTTGTCTTCCGGTTCTTCGAGGCATTAATAATTAGTCCCTTGGCTACAGTTAGAGGGCCAGGGTTATTCTGGGTAGCAGTGGGAGGTGCTTACAGTTGTAGCCTGCAGCATGCACGCATACACCTGATGATGTGACACAATGGAGGCCTTAGGAACATAAAGATCCTGTTCTCATCTCGTGCAGTGACAGGGAGAGGTGGACTTTTATTTTAGAAGAAATGCAGACACGATTGTCTAAAAAATTAAAAGAACTAAATCATTGCTTTTAGCATCCAGCACATGAAATGTTTTATAAAATGAACATTTTTCTAAATCTTTGTAAAAGTGTTTTACACTTTTTTGTTTTGTTTTGCACTTCCCAGCCACCATAGCTGGGGTTCAAACCCAAACTTTATGATTGACCGATGACGAACTCTATCAATAAGCCACAGCTGCCCAATCCAGACCAGGTAACGTCTTTTCTGTTAAATGTTCCTGAAATATTTTAACAGGAACAAGAGTATCTGAAATGTGTTTTCCCGAAAAAGGTTTTTTTTAAATAGTTTGGTCTTTAAAATCACTTATCATTCTCTTTTACAGCCTTGATTATTTTAACATTCCCACACCATCTTTAATCATTCATTTTATTTCCAACTCTGTTGTTGTAGGAAGCTGTAAAGATTATTATGTTCGTGTTCATAAAAGTCCTTCAGTCAAATTCTGCTTTGAGAAAGGGCACTATAAGTAGGTGCGTAGGTACAGTGTATATATCTATCTTGACATCAATATTATACCTTGGCACCATGGAGTCACCTCCTCTCAGAGTAGTAGGATCCAGCTCAAAGATGGAGGAAATATCCATGCCGTCAGGAACTGGCACCAAACTGTACATGATCTTCTCCTGTGGAGCTCGCAGACGACCTCGTAAAGCTTCATTATCCGCATCAAGCTACAAGGAGAACACATGCAGGCAGAGGGACTGAAGCAAGGGCTCAACATTTGTAACAAAGTTCGCAAAGTGCATTTAACAACCACAAATCAAGGAGCTACTTGTGCTGATAAAAGATGAGGCAGAATAGTTTCAATATTTTCACATCAATCTACTTGTCCTCACTCTGCAAATAAGTAAAATACATTTCAGTCATCAACACAAGTGGTTAGGACTTAACAGTAAATAGATCACTAAAGGGAAACACAACATCAGTGAAAGGCTGATAATGGTTTGTATAACACTGCCACCTAATGGTAACTTCAATCAACTCAGATGATACCATAAGAAATCCAATCTGTTGCTAATAACATATGCAGACATTACCTAGATTTCAAAAGTGATTTCATGTGCCATACAGCAGAGGAAGTAACATGATCACGTACTGTACGGGGATTGTTGTAAAATCTTTACTTGCTACAGCCAAGTAAAGATTATATGACAGTACCTGGAAATTAAAGGGTGTAAAATCCACAACCTGGAGCGGAGAGCAAAGATCCAGCACAGAATTGAACTGATTAGATCAACAGAATTAAGGCATCTAGCAGAGCAAAGCACTCAAAGGATGCGAGAAATGGTCTTACCGACGAGCGCTGCTCAGCACTCTCCTCCTCAAAGTCTTGATTAACCTGGGAAAAATAGTGTCATGTCAAAATCCCTCCTAAATATAATGTTATTAAAATCCTGGGCCCTGCCCAGGTTTTCAATTCCCTCCTTTATATTTACATGTTACACGTCTTATTGGTGATCACATCTTAATTTGTTGTCTTAATGTTTGTTACATAATCAGAGCACAGTGAGCTGAAAGAGAAGGAGTTGACACACCTCACCCATCTCAGCAGCCAGGTAACACCCTGTGGCCAAGTGTTTAAACCTGAACAGGCTGTTCCAGTAGCCTGCACCTCCCCTGCACGGATCATGATGGACAACCTGACAGTGACAAAAGAGAAGGAAACGATGATTAATGAGATGTGCAGAAAGCTGAGCTCGTCTGGTTTCACAGTATAATTATTTCTGTGATTTCACTCAAACACTACTAATTACTTGAAGCTTTTTCCATTCCCCTTTACACTTTATAAACAGGCTTGCTCCTCAGCCTTTATGTAAACACAGCCAGAGACTACAGAGCGGAGCAACTTCAAGTGGAGTTTTATTTTGCAATATATCTTTTGCTCAAACTACTTTTTCTTTTATTAAGGAGTAAAATGCTTGAACTCACTACCTGACCACTTAGAGCATACTGAGAACATCAACACTAAATCCTGGTTTGTTCAGCAACAGACTTGTACTCGTTTTGTATCTAAGTCATTGTTAAGTCTTATTGTATCTCGCTGTAGCCAGTTAACTCCTTCCTTTTCCCTGATTTAATCTTTTATTTACAAAAAAGCTTTCCTAGGGACCCTCACCCATGATTATTTCTTAAAAACAAATGCTATTAAGCCCTAGAGGGTAATACGTTTATACAGAATGTAGTCTCTATCAAGTATGCATTTGGTATATATTGTGTTTTTTGTGTTATTAAAATATCCCACTCTCACTGCTTTATTACATTGCTTGCCATAATAATTTCAACCAAACGGTGTTCAAGCCACATATGTGGTGAAATGTTTACCTTAAACAATTTCTCAATGGAGGTCTATGAAGTATCATTGAGTGAGTGTTGCAAATTTCGGCTATAAACACGCTGATACTTGGATTAAAGTGCTGCATATTTGACCTGTCCCTATCAAATAAACCATTAAAAAAATACTTTAATCAGCTCAATGACTCGATTTAAAAAAACAACAAGAGTAAATCACTTTGTTCTTTTAAAAACATGTTTGTCTTAACCTCTATTTCCCATAGTGCTTTGCTGCTGGTTGCAGAAGTGGCAGACTGGCGGCCAGTTGTTCGAAGGAAAACGTGCTGCTTCTTCCTGTGGTCGTCACACGTGAGAAACTTCTCCTGCTCTGCATGGAACAGCCGGACTACATCACCCTGTCGATACGTACAGACACACACATGAACAAGCAAGTAGAATGTGCAACGCATTCAAAGCAACATTTTACAAACATGCAATTATTTTCTTGCAATTTGAATCTACTTGCCATTGATTCTATATACTTAATGTTTAATATCAACTCGTATGTGTGCTATGACGTTGACAAATAAAGTGTTTCACATTCCAAAGATGATGTCTGATGAAAAAAAATGGTCCTTACCCCTTTAAGTATTGTTTCCTTGTTGTCACTCCATTTCATAAACAGAACAACTTTCCAACTCGTGTTGCAATTTACAGAGTTCACCTGAAAGACACAAGAACAGTTTGAACAAATCAGACACATTTAAAGAAAGAAACATGTCGTTTCTATAAAAGTGTTTGTCCTATAATATATAATAATAATAACAACAATAATAATAATAACAAAAATAATATATAACAATCCAGGGTTTCAACCTGTGATGAGAGGGAAATTGAGTCTACTTAAAAATAAAAAATAAAAATAAAAGACCCTGCACCTCATTGCATCCTGGGTTGTCAACTAGCTGGTGTGTGCTGGCATGGAGGGGCTGTCCAGCATTCACAGGGTTAAGGACCACTTTGTCTCCAATCACCACCTGCCGGTTCAACAGAAATACACAGTTCATACCACATTCATGACAACTTGTTTAAGGGACTCAAATAACAATCTAAAGGATTCTGGTTCCTTCACTCAGCACTGCTCACTTTAAAATGTGCTAAAAATACCCCCCTGTGTCAGATGGAGAACTCTGTTTAAACTCCAGACCAAAAGTATGTCAAGTCCCATGATGTTAGCCATCAATCTTCACACTGCAGTTTCCTTTCCTCACAGAGTGAATGTGACAGAGAGATATGAGACGTGTCCTAACGCTACATCATGCGAGTCTCCAGATAAACACTAGATGGAGTTGTGGACCACGTTGTGTGTGACGGAGAACTGCATCAGACAAAGATTGGCTGAGGTGTAGAGGAGCTCTGACCCAGACCATCACTAAAGGGAACTGAGGCCACGTGCAGCAAAGACTGAAAAAATACTGTTTTGGTGCAGTTATCCTTATTGCAATCCATACCGTGCACAAGCACGTTTGAGCCCAATGTCCAGTTTTGTTTGACTCGTGTGAGTGCTCTGTGTCATGCTCAAGCACGGCACCCTTCCTTGGCAAGGTTGGAAAAGGAGGGCTTCGTACAGTTGCTCATGCAAGAATCACAAGCACGGGAATGCAACGTGGACATGAGGTATAATTGATTCCAGTCTTACATAATCGAGAGATTTAGGATTGTAAGAAACAATCTCAAAGTCAGTTAAGTTGCTGTCTTTGTTGTTTTTCTTTTGTTAGCTTATACAAGAGGAAATCCTCACACTGTCTTCAGTCGCTATTCAACAGCTACTGGATATATGTTGTTGTATTATTGTTATATTACTCAATGCATGAGTTGACTTCAATCAACCAACCCCCCCCCAACCTATCCCATCCTATTCTTCTTTCTGCATCTTGTCCCATCTCCCCCATCCCATTTTCAAGCCCAGCACAGTTTAGCAGATGGCTGTTCCGTCATGAGCCCGGGTCTGCTGAAGATTTCTGCCTGTTAAAAGGAAGTTTTTTCTTGCCACGCTATGACGGATTAAGCTGGGCTCTTGTCATATAGCCATAAGTAAGGTCCTTTACCTGCTTTTGTAAACATAACAATGAGCATGGTCTTGTTACCTGCCCTTTCGTTAATGTTAACAGACAAACAGTAAGGTCCTTTACCTGCTTTTGTAAAGTGTCTTGAGATAACGCCTGTTATGAATTGACGCTATATAAATAAAGATTGATTGATTGATTGATTGAACCCTCCAAGAATGTCAAAATGATAACTGGGCAGTGTCTTGTTTTCATGATCTCTCTTGCATGTCATACACTTAAGTGATAATCGGAACTTGAAGCAGTCAAAAAAGTGAATATAAATCTCCATCGGATTAGGCAAACTGCTAATTCAAACTTGGAGGAAAAAAAAAGCCCCAGAGCGCTGTGTTCCGGTGCACAACATACATGACGTACGTACGTACATGCTCAGGTCTGGTTTGGCCCGGAGCAGTATGAGTGCAGGGACAAGCGTGCTTCATCAAGATACAGAGCAACAGGGCCTGTGAGTGTGGCCTGTTCACTCCAATGTGGACACTTGCTGTTGTCTGTGTACCTTTTATTTGTGAGTAAGGGTTTAAACTAAAATAGATTTGAATTCTTACAGGTCGAGCAACATGAGAAAATCAAGTGATGTGTATGGGACACAAAGGTAAACAATAGGTATACTATGTGACGACTCTATCTAAGAAACAGATTGTGTTTAGACCGCTAATGGAAACTTGTTTTTTTCCCACACAGCCTCTTTTTCCACTGCCACTGACCAAGATACAGCATACTGTATATCAGCTGGGGTTGAACTGTTGCCTGTTATTGGATTCACAACTACAAGACAACTTGTTTCTAGGATAAAGACGCATCAGCACAGATGTCCTGTTAGATATTCTTTTCTTTCATATGAATAGCTGCTGTCTCCATCACCAACACAGCAGCTAGTCGTGTTCAGAGCGTCATCACTTATAGTCTTCTTCAGCATTGAGCCTCACGTGTCAAACATGACAACCATTAAAGCAGCCTTTACGACGGTGCTAAAACATGATTGGATGCTCTCTGTTACTTGAATGGAGGTAGAGTGGAAATAACTAGTCTTGTTTCAAGTTGTTTTGTCATATTCTGTATCAGTTTGACTTTGTGGGCAAATAGAAAGAAAATTCCACTTCAACTTAAGTGTATTAAAATTCACTTCTATGTTCAATTCCAACAAAAGTGCAAAACGATTAATTTGGTTAAAAGAAATCTTAGAGCTAGTCCAAGTCACTCTTGAATCCAAACCACACTAAAAAGGTTTAAAAATACATCAGAAGAATCTGAGCATCATTCTCTTGAATCCCACAGCCCGCTCTACCCACACTGTCTCCCAGGGACCTCAGCTTGTAGAAAGGCTGGATGTAGAACCAGGAACCCTCATTTCCCGCAGAGTCTAGTGTCACTCTCATGGCGTTTTTCTCCAACAGCGCAGGTAGACGCTTGTTCACTGTCAGGTATTTATTGCTTTTCAAGTGCAGTAACTGTTGGCAAAACATAAAAAATCAGTGTTACACATGGCTTCTCTTAATGGCATGATGCAGGCAGTGGAAAACATTACAGAGCTGCTACAAAGAAGGAAATATGTCACAGTCTGGCACATATTAACTCATGGAAACAGTTAAATGAAATATGTAACTTCAGTATCATTATTTCTCCTTAAAACATTTATGTCCTTGAAATCTCTTATCCTTAAATGTTTTTTGTCAGCTAGAGTTAAACGACCGTCTCATGACCACAACAGAACAGGAGTCACTCAAGCTCTTCATATTGTAGCGACCCCAAATGAACGGTCGCTCTAAGATCAGACAGTTTGTGGAGCAAAGGCTCATGGGAAGGTTAGTGTCCAATTAAGAAAAATGTGTTAATTATTACTAACGTTCAAGTTAGTGTTGAGTAATGTGTTTGTTTATAACTGCTAATTGTGCCGTTTTCACTGGGATAGATAGTGTGAGATCAGTCAGCGATAGTTCAACTTGAAGCGTGGGAGACCTCTGTGCCTGAGCCCTGTTAATAAAGTTGTGCTCCTGATTCAGTTTGCACACTTGCTGTGTGTCAAAGCAACCTCTTTGTCTCCGTCTTGTTCTTGACACGCCAGCTCGCCACAATGTGTTGTGTCCCATCAGACAAAACTAACAGCCCAGCCCTAATCCTCCAGCATGATAAATGCATGTAGTGTTGGAACGAGTGACTTCCAGAGCAGACAACTTCAGTCTTTTATGTTAAACATGTTAGGTAATGAAATGTATTCTATAAAGATAGAGTTACGGCACAAGGAGATTATATCTGTTTTTAACTATTTCTACTGTTGTTCTTTAAAGCAGAGACCAACAGCTGTTCCTTGGATAACTACTGAAAGTTCATTGCAGCTAGGACACAAAACACTATGTGCACTGTCTTCCTGTGTACCTCATACAGTAGGAATGCTTTGCCATTCTTGGTTTAACATGATCTCATACATGTGTGCAAACTATTCACTGATAATGAGCGAAGTCAGATAAGCTATTAAAACAGTTGAGCAGTTTTTTTTTTCTCCCTGTAGCTCTTATTCAAAACTGAGTCTGACGAAAACGTTAACTACAGCCAAGATTATTCCGCACACAATGTCGCACATGGTGCTGCGGTGTTATCTACCAAAGCACCTTATCTCTGCTGAACACACCTGTATAACATTTCCATACTGGATGACTGACCCCAGCAGCTTGCGATTTTCAGACTCATTCTGCTTCTTCTCTAGGTCAGCAGCGTGCTAAAACCCGGAGCAGGAAAGAACAGGCAGGTATTAGAAGTCAGAGTGCTTTTCATTACGTCTATATCTGGAAAGGATGATGCTACAGAAATGATGTCCACGGAAGGTTCTCACTTATGCAGTTATTCAAATGTCATTTAAAATAGAAACACAAAGTCTACATTTGGATTTTAATACATGCAACTAGTCTTTAGTTTTGAGCCACTAACACACAGATTAGGTTACAACATGCGCAGAGCAGCAGGGATGGTGAAGACAACACTTACATGGAGTTTGGTGAGGAGGACCGTGTCAGTGGTGCTGTTGCCTCCAGGTTTTGCTGCCTTCCAGAACTGTTTCTGTGCAGAATATCTGTTCATAGGACACAATCTGAAAAGGCAGTCTGGTAACAAAACAAAAAAAAAAAGAGGAGAAATATGGTATTAAGACCGTCTGACCAAAAAGTTCTTCTGAAAAACAACAGCAATAATTTGATTCAAGACAACAACAGACAAATCCCAAACACATGAACATCAGATTCAAATGAACATAAAGCACTCAAAATGTAACCTTTAGATAGAGAAGTATTTTGTCTGCAACAGCAGGCAGAGTCTTTCACCTGACTCTTCACTAAAGTCAGACCTTGTGAAATAAACATGGATCTTGACTTTCCAATATTTGAAAGTCACAGTGAGTTAAACATTGAAGTGTGCCTGGTACTAATGTGGTCCTCCTGCCTGACGGCGGCTGTGAGACTTCTAAAAGCTACTTGCTAACCGACCTTTTATCAAAAAAAGACGGAAGAAACCATCGATGCTAAATGAAGGGAAAATATGTGTTCCTCTGTAGAAAGACAGAGACACTTCTGTTGTCCTTCAGAAACTAAAAACAGGATGAGTGCAAACGTTTGCCTGCTGGGACTAGCTTACCATAAATCGACATATTCTGAAATGATACAAAACCCAAAAGAGCGGTGTTCAAGTAAATGTGTCCCTATCTCTCCTTACAGACGCAGGAAGGTAATGACTAACACCGACATCCACAAACTGTTGTTGAGAGTTTATAATGTCACAGCTCACTGAATATACAGATGATTCACAGTGGTGATGAGATATTGCCCAGATCTATCTGTATGTCTGTCGCTCCGTTCCTCACTAAACTTGGGACACGATCCGTCCATGCCCATCCTGCAAGGATACATGCTCCAGGTCTCCGTGTGCGATGCCATCAGGAGACGTGACATGTGAGCGGTTCAGTAGAGTTTGGATTGTTGCAGCACAGTTATGATAGCCATGTTTCATAACCCGGTTCTGTGGTTCAAGCTTTTAAGGGAACAGTACTATTTACTTTAGATCACACAACACTGGACATGGAAAAGATATCCATTCATTGGTCGTCGTCACCTCGTACATGTTAACAGGGACGGGTACACATGTAAGTGACCACTACAGAAACTTTCCTTTAAATTACAGACAGCACCAAGTCACCTGGGATTAACATGGGGGGGGGGGGGGGGGGGGGGGACAAATACTGGAATTGGGGTACTAGGTGAATCTCTGTCCGGCAGGAATGAGCACCTGGGGTTAAGGAGAAAGGAAGTGGAACTCTTGGGCTGAGAAGCATCGAGTTTACAGTTCAAACTTTGAGAGTGCTGCACTAAAAAAAGTCAAAAGAAAACAAGACCAGTGTTTCCCCCTAACATTATATTAAAGTGGGTTTCAACATCAATCAGATGTGGATGAAGGGGATTTTCAAGGTCTTGTTTGTGTCTGTCTCTGCGAGCCGCAACATAGCGACGAGCAGTCGAGGATGATGGAGAGACAGGAGGCGGCTGGTGCCGACAACGACAGGCTGGTTTTTGTGCCGAAGCACAAGGCGTCCCCCCTGCCGGCGGAAAAAGACAAGGAGGTCATTTTAAATGTTCTCAAGTAGCAGAAGGAAGGATCACAGCCAGGGGAAACTGGGCTGAGATTGACTGAATACTTCCGATGCTCTCAAGAGGATAAAACCCCAAAGAACCCAAAAATTGGATATTCAAATGGAGCATCTGGAGTTGTGTGAAATTAAAAGAAATGATCATCGAAGTGGAAAGCCAAATGAATGCTCTAATTAGTAACTTGAAAATGCCTTCCAATTAAGTCAAAAACACTATCCATATGGTGATATGTGTGCTTACGTTCCTGGTTTATTAAGAATCAGTAAGCAGTGAAGAGGTGACCTCCGTGCTGGTTCGTACAACACACTAGGCTTTGTTTTAAGTTCAAGTCAAGCCTCACTTCTAATGAGACAATTAGGGTGCATTAAACCTGTATCTGAGTAAATAAACAAACAGACACTTGATGTTGTGTATATCTGCCTATAGTGTCAGAGAGGATTTAAACTGCTTTGCTGCTCCCTGCAGTTCAGATTGTTTTAAATAGCTTAAGTGTGCTATTAATACTCAACACGGATGGTAGAACTTAGTCCTCACTGTCAGTGTCAACTTTGCATCTGCTTAACTCTGGCATGAGTCAGGAAGTTAAGGCTGCAAACTGCATCAACAAAACACATGAGCTCTCATTGTGCTTTGTATCAGAGTCTTTACGTGGACAGGTTCCAGGTGTAGTCTTGGACGTTGTTACTCTGCTGTTGGTTTGCTTGTGTGGAGATACAGTTCTGTTTTGAATATGATTTGAATAGCTCAGTTAGACATTGACAAGTGAAGCTGTTTCGCTTTTTTGTGACACAGCTACCTTACTGCTGCTCCGCACACATGAAGGTGGCAAAGCAAGGCAGAGTTATTATAGCAAGCATCCTGAGTTGAAGAAGAGCAGGTTCTTTCAGGAGAAACCTTGAGTGCATGAAAACTGGAACACACGTGCATCAAGAGGAAAAATGGGAGAATTTTTAGTATGTGAAAGGAAAAGAGCAAAAGTCTCCAAACAACTAATGAAGAAACCGAAATCAACACCAATAAGAAGAAACCACCATACAGGGATTTTGTAAACACACTGTTACAAATTAGTGGGACCAGACTACAAGCAAAATCATTGATGTAAATATATTCATGTGCTGGCCTGTTACTATCAACAACACATTCATAAAAATAATAATGATACATTTCATTTAATGGCGCATTTCAAGCCACCCAAGGTCGCCTTACAGCGGATAAAAGCAATACAGAAGGTTAAAACCCGACATAAAACGAAAGACAGGTGTAGTGTGCCGTGACCAGTTACAGTGGAATTTGCAGGCAAGTTTTTTTTTGGGTGGACTCGACTTGTTGTTATTGTTGTTAACGCACAGAAGAACCGTTTCTTCACTTCTGCTATTTCCTCCTTTTGAAAGAGATTTCTGTGAGCTGCTGGCCGTTCTCTCTCCTTTGATAGGAGTTGAAGATGTTTGGACAGTTCATTGTTTAAATCGACGTGACACCAAACATCTTCTATTCATGTGGGCACTGAGGGGCAGAGCTTATCTAAAGGTGGAGGTGTGTTTGTTATTAGTCTATTTTAAAAGGATGGCAGTTTGTTTTTGTTTGTCTTTTATGGCACATTGTTTGTTTAAACTGGTTTAGTGTGGAAAGCTCCTTGTTGGCTGTTTGGGTCGTTTTTGTTTTTGTTAAAGTTGCCCGAGAGCAGGAGAGTGTGAGACGAGTTTGTCCACCTGTGAGAGCTGCGAGGATGGACAGAAGTGTGTGGAAGGCCTAAGCAGGTGAAGAGCGGGAGTGTGAGACGAGTTTGTAGTTTGTCCTGTTGATGTATGGGTTAGGCGGAGTGGAGTGAGGAGGATGTTGAGAAGGAAAATAAAATGACACTGCCTGGAGCTTTGTGGAAAATTGGTCCCAGGGAACGTTTTATACAGGCAACACAGAAGTTTAAAAAGAACATTTACTTTAACACATCAAAAACTGGTAATACATGTAAAAAGTTACATATATATGTGACTTGTAGCTAGATATAACTCATTAGGCCGTTAGGCAGTTCGCCTGTCAGCCATGTGGTATCGATACAAACATAGCATTTTGGGCCCACCCACTGAGAAAAGATAAGATAAGAAAGATACTTAAAGATATTATTATTTTACTTCAATCATATTTGAAGTTTTAACCAATCAAATCAGGCCATTTATGCTACCCACACTCATAAACTAGTGGTAGTGCAGGCACACAGGTCATATTATTCAAGTAAAGAGAGAGAGAAGGCTGCATGTGGAGGACAGGTTTAAGTCAGGACATTTGTCGAGGATGGATGTCCACCTCTCCTTTATGCTTCTCATCCACAGTGACTGCCACAGCTGTGTTCACAGCCTCGCTTCAAATCACTTTTAGAGACTAACGAATCATAGACAAGAACGTAGAAAGACAAGAAGTAGTGCTGAAAGTCTGTGCCGAGTGTCTCTATTGTGTTGTAACCTCACATAGGCCTATACTGACATCGTGACATCTTGCTCATAGCTCGTTTTCTTTTTTGCTATTGATGCTGTTTATATGACCTGTTTTACTGTTTTTTGGAGCTGCTGTAACACCTGAATTTTCCCCATCGGGGATCAATAAAGTTTATCCTTATCCTTATCAACTCAAAAACAGACAGCTAAGTGTACCGCTCTCTCTTAAATAACAAGTCAGCGTAGCTCCCCATCAACGAACGGACAGTAAGGGCAGAATATTATATTTGTGTTCAAGTCAATTATAGAAGAGTAAACGGTAGGTGAACAAAAGGCTGTCGATAAATCATCAATGTTTCAGAAAATATCACAAGAAACTTCTTTCAAAGTTTAGAATATAGTGCGATAGAAGAAGGTGCAACAGTTTATCCTTACATGGATTTTTTTATTTTATATTGAACATAAATTTATCAACACAATCAATCTGAAATACATCCATCCTGATTCATATTACAGATGACATGCCAATTCCTAAAAGCTAAAGAAAGACGCAATAGTACCTCACTAAAACGATCTTGTTGATTTGACATGATGCACTAATAGATCCCAGTACAAAGACGTGCATGAAGAACTAGGATGAGTTTGCAGTAGAGACAAGACTGCTTCAAACTGTTGAGACAGTTCGCTTCGTCAATTCTATCTTCTTTTTTTTTCAAATTGAATTGTTTGACCCCTTAAGCAATTTGCTATAAATAAAATTTTAAAAAATCGATGGCTTCCATGAGATGATAAAGTATCTCCACGCAAATATCGTAATAATATGCTGTATTGATTATTATTTCCCCCATATTTAATATCTTGATTTAAATATCTCTACAACTTGTTCGCTTCATAAAACAGGCGACTTTGCTGTTTACATGTTGTGTCGAAGCCGACTGTTGTGAAGGTGATCATCAATGTGGTTTGTAATTAAAAGGGATGAACTCACAATGCAATTGATAAAATATACTGTTGTTTACATCACAACAGAAACATTGCCACATTAAAAAGCTGCAACACCAGAGTGAACAGAAAATCTGAAACACCAGTGAGATGTGGAACGATGTGTGTTTTTGTGCACTGTCCCAGATCACTTGTTTACAACTCAGAACCAGTGAAAACCTTCAACCAGCACAACATGAAGCGGTTGACTCATGAGTCATCGTTTAGTTTAAATCCAACTATCATGCCATCAGCTCACCAAGCAGAATGAAGTGCGAGTGTTTTCGAAGGCTTACCTCGGAATTTCTTGGGTGGGTTGTTGAGGTCGCCTGTGTCTGGTTGCACCACACAGCGGTCATCCACGAGCCTGTGAGCATAGACATCATGATGAAGAGTCAGTCACTCAACAAACATCTAAAACAGCCGCTAAAACAGGGGTCTCCAACGGGTAGCTCGGGAGCTACCCATAGCAGCTCGCGGGCAGGTTTTCAGTAGCTCGCCGACAGGTCGACCGATTGTTCAAAAAATCCCATGACAGTAAACGCAACTCTTTCCACCATTTATAGATTTGGCCCACATGTGTAAAGTAGTCATGCTATCTTGGGCCTTGATTATATTTTCAGTAACACAGCCGACTACAGTATGTGGCACAATAAGAAGCGTACAATATTCATGTTTTTTTCTTGGATCTTGATTGGCTTAATGTCATTTATGTACAAAGAGTAGGCTTAGCTTATTTATCAGCTGATGTGTTTTTAAGTCAATAAATGAAAGCAATGTGACACAAGTAACTTGACCACTCTTATTTTGTCAAAGCAGCTCTCAGATGAAGAAAGCCTGGAGCTAAAAGCTTTGACCTGTGACACATCAACATGTTATGAGTTTCTACCATCTTCTTTTCAAGTCATGTTTCGTGAAACAAAGAACTGACACCCTTGCGGTAGAAAGCCTTTAAAAGCATCGACGTCGTCACTGAGACCTGACAGCAAGAAACGCATAGCTTCTCTTCATCTCGGGTGTTACTTTTTAATCCAACATACTTTCAATCAAATCAAGTTGATATTTTCTTGCAGACCTTGAGCACTTCATTCTGTGACTTGAAGGAACAGCAAAAAAAAAAAAACAACAACCATTGGTTCAAACTGCATCCCATAGGAAGCGTAAAGGTAAATGAAGAGTGGACGTGTTGTTGTCTTAGCCGTGTTGACATCAGGTTTACAGGGGACAGGGTGTCTGGCACCTTGCATATGAAAGATGTTTCATTCAGGACTCAAGAAAAGAACAACAGCAGCCTTGTCACTGCTAATCTAAATATTACTGAAGTCGTTTTCAGGCACATTTACATACAACTCTACTGACTGAGCCCCAGCTGACCGTACTGGATCAAAAAGCGGCACATTCTTCCTTTAATGGCGTCCTTCCAAAGGTACATGCAGCATTTGTTTGGTTGGTTAGACCTTTTGTTTTCCATTTAACTTGCACGTGGGCATCAACACAACTAAAGTACAGGCAGTGGTGTTTTAATCCACCGCTTTATTACCAAAACACATGTCATAATGTTCAACTAAAGCACAGAACAGAGACGGCTCGCTGTTGTAAAACAGATGTTAAACTGACCTGAAACATCCCAACTGCTGTTTGAAATGGTTATGTAATTTAGAGCATCTATAGTAAGAAGTGTCAACTCGGCATAAGTCATCAACAGCAGGAGGAAATTCACATTCTGCAACACCTGTGTTGGCAACATTGGCCTCATATCAGGCAGGCTACAATTGTGTGGGGCCCTTACACACACACACACACACACACACACACACACACACACACACACACACACACACACACACACACACACACACACACACACACACACACACACACACACACACACACACACACACACACACACACACACAAACACACACACACACACACACACACACACACACACACACACACACACACACACACACACACACACACACACACACACACACACACACACACACACACACACAAACACACACACACACACACACACACACACACACACACACACACACACACACACACACACACACACACACACACACACACACACAAAACCCAGACATGCTAACAAAGCTCTGCTCTCTCTTCTGACAAGAAAAGACTAGTTTTTACAATAAAGAAAATAAACGTGGAGGACCAAAACACACTATTTAAAGACTGAGCAGATGAGGAAAGAGGTTTCTAGAAAAGGAGAGAGATGGTTTCATCATTCTGTGTGTACGCAACAGAGGAACCAGAGTGCAGCAGCACAAATACAACACTTGCGTAGAGTACTAAAGCTGGTCCAGTCAGTTCCAGCTTTTTATAGCTCCTGTGGTGTAAACTGCAATTTAGGACCAGTATGATGACAGAGGAAGAAAGACAATAATGTTTATCAAAAGTCACACACAAAACCTTCTAGTGCATTGTGGGATACGGCTACATAACGTGAAGCATAAAGATGTGGCTTCAGCAGTGTTCAAGGTGGCTGCAGATGTCTCTGAGGGGTCACATTCAGAACGCTGGCAGTGAAAGCAACACCTCGTACGAAAGTGCTATTTATAGCAACAACAATGGAGGGGGTTGTGTTTGTCTGCGTGTGTGTACGTGCGTGTGCGCGTGTGTGTGTGTGTGTGTGCGTGTGCGGCTGATTGCTTGGCATGAAAATACGAGATGGGAAATTTGACAAATGAGCTCTGTTGCTGTCTTCAAAGCTGTGCTCGCATTTGTTGCTATGGTAGGTGACGCACAGCACTAAACTGGGAAAGAGCAATGATTCTGAAAGCTTGCAGGAGGAGCTCAGTCACGCCTGTAGTAAGTGTCAAATACAATAGGGCTGAGTTGGCAAGACGGACTACACAAAGCTCTTTGAACAGTCAAAAGAATAAAGAAGCGCTACATGAGCTCAGGTCCTCTCCATTGACATGGAAGATTGCACTGCTATGAGCTGGCTCTGGATAAATGTGCCAATATGCTCAATGTGCATCAACGCAGATTTTACAGAATCAATACTGACACCAAGCTGTGATAGGAGTTCGCAACACTACTACATGATGCAACACAGGTTTCGAATCAAAACAAACAAGCATGGATGTGACTGTATCCACTCCCAGCAAAACTGAAAGCAAGGATTAAAGCAGCAATTCAGATTTTTTTTTGCAAATACCAGGAAGTCGGGTGTTGGAAAATGAGTCATGCAATATGCAAGCTATGCAAAGACAGCGTAAAATACTGCAGCGACACAACCAACCTGCAGCTATACATGACTAGTTGCAAGAAACAACAGCTAGGTCCACTTCAGAGGACCAGTGTGTGCAATGCTAACCAGCACTTTACAACGCTGTCAAGTCAGATTTCCCCTCACTTTGATGCTTTATGTCTTTACATGTAGTATAAAGGTGATTTTGTGATCTTTTGAGTACTTAGAAGTCGAGGGGATTTGGGTTTGAATTTCACTCAACTATCAGATGGACTCGGGGGATTTTAAAAAAACACCTCTATGCATTTTGTGTTGCCTTGTGCTTGTACTTGTACAGTCGATTAGGAAGGCTTCAGGCAGCTGCTTAATGAGTATGAGTCACGCTGCTTAATCACCAAAAGTTGATTTATTACAGAAACTGCAGTGCCTAAGCAGTTTGCAGATGTGAAGCACAAAGAGCATTCTTTCCAATGAGTCGACTCGTTGATAATAATAATATATATATATCGTCATGTGCTCCTTAGAAATACATGTTTCACTCGTGACAGAATCCATTTGGCTGTAATGCTGTGATGAGAGTTTTAACACGACTGACCTACAGTGCAGTTCACAATAACACCTTAGCCAAAGCTCTGGGATTAAAATATTGTTATTGTGTATTTCTTGGATCTCTTGAAGTGTTTTAAGTTGTTATGCCTCTGCTGTTACTCTGTACTATAAAGAACAGCTGTTGTATTGTAGTGTGTAGGACAAAATCAACATCATCATCGTGGCCTCAGTGTCATAATATGAATCGTATGGTGAGGTTGTGGGACATAAGCAGCCCTTCAAAGTCATTGTCAAGTTAAACCAGGTCAGTAAATTAGATTTAATAAAAAGCGACAGAGAAAACAGAGAGGGCCATTGGAGTTTAAAAAAAAAAAAAAAAGCAAATGAAGAAAGCCTCGAGTACAGTTGAGCTATATATCTGTTCAGATGACAGTATATCGTTCTGCTGTTATCAGTAAACCATTAAAAGGCATGAAAAATTTTATATTTCACAAAAAAATATACTGAATGACGAGTGAGAAGAGTTGCAGATTCAAGATTTTTATTTGTCACCTGCTCATACAGACGTGCAGTGAAATGTTAGGACTGTTCCGCAGGCCATACAAAAACAATAAAAACAATAAACGCTCAGTTTAATAATATAAACTAAAAAAATAAAAGGAGTTATTTGAATGTACAAAATAATAAATATAGAATACTGTAAACAGGATGTGCCATCAGGTGTGCTGGACTGGGAAACAGATGGATGACAGCACCCTCTATCAGGACGTCTTTGTTCAACCTTCTGGTCTTTCTGGGATGTGAATCATTTGTAAAGATTTGATAATTGCACGTAATCATGTGCACTTTTCACTTGATCCCTACAATTAAGGAGGAGGAAAGGCATGCTGCTAAGCAAGTGAGCAGGAAGAGACCAAGTGAACTGAGGACAGAATAACAAGCAAGCACAAAATATACAGATCAATGAGAACACCGGTTCTTTTAGCTCTTTACTAAACGATGTTAGCAAGTTCAGAATAAAAGGACAAATATAGGACACACAAAAGTTTACATTAAGTTAAAGATTAATCAAATAAAATGAGCTTAAAAAACATTGAACACTTTTGGCTGATGTGGTTATAAAGAGGGACTAAGGATACTGACTATGTTGTAAGGACAGACAGAACATGCTGTACATGCAACTGTGTGAAATATGACGCGACTCAAAAGGTGTTGTCAAATCAGACAACCAAAGTGCTGCAGAGCAAACACGTTCTGCAGCTTAGTAAACACTTGGGTATGTGTTTAGAGATGGAAGGCCATCCTTAATTTCCCTCCACTCGTGTTTTGCCCTTTTTTCAAGTCCATGCATGACTCAAACTGTGTTCATTCACAACAAAAAGAAAATAGTATTCTCTATAAATGTCAACCAGGTGCATCAGGCCAACACTTGATTACTCATGGCCATCCATTACAGCCATCAACCATCTTAGCCCAGCAGTTTGGCTGGCTCAAACAGCAAACACACAGATCCTTTAATGAGTTACTATTTTTATTTTGTTGTTTGTACTGTGAGACAGTAAAGCAGTCTGAGCGCTTGTACAATATTGTCCATCCAGCTCATGATCCAGCAGTATGAAGCATCAGGATGTGGTGAGATGGTGAAAGGGTAAAAGAAACGACGAGTAACAATGACAACAGGCTTACCCTAAGGTGCTGATAAATCCACTGGTGGAACCCTCTGCATAGAGGGAACAAACGTCCCCAATATGGAGGAAACTGGACATCTTGTCTGACATGGTTCCTGAGGCTTGACTTCACCTGAAAAGACAGACAACAACGTCAGATCTAACACTGAGAACCATTTTTAAGATTTTCACTAAATCATTCAAAATAAGCCCCTTGGCTGTAATTATCAGCTACAGTTATAACACATACAACAGTATTGCAGTTTGATATTCCTGCACATATTGATTGTCAAAAACTGATTGAGTATAGAAAGTGTTAACAGCTGTGTACTTACTACAAATATGATGGTGACTTTGTCAGTGCTAGAGTTTCTGTTCAAATCATCTGAATTGTCCATCCTCAGGCCCACCTACAGCATGGTCAAGTGTACGATGTGTGTAGAGGTGTATTCTAACAATATAACACTTTACAAATGACATAAATATTCACCGATTTTTTTTTTCTCTGAGGGCATGTCCATTGTTCAAGTATGGGGTCTGTTGTTTTTGATGCAAAGCATGAAGTCTAAACAACATCAATCCCAACTAACTACAGCTATTTTATTTTGTTGTACTGCAATCATTTAAAATAATGCAACAGGGGGGGAAAAAAAACAATGAAACTAACTCTTGCAAATGATGTTAAAGAAAGTATCTGTGGGCACTATGTTTGTGTTATTTGTGTGACTCTATAACACTCAGGCCATCGTATTTAGGTCACTATATTCTTTAGTGTGTTTCCAGGTTTGCAGTCTCTCTGTTTTCAGGCTGGGACGTCGATAAAGGTGTAACCATTACAACTCTTTCTTTTATCATGTTTGGCATAAACTAAAAGTAATAATGCGAAATAGCCATACTTTCACAGTACTGCACAACAACATCGTATTGAAAAAAGAAAGAACAAAGTGTGTTATTTCCTTAAAATATCAGACTTCAGATTCCTTTCATAGGGGGATTTTCTTAAAGTGTATATTCCCGAAATTGAAAATGTTTTAAAACAATCCTTTCAACTGAGACAAATACACGGTTTAAAGTTTGCTCTAATCTATACATCCCATTGAAACATTATGTAAAGAATCCTAATTGGGACGTCTAGAGGAACCAGTGGTGCCACAAACTTCTTCGCTAGCTAAATTGAATATGATGTTGTTTCTTTTTCACCACACGAGCTGTAGCACAAACAACGGCAACAAATGAGCGCGTGGGCTACTTCCTTGACAGAGATGCTTGCAGCTCAGTGGCTAAATGAACAATGCCATGACTGAAAACTACACGAAGCCTACATATTTACCTGGCAGAATGTGATGGAAGGCGTCCAAGCTAGGTAGAGAAAGGAAGGAGTGAAGAAGTGGGTCAGCACAGGATCATTTCCACAGCGCTGTCCTTGGTTAAGTCCATGTTAGTGAAACTCCAGGTGAGTGCAGGCTGCAGATCAGCGTTATCTCTGACAGCTGAATGCGTCCTCGGCAACAATCCGCTTCTTGCCTCCTCCACATGTCACTGCAGGGAACGCCCCTTTCGTTACTATTTATACTGCAGCAGAGCTCTCTGGGAAATGTAGTATTTTAGGCATTTAAATCGATGTCATGAGCAGGGACAGTGAGTTGCTCAAATTAAAGATTTTCGTACTTTTGAATAGATTGTAGTAGATTTCTTGGTTTAGAAAACATTTCTGAATATATCATACTGAAGGAGATAAGGTAGGCCTAAATTCATTCCACTAAGTTTTTTTTTACTTTTTTTTCTGCAGACTAATAGTAGAATCAGAGCGTGCATTGTGAAATTAAACAATATAAAACCAGTTTGAACTGTGGTGAGTCTAACAGCAGGTTTGTGTATGGTAAATGGACTTGAGCTTGTAAAGCGCTTTTTTGTCCTCTGACTATACTAACGTCCAAACACATCACATACAGCCTTAATTTAGGCGGCTGCAGGAGCTGGGAATCGAACCCGCGGTATTCTGGTTGAAAGCCATATTTAGATTTGAGCAACAGCAGTGCAGCTGATTCATCTGAGTCCCTTGGTTGTCCCCTCTTTCCTTTAATGGTCATTTCAATTTTCACCTGCCTAATATTTCTATATTTATTTGTGAACTGCAAACCCCATCAGCTTCTTAAGCATGTTAACACCAAGATTGTGAGTTGAATATGTATTATGCTTTTTCCAAAGAGGATTTGATCCATCCATCCTACTGCTAACTTCACAACTTTTAGCATGTTGTATTTATTAATGTCTGAGTCTGTGTGCCTTTAAAATGTTTCTCATATTGTTCCACAGCTGCAAAATTAATTTCCCATCAGGGACAAAACGTTGAAGTTCTCTCAGCAAGTCCTCTTAGGGCTTAAGGAGAGTGCTGATTTTGTCCTGTCACCCAAACCAACTTGAGTAATTCTGGCACCTAAATCTTAGTGAACTGTAGCTATTTCCAAAAGCTAACACATACTCTGTTTGGTATTCAAAAACGTGTGGGTTTATGCAGTTAGACTGGTTAGGTTAAAAGATAATGATATGGGTTAAAATACAGAGTCAGTGTTGACATTTGGTTTCACACAAGATACAAACGAATCATTATACCTACAAAACATCAATACTTCAGCTTTGTCTGAATGAGACAACTGTCAAAAGAAAATAAGATACGTTAACAGGAGAAAACTGATAGGAATGTACAGCTCTCATAAATCATGAAACTGGCCAGTTTTAGCTACTAATAATTGTTACAAATTCACTCGTTCATTTGTGCCAAATGTGGACTGTAGCAATGGTGCCTCTAAATGATAAAACCAATGCGACCTGAGGTTTTACATTTCATGTATGTAATGTCAGAAACAGAGGCACACGCCGCCTTACAAAGACAGAGTCATGCTGTGCATGTCTATGTGAAAAGACGTGAGATAAAGACATCAGTTGTGTTTGCTGTCTGCTGTCAGAAACACTGATTCGGCTACAGACAGTCAAACTCTATAATCGCTGAAGGGGAAACCCAAGTGGACTCTCTTTGGATCAATGCCTTTTTTTCTGTTTCTCTTTTTTGATTCATTTTTTTTATGCAGGGACCCAATGAATAAAGAGTTGTTTACTTTTGAATGGATATTGCAGTGACACACCATAGCAGTGCAGATAGCTTGCAGTGTTTCCCATGGACCACTATAAGTTTATAACAGTTTGGATATATAAGTCGTCAGCTCTGAGTGATCTGGTTTATTTGCAAGTGACCCATTAAAAGCACAGTGACGTTTTTAGCTAGTGGAATCAGATCACAGTCTTTTACTGAAATATACAGAAGCTTTGTACATACTGAACTCAAGAATATCTTGCCAAATGAGTGATATGTTATGGAATCAGACTGACCTCACAGGGATTGAAGTCTTTCTTTCTTTGTACAAAAAAGGAAAAAATACTCACCTCCGACTTCTCAATGGAAGCCAGTATGGTTTGCAGTATAAGTTCAGTAAAAGTCTGATTATCCGTAATGATTTCTTATTATAACATGGAGATAAAAGGAGCATTGACCAAATCTATTAAACAGTTTGTTTTCTTATGGAATCCAGAACAATTATGAGTCATGTAAATAGGTTTGCTAAAATTGGTCTTAACATAAAAGCACTCTTCTCATATGTTCCATTTTAAATCCGTTTTTTTTGGCTAAATTTAGTGATATAGCTCATGTGGTTACATACTAGCCCATTTTTAGACGTTTGACTTTGAGGCCTTAAAAACTTCAACATGGTGATTTGTGTTATAATGTTCTGTATCCTTGTGTGAATAAGAAAACCCAGCTCTGCTTGTAATAAGAAGACCTATAATTCAAGTGATCTGACTTTTTTTTTTTACGTCCCTGTTCCTTTTCATTATCTTTATAATATGGAATAAAGAATGAATGATTTGTTCTTTGTCTCAGTTCATCAGTAGTGTCAGTTCTGAACATCCATGTCTAAATGCAATGATGTGAATATAGTATAGTATTCAATGCTTTGATGGTTAGGTATGTTGAATACAGTTGTCATGGATACAGTGTACAGACGACTGGCTGACAGTAGTTGTACGACCGAGTGAATTTGTTGTTGTTTGTATATGTGCATCCATGTGTCTATGAGGGGCGGACGGATAGATGGATGGATGGATGGATAGATGGATAGATGGATAGATGGATAGATGGATAGATGGATAGATGGATAGATGGATAGATAGATAGATAGATAGATAGATAGATAGATAGATAGATAGATAGATAGATAGATAGATAGATAGTACACACATTGTTTTACTGTAACAGTTCTTCAGAGGGAGAGGTGATTCATTTATCACATGGTTACGTTTTCTTGACAACAAATTGAATATAGCATATGTGTGTTTGTCATCCACTGAAGACAGATGAGTGACAAAATACAGTGAACATCTGAGTGGGAGCACAGATTGTGGGATCCATTATTATGCATGATAGAGGGAGTATTCTCATGTGCAGTTTCAGGCCTTCTCTAGGCATCACTGTGTGGGCACAATGGCTGGTAGTGTTCCTGTCTGAGACTCTGTTAACCCTCTGTGTAGGCCATGCCTGTAAACTAATCCTCATATTCATCAAAAATGTCACAATAGAGCTAAAAGTTGCTTATTTTCATCATTGGTCAGAATGTCTTTATTCATTTAATGAATTTTCCAAATCTGCATCAGGCCTTTTCTTGTTTAAAGAAAAGGTTTCTGCTCCACCGTTTTTATTTGAAAAACATAAAAATAAATCTGGGGCATCTAAGAGCTGCTCCAGATCTCTGACAGTGAGTACTGATGCCAGTGGGAGCAAGAACAATATATGATGGTTTACAAGTGCTTTTAAGCACAATGCAAAATCATGATATAACTTCTTTAATAATCTCACAAACAGCTGTATACTCAGCTGTAACTTTAGACGTACTATCCTCTCTTGAGTCTTTGACAGCGACCTGATGCGACTTTCAGACGTCAGGTCTCTTTAAACGCGAGCCAGTTGCACTGTGAAAGCCTACAAGGTTTAACATCTCTTTCTTTGCTGAGATCACAGACAGGAATAGAAAATGGGAAATTTACTCAAACCCTGCTTCTAGAAGAAGCGATGTAGTCGTCTATTACAGACTTTAGTCAATCATTAATATGTCACAGACTTTAAGGAGGTATCCTTAATTATTTTCTGAAATGGCAGGTTCCCCATTCTGTCTTGCCTTGCAAGAAAACAGTTTTAGGAACGCAACCTAGGATAAGGTAGAGATCTATTTCACTAAAAATAAAAGACAATTATGCTGGTATAATGGCCTTCACACTCCCAATGGAAATAATCTGATTAGAACAGCTGCTGAGATATTGTAATTAGGCCCTGTACTTTTGAGTCATAATGTGCATTGACATGTACAAAAAATATTTGGATTGAAATGGACCTTGTAAGGAAATCTACATGAGTGGACACCATATTATTAATGGCAACATTTTTGTTTGCACATTTTCAGGTATCAAATTCTGTCAGGTTCAAAGAGTAATTGGTGAAAGGCAGAGATGGTTGATCAAATACACAACCAGATTCACAGGTCCCCTCTCAACAACACTGCTCTCAGAGGAGAGGATCACTTCACCACGTCCCTTGGTTACAGCATATTGAATGAGCTAGATCATAGACAGGAGTAATGCACACAGTTGTAACATTAACACAGTTTTGGGCTTATCTTGCTGAAGGAGAACAGTGGTCTGAACTCACCTCTTTAACCTGCAGAACATGTTCTGTAAGCTGCTTTAACTGCCCTGTAATCCATCGAGTCACTTTGGGATTAGAGGACTCCTGCCTCACTTTCACTAGACGATAACCTAACGGGTCCAGTATAAGTTTTCTATAATTATATAGTGCACAATATACAAGTTAGTATACTACAAAACAACAATCTATGTGCATATATATTCCTAGAATGTATTGAGAGAAAGGGGCTCTGTGGGATGCAAGGGTGAGGCAGGACTGATAATGGGATTGTCCCAGTTTAGCTTGCACAGAAACACAGGGGATTGACTGTTTGTCAGTAAGTTGTGAAACAAGGTTTTTAAATACTCATGTGGGATATCTCACACATTATTAGTCATAGCCTAATAGGTTGAGAATATCTTCCACATTTGCATCTCAGTGGGATCATCTGAGGTTAGAATGGCCCTGTTTACACCTGAATTTAACACATGTATCATTGTGTTATTGGTGATCCCATCAAAAAGGCTGCCATGAATATTTGTTTTGTTGAGAAGATTTGGATGGCAGTGGAGCATAACAGTGTTAAACATTAACCTCTATGGTACGCATTATGCTTTCTGTGATGGACTTTTTTTTGTTGCTTTAAAGTGGTTTAAAGTGGACCCTATAGAACTATGTATATATATATATATATATATATATATATATATATATATATATATATATATATATATATTCATTTAGGCAACCTTGTACCATAACAGCCACATTGAAACATTTGATGTTTACATGAAGAATTATTGAAAACATCAATTTCTATGACCAAACATTTAAAAAAAAAAAGATTTTGTTTTTCATGTAATATGCATTTCCTATTTATCAAAAGTATCATTTCATATCCAGCTGTTGCTCTCAAGCTACACTGTACCATTATGAAACACAAATACAACCACATCTTAATATCATCAATTATCATATCAAATCCGTACAATCAAGTTAATTCAAGGTAAAACTTTTAAAATCCCCATGTCCATATCATAATTGGCACCTTTTCCTTTGAATAAGAATACACAAAGGATACAAACAAGAGGACATTTGTTTGTACACAAGAACATACACACAAAACCTATGGAGGTGGTCCATTCTGAACACTGCATTTTTTTTTTTACAATGCCTCATCAACCTTTCAACCCAAACAGGTAACCTGTCATTTTGCCCATTGATCTTCTACCATTAGTTTTCTGTCTCATCCTCATCCCTCTCTCTCTTTCCTCATGACACCTCATCCTCACTCTCAACTGGCAGGGCCACCAGTGCATTATACTTGTTTAAGTTTAATAGAAAGGAGCAGATTCATCCCCTGCATCAAATCACAATATATGCACTGCAGATAAAGTATGTGAATTACATATTCTTATTCATGCATTACAAAATCTTTTTCAAGAAAAATACATTTCCTCACAATTAAATATATTTATTATATGTGTATTACAACCTAATGTTCCTTGTGGCCTGATGCAATCCATTGCTGTACAATGTTGCGTTTATTTAATTATCGATGAAGGTCACTCAGGTCTTTGTAGGTAATTATCTCTGCTTTTTAGAGCAATATATCTTTGTTTTTATTGTTTGGCTCCTGAGGGGCTCAACTTTTCCTAAATGCAAGGAGGAGGGGCTTAGGGGAAAAAGGTTGGGAACTACCGTACTCATGTGGAGGGTTAAAGCACATTTATTATCATTTGTTTGTGTGATTTAATGATGAAACTTCATGTTTGGATTACGTTTTTAAAATGATTGCTTTTTAAAACCCACTTAACCACAGCTGAGCAAATGAATACGATCAGTCGAGAATTTATTCTCAAGAATAACTTGTCGCAGAGTTATTGAGTCAGTGTGTTAAAGTTGGAGTAGTGAGAGCAGCTGTGGTTGCTTGCATTTTTTTGGGCTCCAGAATTGTCTGCTGAGCATGCTGCAGGTGTCCTGGATCAACCATATCTTCACATCCATATTTGGAGTGACCTGCTTTAAAACAACTGTTTGACAAGGTCTCTCAAGCTCTGTGTTGCGGCTCTACTCATGCAGATAGGAAACTACACATTATTTTGGCACATAAGCAACAAATTGTCGTAAGTATCGGGACCCTGAAAAAAATCATTGCAAGAAACTGGGGCTTTTTTGGAGACAGAACCACACTGATTTGGTGTAAATTGTCTCTTTTGTGGCATTGGAAATGTTTTTGTGGTTTCCCCTGTCCTCACTTCCATGCAGGTGGCAAGCTGCTCTTCTTTTAACCATAGCCTAATATAAAACGATTGTCGAATGTAATATTATAAATTAACTACTTTGTTTTCATAAATGTGTGACTTTAATCTTTACATGTACGTTATTTATTTTCTTTAATGTGGTCTTAATACTCTGTCATAGAACCTAATTTTCAAAAGCATTGCTGCAATTTTCCTTCTCTAACTCTATTTCCACCACTAGCCAGCATACAGTGAAAATCTGTTCTAGTGTGTTGTTGAAAAAGAGTATAGTCATTTCGCAAGCTTTTTTCATTAAGGTTTTAAGAGCAGAGCTCACCCATTGAAGCCAAATGTTGAAGCAACTTGTAGGTCAACTTAATCAGGTTCTGGTTAAAAAATGAAACCCATGCTGTTTGATCTGTTGATATCTGGTCTATAAAAGTACAATTGACACACCTGTTAAATGGAACATCACAACTGTACGTCTGCAAAAGGTCATACCTTACCCATGACATTTCATTCCGGTGAGCCATGCAGGGTTTTGAAAACATCTCTTTGATGTTTTTGTGACCCAGTCAGTCAACTCTTGAAAAGTTTATAATGTAAGAATTTCAACAACAAAAAAATCGACATTTTTGTTGACACTGATTACTTTGTATAAAACTCTTATTTTACTCGCTGAATGCTACTTTTTTCTGTATCATACTGAGCTTTTTACAGCCAGATTTCAACATTAGGTTATGACAATTTTGTAAAATACAGCAGTAGCCTACAGTACATCTGTATGTATGCTGTAAATCTCTGTGCGAATGGTTAATGTGATAATGGTATAGGTCTATTCAAAATTCACCTTTGGTCTTTCATGTAAAGTCATACACATCAAATTTTGGCATAAAAGTCCTTGTTCATTGCTTTCATCTGGCAGCTTATTAACCATTTTCAGACAAGATAAAAACCCCGTGTTATGGATATTTATGAAACATACATTATCTCTCTATCATCACTGAATATGTTACCCACATGTACCAAAGGATGTGCAATATGTCGAAATGAATCAGAAATTCTAATCTGCTGTAAAAAAAAAAAGAAAAAAAAAAAAAAAGTAACTGTACAGAGAATTGATCTTGTGTCTCAGAAAAAGTCATTATAATATGAGAATTGAATCAAAGTAAATGTTAAACAGCAATAAAAAAAATATATGCAGGATGATTACATTTGAAAAGCACATTTGAGGCCAATGAAATAGTTTGAGTCATTAATTTATACATTTGGCTGCAGGATTTAAGGCAAGGACATCTGGTCCCTTGTCAGAGTTGTGTTCCATTTTTGAACGAATGCACCGCCAGTTGTGGTTTCTCACTGATCACTCACACTGGAAAAAGTGCCCCGCTCAATTATCAATGCGATACATCACTCTGACATATGGACAATGATTCTGTTTGTCCTTTCAAGGTATATTTGGCAAGACATGTAGGTAAACTTTTATTAGCCTCAAACAAAGATGAGCTTTAACCCATATCTATTTTTTTAAGCCATATTTATTTTTAAGTCAGATTATAAAAGGCTGTGGGCTCAGCGGTCGAGTCGGTCATCTCTCAACCAGAGGGCTGGGAGTTTGAAGCTCATCTAACAGTTGTGACAGGACACCCGTTTACGTTGGAGTCTTTGCATTCACACACAGTGGGTGAATGTGACATGTTGTGTAAAAGTGCTTTGGAAGAAGAGATTTGAATTTTGACTTAAACTACACGTTGCAGTTCCAGCAAGTGAATTATAAGTTAAAGGGATACATCACCCATTTGCATGATGCTTTGTACCATTAGAAACATGTTAGTAGTGTTGAATGGACATAAATCCAACCCTCATTTTGCCCTGAGATGAGAAAAATATGTTTTTCTTTGCCTGGAAGTATTTCTAATAATACACACATACATACATACATAATACTTCATGTAAATGGGTGAAGTATCCCTTTAAGGACTTTCAGTCTTTTTTTTTTTTACAAACTAACACTACTCCATTTATCTTCTGAAGAGTAATATTTACAGCCTCTTCATATTCATAAAACCCTATCACACTGGGCTACTTCATCTTAAGCTCTACTTGATACGTTTGTTTTTGGAAGGGAGGGGTGTGGAGCGGGTTTGGTGGGGAAGTTCACCTCATGTGATTAACTGGTGGTTGCTAGGTGACTAGCCTGGAAAGGATCCACTGATTTGCAGCCCAGCACTTCATAAGGCAGGATTGAAGAACAGCTTTCCTGCACCTCAGAGCCAGCCACTGCTGTCCATATCACCTCCTGTAGACATAGCCTGTTGCCATAGGGATTCCAGGGACATCTGAATCATAAATGACATGAGTCATGCATTTCAATGGAGATGTATTTTTATTACTTGTAGTAGTTAGGGTTAGGGTTAGGGTTATTCAAGGACAACGGAATCTTGTTTACCACAACAACACAAAACCTTATGTTTAGACAACTAAGAGCTTTCTCTAGTTCTCTTATTAAATGTTTTTTCTCAAATTTGCAGAGGTGAAAGACGACACACGCTTTAGCTGATGTAAAGAAAGCATTGACCCAGATCTTTCCATAGATTTTTTTTCTTTGATTTGACAAATGCAGTCGTTTTCCCTTCCTGTCCTAGTTTTCTCCAAGGTCATAGAAACAGTGAACATCCAGCCATAACCTTCACTCGGCAGTACAGTGTTTCTTACAAATACACTATTTCCTTGCATCTATGCTTTCGACTAAATCTGAATCAGATGTTTTGTTCTTACACTTTGACTAAAGTTATATCAGAAACCCAAATTTGTTCTAATCCAATACGTGATTGTACTGCTGTGTTATGTTGGCAGTGACTTAGTTTAAAACTAGATATAATGACATAATGGCAGAATAATGTTAAGTTATTTTGCACAAATGTACGAAAGATCAAAGCCATGCTCAAGTTTAACACACAACGCTTCTTGTTAGCTAAGGTAAGTATTTAGACTGGATGAAGCGATGCTAATACTAGCTAACTGTAACAACATTCCCATAAAGTAAAAAAAGAGCACATTGTGGTTTTTGAACAGATAAAAACCCTGTGACCTGACGTCATGGAGAAACATATTTTACTCTCAGTTTTTCTACTAATAAACAATAACAAGTAACATTTGCCTCTTATCTGGGTGACACAAAAACTAGGCAACTTGACACTGGTCTCCGATCAACAGAGGGCTTCCATCCCCACCCCCATTTAGTCTCTCTCAGCCCTTGTGTGGCTGGTCCCATTTCGAGATGAAAAACGGTCTCCATCCTAATTAACCCAGATGTGGGTATTAATAAGATGAAAGCAGGTCTAGACTAGAAAGGGGGCTGATTGAAAGGAGAAGGTCCTGATTTTGAAATGGTCACACTAAAGTGGGACACCTTCACCCCTCCTCTGACAGGGGAATAAGTCTGTTTCTATATAAAACACACCCTCTGGCCCTTTTTAATTGGTCCCACGTCTCTTGAGGCTTGAGTGCCATGAGAAACTGAGAATATCTACTTGGTGATGCATGAAGACAGAAAAGAAATGACAAGTTGATGGTAAACACATGACAGCTATAACTTTAACTTGAGAATTCTGGTGTTTAATTTTGATTTATATGGGTTATGCAAAATACTCCAACTGTAAACAGTAGATCAGTTATTTTGGCTACTTAATGCATCAACTTCAACACTATTTCTCTCATCTCTGTCAGTGTAACTGATACTTCTGCTCCTCATATGTGACGTTTGTGAAAAACGGGATTACATTGTGCCACGACAAGAACGCAGTGTGTTGGTGTCAAACACAACTCAAACATCCCATGATGCCTGGGGATTTTCTCCAATGTTTGTAAAATACTTTGTAAATCACCCCCAGGAGTCACAACCATTTTGTTAATTGATTGTATTACTTTCACTGAGTGGGGGAAAGCTGCAGGTCAGGTGACCTCAGGGGAGAAACAATGATGGTCACAGACATGGTTAATGCAGCAGATGTTGTGTAGGGAGAAATTCAGTTGTCAAGAACTGTAAAATTAGAACTAAAAGAAATAAACAAGAAATTTTAAAACAGCATACAATATTTTAAAGTTGCACTAGGCTGGACAAAAATGTTCTTCCATTTTTCAGAAAATATAATCTCTTCGGGATGAGAAAAATGCATTAGTTTTTTTGTCTTTCAGTTGAGAATGGATAAATCCAGCGGAAGAAACTGAACGCAGTTATTGGCACCACAGTGGCACTGTTTTCTTTGGAGTCCGCCTGTCTCTTTGCTCTGTAACACATTAGCACTGTTTGCAGGCAGCAGCTCTGCAGGAGGTTGGTTACTGTATCCTCCCGAGTAGTCAAACATCAGTTCCTCTTGTGCCTCAATGTTCCGAGCTGCAAACAGAGCCAGTCTAGGTACCATGGAGTGCACACGGACCGGCTGCATGAAAAGGTTGGGCTGGCAGGAGTGGTTGAGAAAGCGACCAACATTCCCAACAGTTGCTGGGTCCACAAACGTCTCACTGATGGATCCCGTACCAGCATGCTCCCTCACTGCAATGATGTAGTTGTTTTCTTCAGACTTCTGAGCAAGCTGTCTCCGTCTGGCCTCTTCAAAGCTTATCACCTCTCCTGCATACTCACACACAAACGTCCCTTTTGGGATTGCCTCAAGTGTCTGTACCCCCCAGCCCATGTTTTTAGTGCAGTAAACCTCCAACCTCAGCCTTAACCCCATCTGAACCACCCGGTTGGAGCATGCATCACTGCAGGTACAAAGGGCGTTACACTCAAACACTGGTGAGCAGTAACCAGAGTCTGTGCTGCTTAGGTTCAGCAGTGTGCAGGTAGCGCCATATGCTGCTCCATGTGTGTGCAGGCAGGAGCAGCTCTCAGGAACACAGAAGTGGGAAAGACAGGAGCATCCTGGAAGGGAGACTTCACTGGGGTCCAAAGTGCATCCTGGTCCCTGAACATTATCTGGGGAATACTGGAAAAGAAAAAAGAAAAAAAACTTGTGATATCCAAATGGCTTATATTATTGCTATTCTTACATTTACAGCTATAGTTTCTTTTCAAAGTGATGTTTGGCTGCGTGTTTTGAGCAAGATCCACTGAAATGCTGTGACCTAAATATAAATATAAATTGAGGCCTGGTGGGCTGTCAAGCTAGCAGTATTGGGCTCTTTTATGATAGGCTGATCAGCTAATGAAGAGTGAATACAGTTACACAGTACACAATCTTACACTATCGATATGCTAATATAACGACACTGACATGCAAACAAAGTTTCATCACATTCAGCAATCATGACTTAGAATCACTGATAATTAGCTTTAAAAAACAAATAGGTTTTATTATATCACAGCCAGTGCTTTCACAGCATCATGAGCAAAAATAAATATCAGTAGATACTGAAGTGATGGATTTCAACAGAAGTACATGTTTTAATCCCTGTGCTGAAGTCAGTTTGTAATGTGGCTGTAAACTGTAATGATTTGCTGCCATCTGCTGTTCAAACAAGGTTTTTCATTTTATAACTTCAGAAACCAACAATATGAAGGCAAATTGTGGTAGGGCATTACTGACAAAAAAAATAAAAATAAATCATAACAAGGAGATGGTAAACGAAAACTGACAACGTTGCCAATGTCACATTTTATCCCTAATGCCAGAGGAATATAGAAGCAGGTTTGGATGTGTTAAGTCTCCTGCCTGACTCACTGATCCTTACATGACATATGAACATATTAAGTTTCATTTTGCCTCATGTGTAAAATGTGCTGTATGTGCATGTATACCTCTCCTGGCCTAAATTTTGCAAATGACATTTTTCCACCCAAACAAAGGCCTGGCGTTTTTAGGAGGCCTTTACTCAGTGACTATGGGTAAAGGCCTGGAATATGCTATTTCAGGGGGTAAAATCTGGTTTATAGAACCACTACGTTCAGTAGATCTAGGCTTATGAGTGTGACACAGGTCAGTGTCACCACTAATTTTTTTTTCTGTTTTAAATCTCAGCTTGTGCAAAAACTAAACCACCTAGGGCAAAACCAATGTTAGTTTTGAGATCCTTACAAAAATTTAGATAGGTATTTTTATTTTCAGCACTACAAAGCACATAGCCACTGAGTAAATGACTCCCAAAAATGCCTTTGTATAAGAGCCATTCCTGAGGCTATTGTTTGGGGGAGAAATGGGAGTACTGTATCTCAGGAACTATACCACAGAGCTAAACTTTTTGCACATGTTCATTGTGGACAAGTCCCAACTTGCATACCAAATTTCATTAAAATCTGAGATGGTGAGGTGGGAAGCATTGGACCACTTGGCATGGAATGACCCTGTACCCAAATGAACTATAGGCAAGGAAGCTTATCCATTTCCCTTGTCCACATATGACAGTAAAAGCAGTATACATCTACTTAAGATGACATCTGCTTCATTAAAACTAACAGCAAGTATGACTGTAGACTTCTTTTTGAATTATAAATCATCTTCATCCCAACTACTTAAATTATGTTGGGTTTTTTGGCGACATGTCCACTTTAAGTGAGGGATCTCATTGCAAGCACAGCCTTTAAGTTCAGTTTGTAAACCAGGGGTTTGTTTCTAAATCCAACTTTAGTAAATGCACCTTTTTCCCACTGTTCTTACATCTGGCCCATGAAACAAGAGTAGAGTAGTAATGTTTCAGAGTATTGATAAGCACTGGCTTATTGCAATTTCACACGTGTACAGTAGCTTAATACAGTGTGCTAAATCTAAGCAATGTGACCCTAGGAGCTCTCAGTAGGTTGTATTTTCTAATTATAAAATGTTATACCGACAGAACACTTTTATATTTTATTTACTAGAGCTAAACAACTTCCGCTGAACAGATGACATGATAGAGCTAAAATATCGAGAAAGTTACAAGGCGAATAAAAACAGATCACCAAAGTCTAGCATAGAAGAAGTAATCCGTGTTTACAATGTGTGGATAGATAAAGACACCTGTCGGCTACAAACAGAAACAACAACTACATTACCACAAATTGTGGACGTGCCCGAGTGTCTGAAATTCCCCTGATAGAAACAGGAACATCCTCGAGTCCGTTGCTCAGATCCAAACAGTTAATGTCCAGACTCATGACATGACACAGTAACTACGGCTGTCCACTCGGCAGACCAGCTGGGACAGATGAGCTGGGATTTGAAAAAGTGAAACCCAGAAGCTTCCGGTGTTTTTTCACAGACGGGCTCCCTCTAACGGCATGTCGTGTGATTGCTCAATTTTACAGGATTTAAAATGATTTTAAATTGATTGACCATGTGAGGTCAAAGTAAACAGGAGCAGAATCATGACAAATCTACGGCACTAAACACGCGATATAAAGTAGCCTATTTGAAATTCTCCCGGTCTCTCTTTCATTGCGTTGGTAGTAAAGTAAAGCACGTTCTTTTCAATCTTATTTACTGTAATGTGGAGGTTATTATCCTTTGCTCTCGACAGAAATCGTGAGCGCACAATATTAAAGCATATATTTATATAAACATATATCTAGCCGAGTTGATCAAATCTGTAGAAATTCCAGCAGAGGGCGTTCATGACAAACAGAAAACATTTTACTAAACGAATAACAAAAGAGACGCTTATGCTTATGTTTACTTTGGTTTAGTGTTGAATTTACTCTCATCATATGTTGATTGCTGTGTTAAATTAATTCAATATGGTCTTCATTGACAAATTGCAAAAGGTTCTCTAAAAGTTAAAGAAAAGAAGAATAGGGAAGGAAATAATCATTATTACGATCATTTTGGATTGGTGTTAAGATCACGATTATTAAACTTCACTACTGATTAATTTTATTTTATATCTTTTATAACATCACTTGAATTAATTGATCCTAAACATGTTTAACACCTAAACATTGAGAACACTTAATTACATTAAAATAGATCAGTTAAAATGTAAAAATAAGACTGTATAATAATATGAACACTGCCAACTGTTAGGACGTAGGTGAACAAGAATTATGATTCAAATATGCTATGCTTAGTGTAGCCCTGATAAGCTTTTAATATTGACTAATAAGCAGCCAGTAAGCTACTATTTAGCACGCTAATAAGCAACAAGTGAATGATAAATGTTGTGACCTTAAAGTGTTACTATGATTTATTTGAAAGATTTCATGTCAATTTTAGTCATTACCCTCGAAAAGAATACATGGGTGTGTGTTTCATATTGCAATTTAATGAAACTTTTCCAAAGTATGAAAAGTATCATGTATATCAAGTATCAGTATAAAATGAAAAGTATCATGTATATCAAGTATCAGTATAAAATGAAAAGTATCATGTATATCAAGTATCAGTATAAAATGAAAAGTATCATGTATATCAAGTATCAGTATAAAATGAAAAGTATCATGACTTAAAATTGTTGAGCAGTCCTTACTCAAGATGATGTCTGCTGTTGGAGGTCTTTAGTGGGGTTGTTGTCAGCAATCCTTTGGCTCAAATGAGAACACACATCCCCCAAGAAGCAGAAACTTTGAGGCTGGACTACAATTGGTTGGCGAGTTAATGAACCAAAGGCATGATTGAGTATGTTCTCTGGAGAGATTATCAACAACAGTCTAGTACTCCCTCTGCTGCTGACTGACTTGGCCTCAAATTGGTCGCGATGCGTCTCCTAGTTTGTAATGAAAGCTGTCTTATGGCTTGGTAAACACACCCTTGTCTTGTCAGACAGTAGAGAACAAAGGGACATTTTAAAGGTTTTCCTTATCTGCTTTGGCAGCTTCAGTGGGCATGATTGTAATGAGTTGGCCCAAGTGGTTTCAAGGGAGCTTTTTCTCACAGCCCCACTAAATTTGTCAAAGGCTATCACAGTAAGTTAGTAAAACAAGCAGTGATGCATAGTTCCTCAATGTTTTTGAAGCCCTGTTAAGTCAAGTATTGTATTTGGTAGTGATTATGAAAGAAAAGAGGTCAGAAAGAATAAAAAAACAACAACAACAACCTTTGCCCATTTTCACACACCATGTAGCAGTTGTCCGACAAGACTTAAGGATGCCCTCCTCTCATGCAAGGCAAGTGCAGTAACAGTGTGACTACACTGGTGCAATAAGATCTTGTGTAAGACTTAAGCAAGGAGTCAAGGCAGCTCATCAGCCTCCTGAGGCAAGCAACACATTTAGCTCACTCTGAGTTTGAAGATTGAATTAAGTTTGGTTGAAATTTACAGACAAGTCATCCCCGACTGCAGGTCAAACTCCTAAAACATTCTTTATTTTTCACTCTTATCTCTGAAGATTACTAATGTGCTGATGTTTGTCAGTCTCGTCTGTGTTTCTGTTGTGATCTCTTGCATCTTTTTGTGACCGGATTTGCATGCTTTTTGCAATGTTGTGAAGCTGTCTTTGAGAATTGTTTTAGGTTGAAGTTGAAGGTATCAAATGAATGCATATCCAAAACAATATTCTCAAAGCCACAACATGAATACAAAAAGACAAAACTCCAGTGCAAAATGCCACAACAGAAATAAAAATGTGTGATGACATTTTGCATTTTTGTTGTTGCTTTTGTATTTGTGTTGTTGTGCTTGCCTTTGCTGTGGCGTGATGATATAAATGATTGTTGTGGCTTTTTGCAAAGTGTTTTGGATGTGCATTCGTCTGACTACACCTGACCACAGTAAAATCATGAGCAATACAAATTGCATTAGTAACAGTGGTTCATGCCATCTAGGACAGTTATATCCTAAGAAAATGGTGAACTCCAAAGCTTATTATAACAATGGCCTGCCCAAACAGTCTCTCTCACACACTCTCTTTCTCTCTCTCAAGCTCAATTGTGTCAAAATGGTCAAAACGTGATGCATAGATTCAATCCATTTTTCTGGTTATTGTTAATGTAACATGAGAAACAAAGCATGTGCATTGTTATGTTGCTTCTTTTTAAATACAAACACAATTGAGAACGCAATTAAGACAGCATTTTGAAATGTTTGATGACTATAGGCTGTCAATAAATGTAAATTGTTTGGCTTCACCTTCATGTGAAAGTGGAGTGCAATCTATAAAATTGGTTCAGTATTGTATTTTGATTTCTGTACATAACTCTTCTCACTAGGTATACCTGTTTAAAAACAACACAACTGTAACAGTAGGAGCTGTGTCTAAGGAGATTGAAATGAATTTCAAGCTCATGTTTCAGCAGTAAGACTTCATTCACACTTGGTCTGCTGCAGGCAAAAACAAAGCTCTGTAATTAGGCCTTGAGAGAAAACAACAGAACAATCGCTCCAACAATTCATTATGCGTTCAACACATAATTAACAACTGCTGATTCAGCTAACTGCAGTATTTTTTACATACTTTAATAGGGATTTTTTCTCAACATTGTCTTATTATTCAGGAAGTTGAAAACCGATAGTGTCCCAGAGGAACGAACAAAGGTTTTGTGAAGTATGTGAAATAAGAGAATTAATTAAAAAAAAATTGTATTGTCCTTTTTTCATGATTAGTTAAGAACATTCCTGATTAATGACATGAACGCTCAATATCCTGAAATGCTTTAGAGCACTGATGATGACAGAATGGAACGGTTGTTTGATTTCAGTGTTTATATGCTGGCAACCAAAGCCTGGAAGAAATATCTTATTTTTTATTTCATTAGTAATATTATTATTAACCCTCTACTTTTGGTCTTTGGTCTCTTTGTGTTAATAATTTCTTGTACGCCAAAATGTATTGTTTATATGCTGCTGTTTCTTATTTTTTCCATTGGTCCTAACAGCCTGAATGAAAATGGCCTGCACTTATTCCTCTTTGTATGGAACAAGTACCTTTATTGTGAGTGTCCGTTATATGCCTTAAGCAAAGAGCATGAATTAACAAAGACCACATTTATGATACCCCTGACTCGTGACTGGGTCTTCAGGGTGGGTGACAAGTTAACTTAGTCGAAGAAATGTAGAATTGGCTTCATACTACAACCTTCTCTGACAGAAATAAGATCTGTGCAAATATGTGTTGATGATTTTCTTTCACATACTCCATTTATTTTGTCATCAGCTACTGTTTTAAATATTGAATTTGAGAATCTCTGAAGAAAAGAAGGTGGGGAGCGATCTGTGCCATTTTACCTTACTTTCAGTGGAAAGATGGAACTCTTCGACCTTCACACCTTCAAATGTGGACAGGATTTTGTAGTGTTTCCCCACCTACAGGTTGTTGACCTTGTCAGTGATATTTCAGGCTCGAGGGACTTCTTTCACTTCGCTGCAAATACGGGCTTGTGGATGGAGGGGGGAGGTTGTCATGGAAACATTCCACTGAGATGGGACATGGTGCAGGCTCCAGGAAATCATTTGAAAAGCTTTCATTGATAGCTGTCCAGTGAGCAGATTTCAGATCTGTCAGGCTACCCTCTGAGGTTACTTAAAGGTTCCTTCATTCTGTGTACACAAAAGGACATTTTTTTAAAAAGCAGTTACAATATGCAGGTTGACAAATGTCACTTGTTCATCACTAAGCAAAATACACCAGTCCCCTGATAGCCCATGGCATTAACAGACTCTTAGTTGTGTCTCTTAATAACTGTATGAAATAAAGCTGTGGCGTGCAAGACAGTTTCCAAATCTGCATAACTTTAAGGTAAATGCATTAAAAGTAATTAGTTACTGACACTGGTCTTACACTGGAGTAAGTGACACTTAATTTTCACCCCCCTTTCACTTATATTCAATTCTATCATGGAGAAATAAATCACATTATAATGTAGATTTAAAGACTTTTTCCAATATTCATAATTTGATGCCTCAATTTCTTCTACAGCTTCAGCTTATGCAGTGGTGCTCAGTTGAGTTATTTGTCTTTCAACCCAAAGGTTGGGGGTTTGATCCCCAACTTCTGCGGCAACTTGTCCTTTGTGTCCTCAGGCAAGATACTTAACCCTGAATTGCTCCTGCTGCGTTGTCTGTAGCATACAAGAATGTGTGTGAATGCGATTACTTAGGTCTGACGGACACTTTACAAAGCCAACTCTGCCATCAGTGTGAGAATGTGTAGATGTGACCTGCGGTGTAAAAGTGCTTCTTTGCAGTCAGAAGATTAGAAAAGCACTATCCAAGCTCAAGTCCATTTGCCATTTAAAATGTTAGCCCCACACAAGGATTTCATAAAGAAACGCAAAAATTATAAAAGAGAAAACTCTTATTTTTTAATGATTGAACCATCTATCGTAACATTCTTGTGTGAAGCTGTTATTAAATTTGTGTCATATTGCTAATCCACAATGAACTGATTAAAGGCAGAAACTGCATAAAGAGAGCAGCTAAACAGAAATGGTTTGATTGCACCAAAAAGCCCAGAGTTGTCCTCATAAAGTGACAGGACTTCTGGGCTCCCAGTGGAGATTCACTTAAAGGCAAACCTATGAGATAAAGATGTGCACTGTCGGTGGAGTTATGAACCTGGCAAACTGTGCTGGCAGTATAACTTAACAGATGACACGTATTTACACACAGAGAGATGATTGCTGTTTTATCATGTTATGCTAGCAGAGAGGAAGAAAATGGACTCATATTGCTATAGCAAATTTAAAATGATACAATGATGATGAACTGCAGTCTCAAATGTGATCAGATGTCCTTACATCAAAAAGTGCAATATAAAATACAAGAACATTTTGGTTGAATATAAAATGTTGGATTAGTGACAAACAATTGTGTCATCTGTATTTGCTGTCACTATCAATTATCTACATCCCCCCATTCATTCAGTTGCATTATCCTCCGTGTGTGGTTTTATTCATAAAAATAAAGATATGGAGATGCAGATTTGTGTTGACAAAAATGTAATAATATATCCACCATCTCTGTTTCTGATGTAATGGTATAGTCCAAGGCATATTGTGCAGTAAGTAATTTTAATGATTCTCTGATAACTGCTTTTCAGGGGCAAACACTGCAATCTGCAGCTTGCCTTTACTCTCAACACTATTGTAGCTATTATTTTATTATTTATTTATTTTGTAAAATTCCCCTGCACAACAGTCATGCTCTTTAAAGTTTACCTCCAACTTGCAAATACATTAAATGTATGAAAACAATACAAATCTTTGTAATTTTGATAGTAATGGCTCTTGGTGTCAAAATTGTGTAAAAAATAAGAGGAAGTAAGATTTTATTAAATTTGCTGCTTGAAACAACATGTTGAAGTGGTTAAACCATAACAAAAGCAGTGATTGTATACATATCGTAGCAAAATAAGAAAAGAAAAATGTCATGAAATTTCAAAAGCTTTACATCTACTTACCTAGTTCATAACATTCATATTCTATTGCTGGTTTACAATAGCTGCTCTGCAAACTTTAAGTCTACATCAAACATAGTGGTATTCCATGTACAAAACTTAATTTAATAATAGTTGATACAACATTACAGAGGGATAGCTAACATTATTCAGTAGACAGCATATCAAGTCTAAACATACTTTGTTTAGCTTATAATTGTGTTGATAGACAAATTTGTATATATATTTCAGTGCACAACAGTCAACAGTAAAACTGTCTCACGAGAGAAAAAGATTGCAGTAGCTAACAGTTCTGCCAAAATGTGAAAAAAGGTTTAATTTTGCATCTTTGTCCATTCTTGTATGCTACATCAGTGACAATGCTCATGCTGTGTTAATCACAACAAGTACTAAAGATAAAGCACAGTGAATACTACTGTAATTCAAGAAAGCTTTACAAAGTTGCTGTTTCGAAATGGAGGTTAAAAAAAGTTGAATGTAAACCAAAGATCTATAAATCTCAGTTTGTATCTGAATTTAAAGAATCAAGAAAGACAAAATAACTCTGTTCACTTTTACACAAAGAAGCATTGATGTATATTTGTGCTCCTGAAAGAAACTAGTCTCTCCGTCTTCCTCTGGATTGTAGCTCTCACCACATGTAATAGCTGCGTGTAGTGTCCACCTGACTGGGTTTGGTCTCAGATGAGCCCTCTTTCTCCTTTTCAGAGTCAGCCTCCCACAAATTGATAAGAGGGGGGTACAACTCATTTAAGGGTATTGATGAAGTTTTCTGCATGTACTTTTTCAGAGAATGGTGATAGTTTTTTCTCTTCCACCTCTTAGCAATGTACACTCCCAGACACGCCAGACTTATGATTGCAAACATTGTTGCCATGACTGCTGCGAGAGCAGTGTTGGTCCCTTGGTCAGATATTTCGACAGTGAATGCGGATTGCTTTGTTGTCACGTTCACACATGACTTCTGTGTTTGTTGGTGGATGTTGGAGACTGTGAGGCACACTTCATACTCAGTTGCTGGTTGTAAATGTGTGAGGTTGTACTCATGGACATCCACAGGTACTTTGGCAGTGTAGGTAATATGTGGGTTGTCTATTTTCATGGTGGCAGATGACCACTTAAGGTTAGAGGCCAGTACATTGGAGTTTATTTTCCAAGAAACCAATATAGAGTGAGATTCAGTTTGTTTGATGTAGATCTTCATAAGCTGGGTGCTGTCTAACAGAGTTCCATTCACTCGTATGGCTGTCACTCTTGTATCAGTTCCCTCTGAATTTTGAGCCACACAGGTGTATCTGCCAGAGTCCTTTATTTGGATTTGAGAAATTCTCAATGTCCCTTCATTGCTCAGGCTGTACTTGTCAGACAGGGTGTCCATCATTATCTTGTTCCCCATTGGTGTTACCCAGTAGATTTCTGGCTCAGGCTGGGACACAGCTCTGCAGTCCAAGTCCACTGTCATGCCAATGTCAAGGTTGAGGTGGCTTGGGAAAGTGTCATGAGAAATCATAGGCAGGCACAGGTTTACTAAATGATTCTGCAGAACCTCCCTCACATGCAGACCCCTTACCTCTGAAGGCATAGCACAAAACATGGACAGAGGTTCCATAAAACGGACAGTGGTTTTGTTTGAGCTCATCCACTGGATAACACAGTCACAGCGCAGGGGATTGCTATGAATGCTTATCTCACGTAAATTTGGGAGAGAGTCCACTGTGGACTTATAGAGGGCATTCAGGGCATTGTTGTTCAGCATTAGACTCTCCAAGGCTGGAATGTCTCGAAAAGCCTGACGGTTGATAAAAGATAATTTAGGGTTGTTCGTGGCCTCAAGCTTTGTGAGTTCCGGAAGGTTGTCCAGTGCATACTTGTCTATAGAAACCAGCTCTCCCATATTATTTATTCCAAGTTCCTTCAGTCTTAGCATGTTCTTGAAATCCCCTTCTTGAATCTTGTGAACTGGATTTTTGTTTAAATCCAAGAATTTCAGGTTTGGTAGTTTCTGGAGGGCTCTCTGAGGAACTTGCACCAGCTTATTGTCATAAAAAGAAAGGCTCTCAAGATTGTCAAGTCCTATAAAGGCATTTCCAGGGATGTCCGTCAAATCCATCCCAGCCAAAACCAGGCTTCTGAGGTTGCCTAGCGGTTTGAAATTAAAGTCCAAAATTCCAACAACAGGGTTCTCTCCGATCATGAGAATTTCAAGATTGGGTGTAGGTTCAAACCACTGGCTGCTTATGGCCTTCAGTTTGTTAGAATTAAGATGAAGCCTGAGCAGGTTGTGGAGCCCAGAGAAGGCATTGGCGGAGATGGTGTTTATCTGATTGTGGTTTATGTAAAGCTCCTGCAGGTTGCTTAGGTCCTGCAAACAGTAATCAGGCATTTCTGTTACTTGGTTCTCCTCAAGATGAAGCGTGGTGAGCTGGGTCATATTGGAAAGGCCAACATCTCGAATGCTACTGAAGTTGTTCTGTGACAAGTCCAGCTCCGTCAGGTTGAAGAGCTGTTCCAGCTCCTCACTGGTTCTGGCAATGTAGTTACTCTGTAGGAGGAGAACCTGAGTTTCACTTGAGAGGTTCCCCGGGATGCGAGTCAAGCGAAGGTCATTACAATCCACTGTTATGGCTTCTCTGTAAGTAGACTGTGGAGTAAACCATGGTCGGATCTCACAAACACACAGCTGGGGACAATCATTGCTCTGGACAAAGGATAGTCCCACAGATAACAGTATCAGGCCAGCAAACACCTGGCCGAGAAGAAAGCGGTCTAATCTCCATCTAGCCATTCTGAGAGGGGACAGGAGGAGGGGCAGAGGACCTTGGGAGTGAGTGTGTTACAGTCATCAACCAGCTTTCCAAAGAAAAGGCCTTTCAGTCCACCGAAATGGTTAAAAGTTGAAGCATACGGTTTTAAACAAGATCTTGAAGCCTCAGTGTTCTGTAAGAAAAAAAGAAAAGACAAACATATTTAATTAGAAAACATGTCTACCCAACATAATAAAGAGGATAAACAATTGTCAATAATGTGTTAGTGTTATTCAGTTTTCCAGCTCAAGCATCCTGCAGACTTCAGTCAAGTTTAAGTGCTGGACTTTTAGTGAAATATGTCAACAACTTTTCTATGTTCTGGGCATTGACACCATATTGACATTTCAAAGCTCAAATACTTGTACCAAAGCATAAATTCAAAGATCGCTTGGTCTGACTTTGGACTCTGTTATATCACAGTAACTGTTTGTTTACACACTCTTTGATGGTTTCCTTGACATGTTCCAAACAGACTGACCAAGAACAACTGCTGATATACTCCTTGTGAGACTTCAAGATATGTGCAGCATCAACAGATTTAAGAACATGCAAGTTCAGCTCATTATAATGAATGCACAAAGCATTTTCTGAACTACTTGAAAACAGATCAAATTCCATTGAAGGCTTTAGTCTATCAAACGCACCCACAAGCACTCTTTCATGAGATTCTTTATGAGAAGATCATTGGACACTTTTAGAATATGCATAGTGTGGACTACCATATAGAAATTGGTGTGGTAGCTGGTGGTAAACTGGCATGCTCGGTGGGGAAAAAAAACAATTTATGTAAAAATCAAGATTCTCATCTTTTAAGATTTTAAATAGAGAATTTTGTTTTACGTCCTGGAAAGTGCTAAAGCTAGCTCTTTAACTCCAAATGGAGCAGCAAGCCTGTCACACAGATGACCGGGGTAGATCATGAAGTGTGCACTAATTCAAAAACTTGAATCAGGAATCCAGAACCATTAGAAAATGTTCATCTTTTACCATTGATTCGTGTGCTTTTAAGAAATAAAAAAATATATTTAGATGTGGTTGACCATATTTGCAGGCTATTGTTCATCAACCTTAGTACAACCCAAAGTCCAATCTTGGTAGTGTAGCCCAAAAGATACCAGCCTCCTCCTCATTTCCATCATCTCCATAATTTAATTGTCCAAAAATGTACAGTATCAAAAAAGTTGTTTCCTTTCCTCCATGAACTAGTGGCACATAATATCATGGTTCTTGGCTGGCTAGCTTGCTTAAGTTGCAAGGTAACGCTAGATTCAAATATAAGTGTTGAAGTAAACACTTCTCACAGTGAGTGTAGAGAAAAATGATCAAATACCTTCGACAGTAAATAGATTGTATTTTCATGCAAGGGTTGTATCCCTATAGCTCCACTTCTTACACAAGATTTACACTTTTAGCTTTCTGCAGCAGGAATTAAAAGATCCCATGACTCAAAATCAGGTGAATTGACTAATTGAGACACATAGACAGTGCAGAGCAGTGTGGCAGCACCATAGCACCACCACAGCCTTCTCCATCACATCGCTTGATGGTCAACACCAGCTTAAGTAGACAGCACTTAAGAGGCTTTCAAACAGGAGGGTGGTATATTCATCTGAATGCAAACTGCCTGGCAACAACACTAAGGAAACATGTGCATGTCTCTGCTCCTCCTACACTTGCTATTCTCTATGGAACAGGGCGGAGCACAAGTGTAGCAGGGACAGCACAGTATCAAGCCTTTAAGCTATAGCACTGTATATTATGACCATTTGTGGTAAGGATTAGTGGCTGGAGATACTGAAGTGGAGATTAGCTAGTAGCAGTGTACTTGATTCTCAGAGGGAAACAGGTCACCTCACACTTGATTTCAACTTCAACTTGGAATCTAAGAAACATGCAGCGTAGAACAGCACGCTTCATCTCTCAATTTCAAAATAATTACCTGAAAGTGCAAAAGTGCAAAAAATTCCAAAGAGTGGTGTGAGATATGGTCATAAAATCCATCAGCTAAATAATGAATAAGTTAAACAAGTTCAGAATCTGTTTTTTGTTTTATCTCTGTTTTTTACGGCTCTAATGTCAAATGCTGCAGGCACGATAAATAACTCATGCATCCTTAACAGAGGTGGCTATTCTTTAATCATAATACTACCAAGACTACGGAAACTTCTCATTAGCTCATTTCCTTTAATACATATTAAAATCGAAATGCATTAACATGAAATTGCTCCTGTATTTTACGTCATAATGATAACATTTCAATTTGACCATTCTGCTGAAAATATTCCCAATTTTAATTTCAGGAATCTGGTCACCTTATTCTAAAGCTGTCTATTACTCAGTGTAAAAATCCGCGTAAACATCCTGTTGTTGAGTTTTACAACTACTGAAAGCTGTAGGGGCCTTTCTGACACATGTTTACGTGCAGGTCCATTGTGGTCAGAGTTCTATAACCACAGGACATGTTTAAACACACAGCAGGCAGAGTAACACTCAATGCAATACAACACAACCTCAAAGACAGGAAACTGAAAACCCCACAGGTTTGAACCCTTTTGAACTGTATGAAGGTATACTTGAAGTAAATACCAACAGCTGCACAAGCATGTTTTTTGGTGGAAGTCTCGGATGGTGAGCATCCTGATGCGAGTTAAAAATACAAAGGGAATTTAGCAGAAAGACCACTAATTACTCGTCATATATTCTTGTCATTTTATCAATGGTACATAGCCAAATGGAAATGGAACTTCAATGACGGGTTGAAGTCAAGTCTTGGTCACACTAATCACTTTAAACCTAAAGGCCGGTTCACACGGCAGGATTTTAAAATTGTCGGCCAATTTCCCAAACTTTAGAGACCACATGGCGATAAATAATCAGAGGTTTTACAGTTTTGGTCGTACAGTGTGTGGTGTGCGGCCACACGGCAACATCAACACACCACACACAAACCGATTTCACTCGCGAACATCCCCCGATCAGACGGGAAATCTCGCAAAACCTCTCGAGATCAAACGTGATTCCAGAGTCAACAAACGGACGAAGAGGATGTAACAGGGATCGTTTGTGCTGATTTTATCTGAAAAACACGTTTTAAAAAGAGGCGTCGGTCACAGAGAGGAGACAACGGGAGCATGAGCTGTACTTGCTACATGATATGGAGGTGAGTAGTTGTTGTTTTGCTCTACGTCACCTCGCTTTCTGATTGGCTATGCGTCACATTCAACAGGCTCGAGCTCGTTTTCTCCTCGGGGGACACCACACATGATGTGAGATCGGGCCAAAACAATCCAACATGTTGAATATCCCCGATTTGAGATCGGAGCGGTCCCGACATTCTTCCGACCAGACGAGAACGGTCTGAACACAGCACACACGGCAGGATGATCTTATAAGATTGTTTTATGATGATCGGGGCGTCCTTAAGATTATCGGAAGGTGAGAATCTGGGCCAAAATCGGCGTAATGATCCTGCCGTGTGAACCAGGCTTTAGTTAAACAGTGCTTTTGGGCATCAACTGGAATTCAATTAATGATTATTTTAACTTTTATGGACCAATTGAAACACAGTTGTATATCTTTATTTTTATTTATTTTTTCTATTAAAAGGTATGGACTCCGCCTTGAATATCAATAAAACCAGAGTATTTTCCTGCATGCCCTAAAAGTTAATGTCTGTCATTTCATTTGAGGGAATGTTGCTTGTGTTATAACAACTTTAAAACTAGGGTGTTTCTGTTGAGTTTTTCGAGATGTGCCTTTTTAAAAATATAGTAGATAGTAAAAAGATAGTACTCTTTGCGGTAAAGTGATAACCATTTACACTATTGAGAAGAAGTACTGCCCAGGTCGCAAAAGTGTTCAGAATGTGAAACTTCTCTGTAATAACCTCTGAAGAGAATTACTCTTTCCCCCAATGCTTTACGTCTACAGTTTCCTTATCCTACGAGACTTATTTATGTTAATATGTGATATGAGATTGAGATATGAGAATATGAGATAAGATTAGAACGCCCTCTGACGAAATCATATATCTGCAAAACTAGATACAGTCCATTTGTAAATCAACCTCAAACCCTTTGAGTTCAAAAATAAATGAAATGAAATTCCTGTCTGCGTCAAACTGAGGACATTTTAGTGAATCTGTAAATCTTGATGCAATAGGATATGAGACTAAAATGGGTAAAGAGGAATGTGATCTAAAGCTGTGCTCTCTCCCATGAAACAGCCCAGAGGGTATTCAACTCTGCTGGCCTAGGGGTGCCTTTGAGAAACCAACAGATAACAAAGGGAAACATGCATCTAATACCGCATGTGAATAAAAGAGTCAACATTCTCTTTACTCATCTTTTCCCACTTGTCTATCTTAACCCTAAAACTAAAACATGTTGCAGCTTCCTAAAATCACGTACACCCTGTTTATGGACAGATTAGACATTAGTTTTCTTTAAGGACAATGAAGGCATTTGGTGTTAGTTATCCTTCAGTTTCCTTCATTGTCATCATTTCTTATGCTCACACCTCAACAATTTCTGCAACAACTCTCCAAGGATTTAATTTAACACTGTAATTCCTCGCAGGAGTCTCAAATAAGCAGAAGTTGAAAAAAAGCCTGTTTTATTTGGAATGTAAAGAAAGCTTTCAACACACAAGGATAAGACACTATTAAGATATGTAGGGTATTTACGTAACACATTTCACTACACATAAATCTCCCAGCAAATATAACTGCATTTTCAGAATTGTACTGGATCTCTATTTAACTGTTAAAAAAAAAAAAGTGATTCACGTAAGGGCATGTTGGAAATAACTGGGCCACAACACGTCATCAACAATACTTGTGGTATTGATTTAACAGCAGCTTGATTGCTCTACCTCTCAAACTAATTCACCTTCAAACAGAAAGTTTATGTTCTGATTGCATGGATGGACGATTTTGAAAAAGGCCGACTGAGCCCTTAATTGATTGTGGGATTTGTTACAGGAAACAAAATACGCCAGAAATTCAAACAGCATCTCAGAGTTTGAGGGGAAAAAAGTTTCTGTAGTTTCTTGTCTGACTTGGTGTTAAACGCCATGGAGGACGACAACCCAGTTGTGTCCCTCTCTGATACGTCCACATATTCCGTGCACCTAGCAGCACACATTTTGTATGTCTCTGCACATCATATAGAAGGCAGGGTGAGCTGGACAGTTACTGTCTGTTGTGTCTGAGACCTAAAGCCCACAAAGGACAAAGGATTAATGCTTCAGCCCTTCTTCTGAATAATAGCCCAAGCTAAGCTCAAAAACCTATAGCTCCCCAACCCCCGCCTTTACCCTTGGGAGCTAATGTTGGTGGTGATTGGGGAAGTGTGATGGGGTTTGAAGACCCCCCTATGAGCCCTGCTGTCTCCTAACCCACCCCCCTTCCTACCTACACATACACATGCAAACATGAATGCACCTGCCTTTGACACTTGAAAGTGTTTCCTTAGACAGCAGCTGTGAGTACCAAAAAAGTGTGTGCCAGAAGTTAGACGTAGCTGTTAAATAATTGTATTAACACTATTATCTGAAGACACGCCTTGTATCTGACCCAAAGTTCCACAAAAAAAAGAGAACTCAGCAATTTGCTCTTAAAAAAGGCCAGAGTCCTTTAAGGTTGGACTCTGTAGGACAAGAAAAAAGCCACCGTGTGAAAAGCTAAAAAAAAATATCCTCCTGTTCTCATCTTAAACCTCTCAACGGTAGCCTCTATTCCTCTGCCTAAAGTTCAATGAGTGATGCAAGTCAGCAGTCTCCATAACAAAAGAGCAACAGCTGCAGCTCCAGAAGAAGCGTTTGAGAACCACAATACACCCCCTGCCAACGCAACCCCATCCTAACCATCCAATCTTCTACAGAGGGCCTTGTCTTTTCCCCGAAAAAGACACAGCGACTTCTTGCTAAGAACGGAGGCACCGAGACATCTGCCGACATACTTAAACATTAATATGCTAATCACATTTAGCAAACAGCGTCGCGCACAGCGCACGCTGCACCTTCTGGCATGGCACGCAGGCTACTGCAACGAGATCAAAGTAACTTTTATGAAGAGTAACATCTACAGCGCCTTTAAAGGAGTGTGCTATTAAATCAATTCATACCTAAAAGGAGAAAATAAATCATAAAGTCAAACCTTATTCCGGGTCGTTCAAACCAACTGCATTTAAAAAAACGATCATGCCCTTGAGTGTCTGCATCCACACACATCCTTATGTATGGCCTTTGCAGGGAAATACTGTATGTTGTGCATGAAAACTAATTACAATGTATTATGTTTGTAGCCTACACAACACAAGTGTTGAGAAAAAGTGGAGACTGTTCAAATCACTGAAAATACATTTCCCAACCAAATTTGTTGCGTAAAACAGTCTGACTGGCTACAGCAGTGAACATTCATTCATTTCTGTCCTGACTCACCTTGTTGGCATTCCAGTCCTATGTTCCCAAGCACACAGGTCCTTTATCCAAAAAGCTTGCCGGCTCGGTTTCAATAGACAAGAAATAAGATCAATGTTATTGTGCCAAGGGGAGGTGGTATTGTGGGGTGTTTACAGCAATTTGTCCCTCGCGTATCCGACCAGTCCTAAGGCTCCTCTGAGAGATGCATAGTGTGGTCTGCAGAGAACTCTCCGACCTGCTGCCATCCACCACCGACCGGTTTGTCGCTGCAATAGTCCTCCTCTGCCGCCGCCTGTTCCTCCTTTGGATGGAGAAGGAAATTGATACAAAAACACCTGGCGATGTCCAGACCAGTCAGCTGATTCCCCAGCAGGCTATTGGCTGAGAGCGTCTGCCTGTCACTGTCGGCTAAGCAAAGCAGAGCACCATCTGCTCCAGGCTTGTTTTGATGAGAACAAAGACAGCAGAGGGCGGCGGGGGCATGGGGCGAAGGAGGTTGCGTGGGTGGGTGGGTGGGGGGGGGTGCTACATAGCATTATCGCTGGAACCCCCCCCCCCCCCACACACACACACACACACACACACACACGCACACACACAAGCACCTACACACACACACACACACACACACACACACACACACACACACACACCCACACACACGCACACACACACACACACACACACACACACACACACACTGGCTTTCTACAATAATCTACAATAACCATACACGTTATGTCACGACAATTCACTATAACATAAAGTGCATTTAAAAAACAAAAAGTAAAATTACTACATAATAAATATTTTATTATTGTTTTAAATATACATTTTTATTTGTATTTGTTCATGAATTTACGTGTTTAATAAATAATGAATTAATGAATGAATAAGGATCCTAAAAAATATGGTCAAAAGCCCCATAATTGATGACATGATAAAAAAGAAAAGAAAAAGAAGATCCATACATTTGGGGCATGACGAATATTTTGGACAGGTGTTTTTTTTTTTTTACAGATGTTTAAAGATACATGTAGCACATCTATTGATCTCAAGCTCTGACATGCACCTTTTGGTGGGTTGTAGGAAATCACTTCTTGGTAAGAGGAGAAATGGACCAATAAAAACAGCGATAAGGCAACAATGGTAAGCCAATGCATTTAATAAATGTAATGAGAAAGACTTAATCATACCATAAGAAATGTATAATTCTTGGTAAAAGCTACAGATGGCTTGCCAAATTAAATTAGTTATTCAGTGACTTTTGATATAAAAAATGGCAGCATACACACCCTGAGAAAAATACACTGGGAATCAAAATAAGCAGCTAATTGTTATACTGGGATCACATGATTACAATCAGCTGAATATTGAATTACCCTTTAACCAGAGCTCAGACTTCAAAGAATTTTGGTTCTATTTATAATATAATTTATTTGAACATCTTACATGATTTGAATTAATTATTTGCTCTCAATTGGGATGATACAGCCGTGTGTGTTCTTACGTGACTTGCTCCTGCCTGTTGCCATGTCTCAAAGTGTAAGGCAACTGCACAAAAAGTATACAAAAGTATGAATGAGGTCAAAAGGGGTCTAAGTATGAGCTATCAATAAATAAGGTGTTAAGGTGTTTGCACTGTCCTCTAGAATGAAATTGCTTCATGAGTGTCCTTTACTTTGAAGCACCAAAGATGTATATGCTCATGGCTTCTTAATTACTTCAACTTGCTTTTATCAGACAGTAACCAATGATAGATAGATAGATAGATAGATAGATAGATAGATAGATAGATAGATAGATAGATAGATAGATAGATAGATAGATAGATAGATAGATAGATAGATAGATAGATAGATAGATAGATAGATAGATAGAAAAGTGATGACTTTCCACCAGATGAATAATAACGTTCCTTTAAAGAGTATTAAGTAATATCAAGTCAGAATCCCAACCATGGCTTTTATAGCCACTATGTGTGCTATGTGTGTTTTGTGTATGTGCTTATCAATGATAGACTTGAGCCAATTATAAAATCTGGCAAATGTTTGTTACAGAATCTGGTTCCAATAAGGATTTGATCCATCAAAGAATAACATCTATTCAAAAAGCATTTACAAACAGAATAAAGCTACTCTGTGGCACAGGCTGACTTGGTCATCTCCTCTTCCATGAACACAGCCAACGTGTTGAATTTTACATTATACTGCATAGCACACCAAATCTGTGTGTGAATCATGTATGAGTAAGATTTGCTAAAAACCGCAACCATCAGCTTGTTTCGTTTCATGGGAAATGTATGTCTTCAGCATCAGGATAAACATTTGGGAAAGAGGGCATTTGACTGAAATGATTACATGACAAGAATCAACAATCTTTCATTAAATTGAAACAAAACAATTCAATGTTGTCTTAGTCTTCTCAGTGTGTACGTGTGTGTGTTTCATTTGTGTTTTACTACCTTACCTACTAATTAGTCTCTGTGCATCTTCCCCTCTGTGTCACATCTTTGTCGTATGTCGGTCCATGTTAGATGTATGTTTTCCTTGTGCTCCGATGTATATTTCTCATGACTCCCTGTTTCAATCTTTTGGGGATTTTTCAGTTTGGGGATTTTTGAATGTATGTTTTGTTTTTCACCTTTTGTTCTAAATAAATTGCTTCAATTCTACACTTGGGTCCACATTCTTTGTTTTTCAACACGGTCCGTAAGACATCTTTCAGATGCCTACCCAATGACACACTGATGGCAAACGGATGTTATTTAAAGAGACGTTCAGTTTTAACTAATTGATGGGTTGAATAATATAACTGTCCCTAAAGCTGAATCTATCAACAGACTGGATAATATTCATGCAGCATATCACGGCCGTGGTTCTACTCTAACAGACAACACTGAGACTCTGTGCAGGCTGAAAGATAGACGATTTTTTTGGTCGTTGTGGAACCCTTATATACAGCACAACAGATGCCACAAATTCCTTCCCACTTTAGATATTTCTGTACATGGTATGAAGAAACACATGACCTTTACTCTTTAAATGTCACGCCTATATTTGAGGAACACTTCAACATTGTACTGTCAACTGAGGCCGAACATTATACTTTTATGATACCTCATATATCGTGTTTCTCTTCAAATATGGTCATAGCTTCTCCGAATAGATCATAGTCTGCTAACAGCAAAGTCTTCTCTACAAGATGTATCCAAACTGAACATATTAACAGAAATTCGTACTATCACTAATGCCATTCATACACAATCATATATGGCCAACAATGCAGCAGGAGCAACTTGGGGTTAGTTATCTTGCCTCAGGAAACATCGGAGCTGTGGCAGCAGGAGCTGATTGATTCCCAAAACGTCCGGTTGTAACACCACTGACTCTACCACTAAGTCAGCCACATTATAGAACATGTAGCCGTGTATTTCCAATCTAGGCTGTTGTAGTTGGGCTTTTGTACAAGACTGTAACTGGTCTGGTTTGTTTGCTATCGATTCAGTTTCTCTGTGTACAGTGTTAAACACCACATCATCTCTCTTTACCAGTGGTCATTATCAAGCAGTGCACCCCTAATCACATGATGTCCATCTTCTCACTCTGTCCAGTCTTAATGTTCAGTGGATCTCTTAGTTCATCTAATCTATTGCCAGAAAAATATGTTTGATATGGTGAAGACAGCTGTAAACTTGTGCAGTAACAGTCGAGACTGTCAGGTTTTGTCATCTAAAGATGTGACACTGTGCACTTTCAGTTTCAGATCAAAAAACCAGATTTAAAGAAAACTTTTGTGAAGCAACAAACCCATTTTCTGTATGCTGCGTGCATCACAGTCCGCAAAAATGGATCACGCAGGAGCTGGAATGAATAAAAGTTTTTGTGCAAATGACTGCCAGCTGCTATCTAAAAATAGTTTCACTTCATGAGGAAGTTCGGAGGGAGATCAAGGAAACTGTCTGTGTGATAGGAATGCTTATATCAAAATACAATCGAACATTGATGATAAATATAGACAATCTTCAGGAGAATTCAGTCTTTAAATCCAAATGATTTGATACTAGAATTTCAATGCAGTTACACTTCCAATATTAGGCCAGTTTCCCCAGTGTACACTGCAAACACATCGTAGGCTATTTTTAGAGAAACACAAAAGAAGAGGTGGTAGGGGGGATGAATTAATAGGTGGATGTGGGCGTAACAATGATTCAGGGCCAGACCTTGGTGAAGGCAGGCCCAATGTTGGTCCGTTGATGGACGAGCCTCTGGCTGACAGGACAACTGACAGAAAGTTGAGCATGAGCTAATTGAAGCAGGAGCAGACTGAAACACTTGCTCACATACTGGCCAACTGTAGTCTTAGCACACTACCCTCTCAAACCTCTGACAGTGTGACTCAGTTTGAGACAGGACCGGAAGAAAAAAACACACAACAAACCAAATTTTGTTCCAGATGAATTCAAGATTAAATTAAGTAAATATTTTATATAATTGCTTTTCTGCTCAGTAAAACATCTTCTTTTTGAAACAAAGGCTTAAACATGTCACATGTCATCAAATTTGATTTAATTTTATAAGAACATACACATGAGTTAAGATGACAATGTCCCTTAATGATGCAATCATTACTCCCCTGAGGTTGGGCTATTTTAAACCACAGACAGACTGCTAAAATTGGCCCTCAATCTCCTGTTAATCATCTTTCACAAACTCTAATAGAGGTTACTTACAAGGGTTGTTCATTTTATTTTTGATAGTTACTTTGAGCACTGATAATGTGATAGCCAAAAACAGAATAAAAGTGGTCCAACCCTAAATGATAAAAGTTAGATGGTTTAACTTCCTTTTACCTGGTTTTGTTGAAACATTATTATGCATATACTTGCGGTCATATCTGTTCATCTTATTTCACATCTATTTCATGTAAATTATCAAAACTCCTGCTGTGCATGCATGGGCATGCTCAGGAAATGAGAACCCAACTTTTTTTTCTGCCCCTTTTTTTATACATTTACTGTGTAAGACTGAAATGGCTCAATATTATAACAGTACACCTTTCCCACTGTACATGAAGAGAGCTAATACCTGATATTTACAAGCAACACAAAGGTCAGTATTACAATTTGAAGGTGAGAAGGTCAAAGGGAGGAATCAAGCTTATTAGTAAGTCAGCTGATCATTGTTGAAGCAATTGTGGTTGCCAGGCAGATTTGGCAGTTTCATATGGCAGTATGATCACTTTCACACTTGTTTTATTTTCATCCTGTTTTTTTTTCACCTCTTCTCCCTCCCGTGTTGCAGCCTTCTCCCAACACAGCCGAGGTGTTTCATTACTCAGTCACTTCCCTCTTTTGCTTCAGTTACACATCCCAGCCATAAGGCATGCATATGAACTCTTTCAAACTCACCTGTAAATATGCAGACTTTTAGATTGCATAGAAAAATATCTTCCTGACATGCCTCCAAAGGGATCATGGTACTGTATGGTGTGAGCTGGATTATCAATAAGCAAACACGAAGTAAGAGGGTTTCCCTGTACTCTGTCAGCTGTTTGCGGCAATGGCAGGCGAACGATCCTGCATCCGTAGGAGTCTTCTATCTTATCCCATGAGACTGAGCAGACTTTGCACCACAGAAGAAGTGAATTTGCACCACAACATGCACAGGAACACTGCCTTTAAATATTAATAACATCTGCCTAGTAACCAAACAGACGCATCTCCCAGGGATGTTACAACACTATGTGCCTTAGAGCACGTAAAGCTTGAGAGAGAGAGAGAGAGAGAGAGAGAGAGAGAGAGAGGTCAGCTGCTCACTCAAATGGATGGATTGATGGAGGGAAAATCAAGCAGTGGGGAATGTAGAAAATCCAACACCATTGAAATTCATATATTCCCACATGGAGCCCCAAAGACAGATCAAAAGCTAACTGATAAGCTGGCACTGCCTGTCTGCTTTAGCTCCAATCTCTGGATGGATACACCAGTGAATATCCCCCTGCGATCACTGAGCACCTGCTGGAAAGGTGTGAGACTGCTGAGTGAATGGATGGTCCATTTCCTGTGACGTTGTGGTGGGAATTGCCTCTGATTGTCAGAGCTGTTGCTGTGTTTTGCTGAGTTCATTTCAAAGAGGGAATTCCCTTCAAAGAAGTCTTCCAAGCTTTAATGTTCTCCCTTAAAATATAGGAATACATATTTGATTTGTTATGCCATATGTCCTCTGTATTCTAGGCATCTCTTTCAAGGGCCCTTTGTGGAATTAAAATGTTTTTGTTTGACATTTTGCAGAAGATAAAAACACAGCTATACTAGCTTCTTCATAAAAGTTGGCATTTGAAAAATAAGAATATCTATGGAAATTTAATACAGTTTTGTGTTGTTTGATTCTTATACACCAATTATTTTCTTGACCATATAATTAGCTAACTTGCCTATACTCTATATAATCTGATGACTAAAAAATGGAAATTAAAATGAAATCTCAATTGTGAACATGACTTTGTGTGACAGTTTTGTGTAATTAGTAAGAAAATACTTAAATGTTGACAACACACATTTACTGATTCAATTAAATCTTCGCAATCTGCAGTTATATCATTAGCTTGATTTTTTTCTTGTTTAACTGCTACACCTAAGTTTTCACGTTTTATTGTGGCAGATGGAACTTGTAATCATGGCTATATGCAGTGTCACCCAGTTTGGAAGGTATTGAAAAGTCAACAAAAAAGCTAGCAATCCATATTTCACTTAATCTTAGTCTTCATTGCTATTATTTACAGGTGCCACTTATTATTTTTTTCTGCATAGGTAACACTTACATTTAAGATAAGGTTTCATAAGCTCAGGCTTCTAAAAAGTGCTGAAGAATATTGACACAGAAATGGCTCAACAAGCATAATGTAAGCTAATAGCGAAGTGTTGCTAATGTTTAAAAGCATGTATGATGTATTTATGACAATTGAAAATTTACAGTGTAGTTTAAAAATGCTCACAAAATAAAGTCAAGCACATGAACAACACAAAAACTAAAATAAACAAATATCCATGTTTATTCATGCACAGTATCAGGAAGCTATTCAAGTCTAAGGTTGAATATCTTTACAACTGTCAATTACATAACTATTTGTCCATCTCAAATGCTACAGAAAAGCTCAAAACAGAAATGCAAAAAACAATCATATGTTACAAACACCTCTCAAGAATGGTTCATCATTTTTTTCTCTTTCCATGTGATGTTTGTTCACCTTATTTAAAATGAATGATTAAATTAATCAAAAGAACTTTTAACTAATGACTTGCTTTTAACATCACACTCCATTTACTGCATGCTGCAGAGTTTTCCTGACCTGCTAACACTGGTTTATTACAAAGCAGTTAACAATTTAAAGGTTCCATTTTATGCCCTTTTTTGGGTTCATATTTGTATGTGCCTCATTAGATCACAACATTTTACACTGAATTTGTGCAAAACCTAAACGGCTACAAATAGTTTTTGTTCTTAAAGCTCATAAATTGGTACGTTTATCAAGTCAAAGTTTCCTTTGCTCATACAAAAAACGAAAAAACAAAAAAAAAAATATTGAGGTGCCATCAAACAAGGCACTTAACCTTCAGCAACTTTCTGTCCAGCAGCTCTGTTGAAAACAAATCTGTTTGCTATTGCGCAAGGCAGGTTCCAAGTGTGCGTATGGTTACTTTCAGAGTGAAGCTGGAAAAAGAATATTTGTGCACTTCGACTTCTCAGCTCACATAAATAATAAATAAAGGCCAAGTTAAACAAAAAAAATTGTTTTCTTCTGTGACCTCCATGATATGAGATAAGAGATTCTTACCAGCACAGCAATCAAACAATGAAGTCCTGTGTAAATAATTCTGAGATGACAGATGTGATGAGGTAGGAATTTGTGAGAGTCAGCTTTGGCAGTTGAGGTTGAGTTGGTGACTTGCATTGCTGTTATGGTTTTGCATTGAATTGTGACTGTCACCAACAAGTGACCTCATGCTTTAAGGTCTGGCAGGGCGGCCCTTTGAGGCAGAAAAGAGAGCAGAGAAAGATGTGTGTATTCTGCAGTGGAGCAGATGGAGCGTCTGGCATCCATATGCATAAGGCAGGCGGTCGCCAGCCTATCACCTTGACCCTTGCTATGGGACTGGGACCTTGGACTCAATGGAAGAGAATAGAACCAGTCTAAGCTGCAGTGTTTAGGCTTTATACTGTTGTTAAGAAAATTGGCTGAGTCTTTAGACTCCAGTATTCAAGGCTGCATTTAGACAATTGAGAAATGCTGCTCTGCTCTCAGACACCTGCTTGGTCGCATGGAATTAGTGTTAGTAAATGATGGATGAGGGGGGAGGAGACATGAGAAAATGTCACAGAGACATCTTTGTTTCTAAGGCTTGGAAGGTGGTGCTTAGGTATGGAAAATGAGTCTTGGTAAAGAAATATGCTTAGAGGAGACATCATTTTTAACAGAACATAATTCACCTTTGTATAACGAGGAATATGATATATATAGAGTTCTTAAATTATCAGTACAGTCTTTACCAAATTTACTTTCTGCTATTATTTCTGATTGTTTGGATTCTGAAGACAAAAGTAAAAGCAGCAACAGAGACTTTATTATACTATTAACCTTTACACTGTTCTCAGAAAAATAAAACAATGATCCTGAACTACAAAGCAGTACTGACTGCGATCCATATTTAAAAGAACTTTTCACAGGGCTGTCTAGACTATTGTTTTATTCCTTTGCTGGAAACAGATTTCTGTCACAGTGGTGGTAATCCAATTTCTAGTCGTAAATGGTAAATGGACTTGAGCTTGTATAACGCTTTTCTTGTCTTCTGACCACTCAAAGCGCTTTTTACATCCCATGTCACACCGACCCATTCACACACTAATGGCAGTGGTTGCTATGTAAATTGACCATCAAAAGTAAATAACAAATTCATACACCTCTGACGCAGCAGGGGGAGCAATTCGGGGTTAAGTGTCTTGCCCATGGACACGTCGGACATGTTGCTCACAGGAGCTGAGGATGGAACACTCAACCTCCCGGTTGAGAGACGACAACTGACGACTACCAACTGAGCCACAGCCGCCCATGGATCAGTTAAAGGCACATGATGGCACAATGACAATGTCCTTTGTGGTCACACAGCCAAAGAATAGATATGCTAACACTAAACCCTGGATTACTTCATTCATTTATTCTCATGGGATACCATCCAGCATCAACTCAGCAAGTCATTTTTCAGTAAAAGTTGTTTTTCAACATGAGCTTTTGGGCTTTAAGCCTTTATTAAATGAGTGGCTAGAGTAGGTCATTGGGGTGGAGAGTGGCATGTGGCAAATAATAAAGGATACAGTCTCAACCTGTTATTTTGTACCTTGAGATAACATAAGTTATGAATTGGTGCTGAACAAATAAAGACTGATTGATTAAATATGATTGAAAGTCCAAAAAGTGGTGTCAAACTCAGGCTGCCCACTTCTAGTATAGCCTTCTTACATTTTTTTTTAAAAACTTACTTATTCTCTGAAAACTGAAATAACTGATTTGAAAAAATCCAAGCTGAGATGAGATGAGATGACCTCCTCTACTTGAAACTGTTTTTTTTTTTTTTTATAAATTTAATTACTTTTAGCATAACCATAACTTTTTATCATTTTAATTGGTGTAAATGTAAATGTACTTGAGCTTGTATAGCGCTTTTCTAGTCTTCCGACTACTCAAAGCGCTTTTACACAGAGCACACCTGCCCATTCACACTGATGGGCTGGATATGTGCCCCTTCCGATTGAGGGGCGACGACTCTACCAACTGAGCCACAGCCGCCCCTGTACGTTGTGAGTGTAATTTCTGCAGGACTCCCTTGAAACAAAGTTTTATGATCTCAGTGGGACTTTACCGGATAAATAAAAGTCCCCAAGCTTGAGAAAAATAACTTAGATGTATTATACAGCAATATTATTTCGAGGAAATATCTCTGCTAGTGCCAAGATAAAAAACAATTAATATCTGAGAAATCACAGTAGCATGGCATACTGTAGGATAAATCTATTCAACTGGCGGCTTGCAGATCAGTTATATATACAATTAAAAAATAAATGTATAAACGGGGGTTAAATGTTTGAAACAGCAAAGCTCTCCCGTTCTTGACCCTATCTTTGGTCCTGTGCTCACAGCATATCACAAGCTTGTATTGTTTCTGTACTGCTGTGTGAGGAAGAGATGTGTTGGATTTAACCTATGTTTTAAAGCTTACTCATTGTGCTTTAAACATGCAATTCTTTAATGTATGTGGAAAATGATGTGTTTCAGGGAGTCTCCTGAGATAAGACGGGCCTTAAAAAAACAATGAAGCAACAGAGTCCGCTACACACTTACCTACAATGATAATATATGCCTTTATATCAGTTCTATGTGTGCAGGCACTCTATGCACCGTCCTTTTAAATGTCCCACATGTGACCCACACAAGCAGAGAGAGCTTTCTGTTTCTGTTTTTATGCTCCCAAACTGTGGAACTCGCAGCCTCTGGACATCAGAACAGAGAGCTCTCTGTGTGTTTTTAAAAGTAAACTAAAGAGCCAAATTTTTAATCTGGCTTTTAATTTATAGTGATTTCTGCTGCTTGTATCTTATTATTATTAATATTTTTGTCAATACAAATAATTGCCATTCTGTGTGTTCTGTTCTGTACTGTCTTTTATTCTGTGAAGCACTTTGGGCTGCATGTTTTATGCATGAAAGGTGCTATACAGAAAAAGCTGTGTTGAGTCCAGCAGTAACAGTATAGCAACGTCACTCCTCTTCCTATTGGCTCAAGGTGAATTATCTGGAGAATATCCTGCAGTGTTCTTACATCAGCCAGCTCGGACTTGCTGTGGAAAAAACACTGGTCTGGCAAGAGAAAATCCATGAGAAGTCCAAGTGAAAAATGTGGCTGTTTGCATTCACATAAACATTTCCTGGAAATATTTGTTTTTCAGGAGATTTCTGTCCGTGTGAAAAAGGGTATAATTCTACAATAACTTTTAACAAGTGGAATTTGGTCTCTCCCTTGTCCACAGATCGCCCTGGTCTCCTACCTAAAGTGCGTTAAGAGAGAGAGAATGCCACGGTTCTCTGGCAAACAGTGGGCACAGCTTTACAGCTCTAACCATTGTTTAGTACTGTTTGGCTCTTGCTAAGATCTTAGCCAAGGTTAAGAGACACAAGCAGAAGATGACACTGTAAGAAGAGTAACCGAGCAAGAAGCATGTGAGATGGAGCCCAAAAGATCTATCTGAGGGGCCAGAACCTGAAAGCCACAATAGTGCAGGATGCCATTCATCAATAGGCTGTAGGCCTATCATTATCAGTTTCATCATTGTCTAATATGTTATAGCTTTACCAGTTGTATAGAGTTGTCCAATCCAAGTTATTTCTGAGGTTTGTATACAAATAAAAAAAAATGCAACCTTAAACAATCTAATGCCAAATGTTTTCTTTAAAATGGATTGTAGACGCCAGCAGAGACATATTTGTGCAAAATCCTGTAATATTAAGCTACTGTAGCCCGTCAGTATGGTTCATTGGCTTTTCATAACACTGTTCCTCTGCTTGTCAGCAAATACGTGTTGTGTGTGATAGGGAGTAGTGGAGGAGGTTCATCAGCACTGTTTGTTTAGCAAAAGTGCAGTTGCACTCAGAGACCTTTGGTTGGTGCCAAAGCAAAAGCTCAAAAACAGGAAACAGGAAATATAAACAGCGTCAATTGCAAAAAAGTTTAAAACCCCCCAGCTATGAGCATGTTTATAGTAATTAAATAAAGGAAGAAAAATTACAATACAATGAAATAATACTAGACATAAACATTATTTACACTTTCACTTGTGGAAAGAACCTAAACAAAGCCCTGTTGAATAATTTACTGCGAGCTGCGGTGCACTAGCAACCTATTTAGAAGCAAAAGCTGTGAAAAGTGGGAAATAATGTCAAGAGACATTAGACGTTCTTGACATTTACTGTCTTCAGTTTATTTGTCCATTTGAAGGCAATACTTCTTTAAATGTGTGTAAAAATGGTTTAGTCTAAATCATGTAAAGTTGTCAAAAAATCCAAATTTTTAGAGAGGACAGTTTGATACTGCAGATGAAGTGGCAGGTTTCTGAATAAGAAGACAAAAGCATGAGTATCTAAGGAAACAATTTGCACAAAGTGAAAGCCAGCAGCGCCTAAAAAGTGTTTTTAGTAGTAAGAAAATAACACCTGCTACTTCAAAGAAAGGGCTTTCCTATATACAACATAACTATAATGCAATACTTACTGTGTATATTGTTTACGTTTATGTCTTTAGTCGGATCACGTTCCACTTATACCTTCTTCTTTTTTGTATCTAACTTTGTACTTACTTTTTGACACTTAATTCTTTTGTTTACACTGTATCTTTGGTGAATTTTAGTATACCTGCACTGTCGTTCATTTACTGCTCTGTGTGACTTTGAATTGACTACCGGGGACAAATAAAGTTTTTTTAATTGAATTGAAGCGACATTTCATATTATAGGAATGCTGTATGGCTACAGTTGTACACTGTAGTTGTACACTGTGTGTTACAGGTTACAAATGTGAGCTACATCAGATTAAAACGTGTAATTCAGAGAATCCTATAAGCAAGGATGGAGTATCTCTACTCAAACTACAGTATGAGTCAACACACATTGGTCCATAAAGCAAAGCTGGCAGAAAAAAAACAAGGGCACGTTGCCATTGTGAAGCAGCAGAGCAGTAAAAGTTTCTTTCCTCACAGCCAGAGTGGGAGAAAACTCTGTAGAGAACAGGAGTGTGTCGCCTTGAAAAGCTCATGATGCTGAGGCAAGCAGTATAGAGACAGCAAATGGAGGCTGGGAAATGGCACTGAACATTATGTGCATGTGCATAAATGAATAAATAAAGGATAGTATTTTCTTTTAAATACTTTGTGGATCAGATATCATGCATTGGGAAAATTGGTAATGAAGAAAATCTCAGAAGTTTTACCCGACTGTGTGTTCATCTTTCTCAGCACTGTTGGGTTGTGTGCGTGTGTGAGCGTGCAGCATACATGCATGCCTCTCTGCGTGCGTAGGTGTATGTCTGCCTGCATGCGTGTACTTTGTATTTTACATAATAAGTGTTCATTGCATGTGTCCCTGTTACATTTGCAGATAAATAAAATAAAATTAATTATTGCCCTAAGTGCTATAAAGCTTTGCTCAGTGACAAGCCGTACTGTAAGTTGTATTCTTACCATTAGGAAGGGCCCTTTGTTACACTGCTGTGTGCTGAGTGTTTTTTTTATAGCTTCCTGGTACTTTTTTCCCAGATCTGATGTTTTGCATTTTTTTTACAAGACTGGATTAGCCAATTGTTTTAATCAGCATTGCACAGAATGGTAAATGGACGTGAGCTTATATAGCGCTTTTCTAGCTTTGTTTGAGTGCTTTTACACTGCATTTCACACCTACCCAGTCATACCCTTTCACACACTGATGTCAGTGGTTGTTATGTTGTATTATCCATCAGAGATAACTAATCCATTCATACACCGGCACCGAAGCAGCAGGAGCAGTGCTGAGTTAAGTGTCGTGCACACATGTTGCTCAGCAGAAGCTCAAACCCTGTTTTAACTACTCTTTTAGAGATTTTTAAATGTAAAGCTCTACAATACAATGCATTATATTTATTATTATTCACCTTCTGGTTGAGAGGCGATGGCAAAAAACCCCCAAAATGATTACTAGAATTGCTATAGTTTCATCAATGACCTACTGCCTTCTCCATATCCATGGAGACCCAAACCAACCTCACAACCAGAAAATATTCTCTTTGCTTACCATGAAGCTACCAAAGAAATGCTGATTGTGCTTCATCTACTTTCAAAAGACACCACTGTGTATCTATTCACAACCAAATCTAAACAGCATAAATTAATAAATATGCATAGAACATGGCAAACACCGGCCTTTCTTTATCACAGAGTGATACATTAGCATATGAAGTGATGGTGTCTTTAGTACAGATGGGCAATCAGAGATAAATGAAGCCCACAGACCTCCGAGAGTAAAAGACCTTACACTTAATTGTTGTGCCTAATTTTGTATGTATGTATGTATGTATGTATATATATATATATATATATATATATATATATTTCCTCTTTATAGTTATATGGAAACATAATTAAATTACACTGCAGATAAACAAATATTATCAAATTCATATGGAAGAATGAAATTAACCTCCAGTCTAGTTAATTTGCTGCCTTGCAGTCCAGCTTTGTTGGATTTGCCTTTTCATTATTGTTGTGGATTCCTTGTCATATTTTTCGCTGGAATCTTGATTTTTAAAAATTGATAAATCCTTGGAAAATCCATACATTTGCCAAAAGTATTGTCATACTCTTTTTTGAAAACCATTAATATTTTAAAATTGAATGTAAGTGTTGTTTTTTTTTATGGAAGTGAACACTGGCTGAATTCTCTTTTTGTATTCATGTAGCCCTTTTCAGCCATTTTCCATTTGTGTTAGAACTCTATTTTTAGGCAAGGCATGATCTGAGGAGAGGATCTGTCTTTGATTCCTGTAGAGGTGGCTCTTTGTCTGGGCCAACAGCCAATCAGCAGCAGGCTGTCTTCCATTCGCTGCTGTCTGGGGAGGGATATTATGAAGAAAAATAGCAGTACAGGGAAACACAGTGCTCTGTAGTAATATTGCTAGGTTTCGGATCGCTGTTAGTGCCTCTGTGGATCTTTGTGGCCTGATGGAACACAACACAGCTGCTATTTGTGTTGCTTCCTGGCCTTTGGCTGGCCACCAGTTCTTATAAACATTTAGTATTCAGTTGGGGCTTATGGACTGGGGCCAATGAACAGAGAGGCTCTCAGATACAAAGACTGCTGTCTGACTTAAGTATTCCAAAATTATGCAGCTGTTGCTCCCTTGTTTCAACAGTTCACTGACAAGTGGAGTGTGAAAAATGTCATCTTAACTGCAGACTTTTTGGTTGAAATGTTGAACTGTGAGGTCTCTCACGATTTAAATGATCTTGTTCAATCAGATTTCAACCATCTTAAAGAGTACTGTCACTACATCTTAATTTACTTTGATTATAGTTCTGCAGGTGGAGAAGTGTTGGTGTAATGATTATCTATCTCCAAGGGTGGAGGGTGTTACATCCTTTCAGTATGGAAAAAAAGTGGTTGACCTCATGACAGGGCTCAGGAGCTCCCAGGACATGATGTGGTTAGTTTCTCCTGCCAGACCCCTAGTATTTTGTTCAGCATAAAGTCTGAGTGAGCTTATTTGAGAACGCAGCAGCATATTTGAAAAAGCTAGTTGGTAGAGCTTAGCGCCAGTACAGGAGACATCAATGGGGAGTGCACATTGAAACACAGGATCCCATGCTGCTTGATTTTAAGGTGTTTATTTGGTGACCAGGTGGATAATGTTGTAGATGTGGATGATTTATTCTATCACAACAAAGAAGTGATATTAAACTCAATATATTATAATACTAAACAAACAGAATAATCCAAATTATATTGTTATCTCTGGTAAATCAGACTTACATCAATAATGCATCCAATTTCCTGATCAAAAGGTAAATACAAAAGGTTTGTCGGTTCCATTCTTCTTCTTCTAAAAGCAGGCTTGGTTTGGAGGGACAAAGCGGGAGCTTGAGGTATGAGGGCAGGCTTTATAATGTTGGGGTGTGGCTTACACAGGTGTGATGGAGGTCAGGTGTGGTGAATCTAGGGGATTGGAGCTTGTGATTTTATCAATATTCTTCAGATAATTCAACTTGAGCCAATCGGAGGAGGAGTAACGTATCTGTACTGGTACTGCTGCACGGTGAATAGAGTGTCTGCACATGACCTCTATGATCTCCGCATACATAGGCTATAAACAGCTGCTTTACTTTTTCTGTTCGTCAGTATGTGTTTTCCGCTCTTTTCTTGATTTTGTCATCCCATTGGACAACACGTGGTATTGATAAAAAGGCAAATATTGTCATATTAGTATTGTGTAGCTGACTCTGTTTGTTTACTTCTGCATAAGTTTTTACTTCTTCTCAGGAGACCCCCCCAGCCCCCCCTCTAATCTGACAGGGATAGCCTCCTGCTGTGAAGCATACAGTATGTGAATGACTAGGAGGAGAGTCTCCGGAGCAGTCAACCCTTTATCTAGATATTATACAGAGTGCATACGTGAAAACAATTTAATTACATTGATGGCTGGAAGCTGTCTGCTCCTGGATGGTGCTCTATGTAACTCGTTGCACTGAAAATATGAGAATTTCAGATGTGTTTTAGGAACTGTAAGAACGACACAAATGCTAGCAAAAAGAACAATTGAAAACAAGATTATGTCACAGTGTTTGCCCAATAAAAACACATGTGGTTCTTGCCAAACATGCTAGTGTCATATCCGACAGTTTAGACAAAGTTGTAATTCTCAATATGATTTTTCATGTGTGTTTTTTAGTTGGCTATCCTCTCATATCAGGATCTCTCTGCTGCCCTTGTATAACCGTTAGCTGTAGCAGCTAAAACTCATCCCCATTTACCCCGCTGTCTTCCCTTGCCTTGATTACCTCATGTGTATTTAGTCTGTGCCCGCTTGTGTTTGTCTCAGTACTAACTGGGAGGTGTGAAAAATTCCACCCTTTTTTTTTTTATTAGTGATTGGATCTCTTTGTCTATGACCTTCAACTGTTTGGACCCTGTTTTGCCTGACGCTTGTGTGCCTTTTCCTACTCTCTTTTTGAGTGTTTTTCAGTAAACTTTGCTGGACTTTCAAACGTTTCAAGTTGTTGTGCATTTTTGTCTACCGTTTGTGCCAAGTCTGAAGGGTTACATCTCCTATGGAATCCAGAGTCGTCTCTCTCCTCCGACGTCTACTCCTGAAATCTTCCCTAAAATTTCAAGTTGTCTGCTCCTGAAATCTTTATAAAATTCTTGTTTACAAATGCACCTCACAGCTGGAGACCATCCCTGTCAGACAGGGCTTGGGGATAAGGAGGATCTAAGTAGGCAAGATATATGTAAAAAGAAGTCCATAGAAGTGGCTGATGAAATAACAGAGCCCAACAATTTAATGACAAATTTAGCCTATATATATTATGTGTGGTTTGAAAAACTCACAATACCAACAAAAAAGAAGAAAAGAACACTTGCAGTTTCCTTTTGTGTATGGAGAGTGCAATGGCCAGTGAATACTGTACAGTCAGGATAAAAACACCATCCCTTACTGCTTGCTCACAGTGAATTGTCCTCCTGCTACGTCAGGGGTCTCCAACCTTTTTTTGGAAAAGAGCTACTTTAAAAAAAATAAAACAAGTCAGGATCTACTCCCCTTATTTTTGTTGTGTTGTGTATATCAATAATATTATATACTTACCTTTAATGAGATTTCTGACACTGCATGCTGTTGATTAGTGCAGTGTAATCTGGCTAGATAGATCTAGAGTTGTATTAAGTATTGTTTGCTATGAGTGAGGTTTTGTTTATAGGGCAAATATTTTTATTTTCTTTCTTTCTTTAATTTTTTTAATTTGGATTTGCTTGGCGAGCTACCGGTAGCTCGCGAGCCCCCTGTTGGAGACCCCTGTGCTACGTTCTGACATGGGCTGAGCAGGGAAATATTCCTATAAAGTTGAAGTGAAAAATGTGACTGTTTAAAGTCGCCCATGCAGCTCACTCCGCAAATTACAAGAAGTTTTCAGGATTTGTGTGCATGTGTGACAGCACCATAAGTAGGACTTCTGGCTCTGACCATCAACACTGACTGTTCCTAGTCCTCCCAAAGGAAGCAGCAACTTTTAGTCAGGTAATAAAGGCAATGTGTTCTGTCAGGTGTTTGAAATTCAAATGATGTCTTCCACTTTGTTTTTCACTGACGGCTTTGAAAGTTCTCATAAAAGGAGAGAAGCTGAGATGGGACCAACATAAGCTGAAGGAGAGCAGAAAGGCAAATTCAACTTCTTCCCAAAAATAGATGACAGTGTCAAACCAAAAAGAGATAATCAAAGAGCTGCTCAGCTAAAGCATGTCTGGGGTTTGAATATATAGGAATATATCTATTTTTGTATCAAGTAATGACATTTCTGAACAGTTGTCTGTGTTGTGCATTTTTCAAAATTATTAAGAGAAGGTCTGAAGTGTTGCAATACAATGAAATATAACTATTTCACCTGGCAGTGTGTTCCTGTAGTATGCCATTCTATGACAAGACCCTCAAAATAAAAAAACTAAATTCAAAAACAAGTTTTGGTAATTGATAAAAACTTAATGTAACAATGCAGATTGTCCCAGCTTTGGGACTTGAAGGTGTGCAGCACTGTTTTTATCATCACAAATGTAGATATGTCTGCTCTAAATGCAACACATCATAAAAAATATGGCTCTATAAAACAAATCACTGCAATGACACGACTGATTTAGTGACTCACACATCAAAAATAGACAGACTTTTAAGCACCTGAAAGATTTGGGTTAATGGCTCAGTCAGAATTCCGCCACCTCTGTTAACTGTCTAACAGGTGTCATCATGAAATTAAGACTTTGAAAAGTGTAAGCTGCAACACAGTGGCACAACTTCCTACTGAGAATCTGTAAAGCTGACATGGAATTATATATTAACTGTATATAAAGTGATCATGATCATATATACATCCTAACGTATACAGTGGGTACATCATGGTCATCTCTTGGCAGATGGCTGTTTATCATCAGTCTGTTTTTGGTTAAGGTTTCTGCCTGTTAAAAGAACATTTTTCCACTGTAACTTTGCTACATGTTGCTGTTGTTGTTGTTGTTGCTGTTATTGTGCATTAATGTATGCTCTTTGTTGATGATATAACAAAGAGAAAGGTCTTCAACCTGAGATAACATTTGTTATGAATTTGTGCTATACAAATACAGATTGATCTAATCAATCAATCTCTGTTTAAGTAATCTCCAACACTTGGTTTCTTTGTTGTTGTCTCCAAGATGTTTGAAAAAATATTTCCAGCCTCTACAACAACTACACTCTATTTGAACAAAAATTAAACCAACCCATTCATGATTGGAGCAGCAAGTCTAAACATGTATTTATTTATTTTTTTGCATTTTTCTGATTAAAACCTTTGTATTTCTTTGAGTGACTCTCACATCTGTAAAGATAATTTTAGTTGGGTCATAGGGCTTTATGTAAATTAGTGTGCAAATTCATGTTTTGGCTGTTTTTCAATTGCAGCTTTTATAAGATATTTTGTTTGTCCATGTATTGAGAAGAACTAATCCTGAGCCGATCCCACTGATGTGATGCCTATCATCCTCAACATCAATGAATCTTGAGAGGATAAACAGATAAGAGCAAAATAAGTGCAGTCCTTATCACTGTTCTGAGGGTGTGTAGTGATGAATAACTCTTTCCCTGTGCAGAGCAGGTGTACTTACTGCATGGGTATAATCACCAGGGATTCTGCCAAGCTTAGCTAATGTGATTTTAGGCTGTGAGTTTAAAGAATTTCTAATGAGACGAGAATATTCACAGCAATTGAGTGCAAGCTTGAGTCGCATCAATAGGGGTGTCAGATGTGAGGATGATGTTTAATCTGCATGGCAAATGCAACTTTGTCATCGACTCATAAAAAGTGTGTTTTCAAGTACGTTGAACCTGATGCACATCAACTTAACAGGAAAGCACACTCGCTCTTTATTTCTAAAAGAGACAGGCCAGTTGAAACAGGAAAGCATCAATTTTAAAGAAGCTTGCAGTTGATGTGTTACTGGATTATTATATAAGACTCAGACTGTCATTTCATATCAGTTTAACAGTTTTCTTTTTGAACTTTTCCAAGAATATTATTATTGAAAACTAGCTATATAGAGCAGTTTTATTTCATTTATCAAATTTTCTAACCGGTAGCCGTCTAATCAAAAGCTACCGTATAACTAAGAATGACACACCTCTGAAGCTTTATTTTTGCTAGATTGGTGCACTTTCTTAAATTCATTAATTTATCTGTCAGACCATTTCTCTGTAGACAACATGCATCTTTTTAAAGATTTGAAATTGTTATCGGTAGTCAGGTATTCCAAAACGAATGGCTAATGACCTCAGAGCAAAAGGTGACATTAAAGACCAAATACGATATCATTAGCTACATTATCTTGTTGGTTAAGAAAAAAAGTTAAAGGGCTAATCAACTTGCAAACATTACATTTAAAATCGTACCTCTTTTAGATGGCAACTGCTGTTTGTATCATGACATGTGCTGCTGTCCCCTTGTTAAAGAGATCTTGATCTCAATTGGTTAATTACCTGGTTAAATAAAGGTTAAATTAAAAAAAATGTATGTAAAGTATATCTTGTATTGTTCTGTCTATCATTAAAGATTGACCTATTATAGTAAATCTTCCACCTGGATTGTAGGCCATCATACAAGCTGTGTTGCTTAGTTCTGGGTGGGTTGACTTTCAGAACCTTTACACGATAATAACAACAGAGAGACTTCTGCTCATAGTTTTCTATGTTGAACTGTACTTTTTCTACAACAGAGACGTATCACACATATACAAATAGTTAAGTGGGCGACTGTAGTTCAGCTCAACCTCACCTGGTTGGTTGACACCAAGAGGGAAGGAACACTAAGACTGAAAGGCCTTGTTCACATTGCACCACCAAATCTGATTTTCAGGATATATAGATTGTATGTAGTTGTTTTTTTTCGCTAGTCTGGACACAAAAAGCCACAGGGATCTGATTCAAACCCCATACAAAGGATTGAATGTGATTTATCTGATTCCGACAGATCCATCTCAATCTGAACTTCACGGTCACTTCAATGTGTCTTCTGCATCACTCACAACACCATCGACAATAACAATGACGTAGGTCCGACAAGACAAAAGTTCCCTTTGGTCAGTGGAAGAAAACAGCAAGCATAAAAACAAACGTGTAGTATAACAACAGCCTGTCCCACAAGATAATTTGCCTCAGAAACAGACACACTTCTTTGACATCCATTTTGCTGTTTTATTTCCTGGGCATAACCTGTTACCTGAGAAATCAATGTGGATAAGAAATTAATTAATGAGAAATTAAAACAAGAAAATCTAAACACTGAAATACCCAAAATACTAAACTAAACAAGACCAAATCATGACAATTGTATTAGATCTGTGGTTGATTAAACCTAAAGGATACATATAATATATAATGGCTTCCAGACTATATAAAAATAAAATAATAATAAGATTCATTTTTATAATTTGAATAGTCCAAGCACTTGCTGCTCTCGGGACAGACACGTGTGATGTTTGCACAGAAACATCAATAAGAAGTGGTCAGCATAAGACAAACTAAACAGTTTTGCTTTTTTCCAAGACTTACTTATTACAAATCATCTTCATTATTGTCCCTTTTTGCCATCCCTCAGCACTTGTCCTTCAGCTCTGCTCTGCAGCCACACGGGACTTCCAGTCGAACCAGTTTAACCAAATCCAGTCATTTCCACATATCTGCTTTAATGTCACAGACAGAAGAAACTGTTGTCCAATGTTATTTTAAATGCAATGGATTTCTTGAAAGAAAGGATTGAGTCTCTAATGATAACTGTCTAATATGACCGATAGCTATTAACAGCAGTAAATCAGCTGCTTGGAACTCAAAACACAGACACAGCTTTGTATAACAACGTCTTTTTTTTAAACTTTCTTTATCCCTCTAGTATTGCTAATATTGGTATCGATTGGGAAGATGGCTGTTTGAGAAGCAGTAGGTTGAAATAAAAGCTTGAAGCCATGTCCTGACAGAATACCAGAGAGGGATGAGCAGGGCACAGGGCAGAAAGCACATCAATAATTCAGAGTGGTCTCACTGCACATGTAATTTGGCTTGTAACCCCCATGCATCAACAGACTGGGGATATTTGAGTAGGAAACACAGGTCTTTCCACTTGAGACAGGTAAGAGCAGGGAAAAGGTCATATACATCACACAGTCACTGTTGTATCTACTGACATTTAACCCTTGCATAATTGTTCCAACTGATAGTATGTTCGAAAGCCTTTGTGGTCGACAAGTGCAAACAATCAACAAAGGCTGAAATGACTTGTGATAAAAATGAACAGTACATTGAGAAAGGCTGTAAATTCAAACACATGTAAATGTCCAGAAACAAATACAACTGCAGAAACATGCAGCAAATGAAACAATTAAGCAGCAAAAAGCCAAAACAACTGCTTTAATATCAAACACACGAATAATACATAAAACACATGTTCAGAAGATGACTTCAAATAGACAAATGCTGTACATCCAGCCTTTTCAGGCTCAAGGCCTTTATATAGGGGCACTCTGCACTAAAGCGCTAAGTCCTTCATCAAAACCAAATCTCTCTGAGATGAGTTCTTATAGTTGGGTACATAATCACCTTTAAACGTCTGTGGTTATGAGTGACTGCAGGAATCTGCAAGTACGACTGCTTTACTGGGAGCGGTGCAATCATTTAGTAAGCATCTATACCAGTGACAAATCTAATCAGCAGCACAACACAGAATGTTGTTCTTTCAACCTCAGAAACTCAATTTGTCAGATCCATTCTTTGTTCAATTTTACCCATGTTTCATTGAAAGCCAAGGATGCTGCTTGAAAACTGCCACACTGTCAGTGCAGCTCTCTTCAAACTTATTACTTGGTTTCAAGTGAGTGAGCTTGGTGTCACAGATCAGTCACAAATTTCAAGAGATACTCTGACTCTTTGACAGCAAAAGTGTAGGAAATCAAAAAAGCAACCCTGTAAGAAGTAATCCAGTGGCTTTATTTTTTTTTCATGTTTACTCCTAAATACAATATTTTGCCATCAACTCAAATGTTGTCCAGTTAAACAGTTATTTTTTAAAGATCTTTTAAAATACATTGTGTATATAAAAATGTTTAAACATTTAATTCAAAGTGGCCCAAGACATTTATTATTTTTGACATGTTACTATAACTATCAATTTGAACTCAGATAATAAATCTGATTTTAAGCTCATTCAGTACTTGACTGATATGATGGTTCATCGGTAAAAGAAATAAATAAATGAAGTGCTCTAGACTCTCATCAAAGATAATTGCTTATGTTTGCACAAAGGTATGCTTCTGTGACTGTAAATGAGGGAGGGGATCATAGTTTGTGAATGAACAAATCTAATATGGGCTCTGCGGCAGATTGTTAAAATACAGCTTTGGAAATCCTGAAAATTATTTTATTCAGGCAGCTTTGCAGCACGGAGGGATGTTTGACGTGTTCACCAAAGGAGGGTAAATACTTCTCGATACCTTTTCTGATCAGCTTTTGTTGTGGTAAAACTTCATCTATCTGATGGCAGAGACATGTTCTTTCTGCAAATTACTTGAACAGGACATGAATGATAGATGCAGGAGTTTCTGGGGAATTAGAGTCTTTTCTCTGCCAGGATGACTGGTAATGACTGTCATTTTCATTTTGTTCTGCTACTCTGCTATCCTCTATTCTTTCACTCAAAACTCTATCCACACCAGCCTTTTATGGTCTACTTTGATGCTGGTTATGTTCGGGTCTTTGGACTATTCTGTCTCTGTAAAAATGTTAACACATTTTGCTTAACAATATTTTCTTTAAGCAAAAAAATTGACGGTTGAAGGGAAGAGTTTGTTGGTGTAAATTTTAAATGCCAAGAGACTTGGACACGGTCATTTTAGGAATATTAAACGTATCCTTCCCCTAGTAGGCTACTATTTATAAAAACAGATGCCATTTATGTGTCTGAAGACTAAAAAAGGGAAAAGTGATTGCATAGAAATGGAATGGGAGATAGTCATCTGTAATAGCCTTTCTTTTTTCCCCTTAAACTGTTTTGCTCTTTCAGTCTCTATACCTCACAATAGTGGTCAAACATCAGTGCTCATCTCATCATACTGTCATGTTTTCCAGCTTTAAAAGCTCGCTGTTGAATAGCACTGCAACCCAAAACATGTTAACATAGGTGATTCAACTTGATAAGAAAATACCTCTTTGTTTCACTTTGTTTGATGTTGTCTTGGAGGAGACTATAGAGTTAGGAGCACAGCTGTGACACTCATAGATTCAGTAGACTCATTGTATCTTGCAATGACCCTGACATGCTTTGGGCAGATGGCTGTTCAACATGAGTCTGGTTTTGCTTGAGGTCTCTGCCTGTCAAGAGGAAGTTGTTCCTTGCCAAAATGTGCTATATCTTGCTTATTGCGCATTATTGTTGGCTCTCTGTAAATAATAGAGCATGGTCTAGACCTGCTCTTGAAAAGTGTGTAGACATAACATTTTTATATATATATATATATATATATATATAAATGGCACTATGAATAAAGATTGATTCAAAGATTAAGTGTTGCCTCAAATTTGTTAATATCACATTTTTCATGTATCTCTCCTCTTCCACAAAGATATAAAAGAAAATATTTAGTTGTTGATATTATATAACAGATATAAGAGATATTGATTTTATCTGATTTAAAAAACTCAACGTTAGAGATGGTCCACATCCTTCAAATCGATTCATTACATGTACTGTGTCATGAATTTGACTTCATCAAGCATCTGTGGCTGGCTGAAAGCAACCATGTGAATAATCTGGTTTCATATGAAGTGGCAGCTCGGCCTGCCAGCTGCAGCAGAGCTTCATCTTCTGCATCCTTTCATTTCCTGGCTGGAAATATTCCACAGTGTGCAAGTCATTAGGCAGTTTTTGCCTAATACATAAACTACAGTATTTTATTACAGTTGGAAAAATGTGCATTTGATAGAAACACAGTGTATTGTGAGAAATTGCTGAAACAATCATCAATAGTCAAAATGGGCTCTGACCTTGGCTGTTGTCTGCCACTGCCTGACTGATGACAAATAGTCACCAAGCACAACAAAGATAAAGTGATTGATCTGGCTCGGATTCCCCAAGCCTCCCATTGATCCCCACTAGGACAAATTCCCATTATAGTACGAAAATAAAGAGTAAGTCTGATAACTAGTCTCTCATTGCTCCTCTGTTACTTTTGGACTTCTGAAAACTTGACAGAGGTTGAAGACTGATGTTTGACTAAAGTGGTCCATTAGTTGTTGGCACAATCCTGATAAAAGCAAAGAGGGTATAATCTTTCATAATCACAGGTCCATTTCTCAATCAATTAACCTCTGGTCCTACCTAAATGCTCACCACTCCATACCAAAATCGACTTCCTTACTATATGGTCCTAGTCTTTTTCATTTCAACTTGACAGCACTGACATCTTCAGGAAAAGAGGAAAAGTACAATATATAATATAGGCCTGCACAATAATGTTGATTTAATTATATGCAACTAATATGATACTGGCCTTTTCATAGAGTCTGGATGATGAGAGGTCAGACTTTATGAACGCTATTTTAAAATTATAATGCTTTAATATGAAAGCTCTTAGTTATTTGTTGACTGTGTTTTGAGCTGCTGCAGTGGTATTGGCAAGTAATTTCCCCTAGGGGTCACTCTTTTCTTGCACCCTGCAGACCCTGTTGGGTCTGGTCACTTTAGTCAATGCACAATAGGCCTACATGATTGTGAGGCACTGGGATGCAATTGTTCATTACTGCAAATAACAGAAATGCAAAACAATAATACCATTAACACCATGCCATGATTTTTAAGCATTTTTAATCAGTGAGAAAAATATCTGAAGAAAGTTTTAGTAGTTCTCTTATTGAGCATGATCTCAGATTTACAACATTGCAGTATCACACAGTATTTGCTGTTTGTTTGTTTTTTTTACAGCAATATTTGTGTCTTTTTTGATTGTATTTGTATTTTCAAGTATTTTATCAGATTTGTATTCATTTTTAATTTGACTTGAAGAGATAAACGTGTATGTAGTGGTGGCACATGGGACAAGTTTACTATGTTCTCTGTTCTTATATATTGCTTTCTCCTAACATCAAGATGGCAACTTTACTCCTGTTAATGCTATTCCTTGATCCCAGCAGCTCATTTGCATTTTGTCTTTCAAAAAAGCTTTTAAGTTACACTCTATTGACAAACTCGATGTTCTGCTCTGCTCTGAACTTAAAGTCGTATATAGTAGTATATATTGCAAAGATTAAGTATGAACTTCTCTCTGGCTCCATTCCCCTTGATTTTGCTGACTATACTGCTTCTATGTTCAAAGCTTCCCTGAACAAAAATATAATATTTAATTGCTTGGCTCCAACCTGTTTGTGCGAGTTTGTCTGTTATCGCGCCGCTAGCTCTGTAAGGTCCACCAGAATAACTTCCATACGTAACTGCACTGTACCCTTTCGCTATTCAGCCTTTGGGCAGGCAGTTTCTCTTTTACAGCCATAAAACAATGGAATACTAATCTGGACAATATAAAAAAGTGAGTTGTTTGGTAGCTTCAAATTGGATCTAAAAAATTACCTAAAAAACACTGAGGAATGCACTCACGTCTCACCCATTTTTTTTTCTCCTCATGGGCTGACAAGGTGTGTGTGTGTGTGTGTGTGTGTGTGTGAGAGAATGGAAATTGCTTCCCCTCTCCATGATCGGTTGCATCAATGCAATAAAAATGGTTGTGCTTCCGAGATTTTTGTATCTCTTCCAAAATCTTCCTGTTATGTTGCCACTGTCTTTCTTCAAGCAGCTCGATTCAAGTATCCTGTCTTTTATTTGGGCAAATAAACCTTCTCGCATTTCTAAATCTCACTTACAGAAGGATGTAAACAATGGCGGCCTCGGCCTTCCCGTATTTCAACATTACTATTGGGCTGTTAATGCAAGGGCTCTAACCTTTTGGCGTCAGGGCCTCCCTGAACATGACTGGCCAGCTAACTCTCCACTCTGGTTAAAAATTGAAGCGCTATCCGTTACAGGAACCTCTCTTCCAGCGCTCCTTTTTTCTAAAACACAACCCTCACACGATCTAATTGGCTTTAACTTTGTCCTTAGAAATTCCCTTAAGATCTTGAATCAAATCAAAAAGTCCATTAGCCTGTCTAATATGTTATTATACACACCAATAGCATGCAATCATCTGTTTAAACCTGGGCTGATGGATGGAGTGTTTTTGGACTGGAGAAAGCAGGGACTTTGTTGTATTGGTGATCTTTATAATGACAATAGGTTTGCCTCTTTTCCTCAGCTGCAAACCAAATTCAACCTTCCTCAATCACATTTCTACCGGTAGCTCCAAGTTAGACATTTTATACACAAGTACATCTCAGAATTCCCCTTCAAGCCAAAAAGCCACTATTTTAATGATTTACTTTTGTCTCCCTCAGACTCCAAACATCTGATCTCTCGCTTCCTTTCTGCTTTTACGCAACCAGTCAGCACCAGTCATCTCAGGGAGGCTTGGGCTGAGGAACTTGGAGTTCCACTATCGAATGAACTGTGGGAGGAAGGGTTATCCCGCATAAAGTCCTGTTCAATCAATTCCAGATACAGAGTAATTCAATTTAAAGTCACTCATAGGTTGCATTATTCTAAAGTAAAGTTGAGCAAGATATTTGAATCAATCTCCTCTCAGTGTGACAGGTGTGGTATTGCAGAAGGTTCACTAGCTCATCTGTTCTGGCAGTGTTCAGTGCTTGGTAAATTCTGGTCTGACATGTTTAACTGGTTTTCCCAACAGTATCAAACAACCATTCAGCCGGACTGTCTTTTAGCAATATTTGGCTGTTCTGACAAGACAAAATCTCTTCCATCAAAAACAAGCCCTAAGCACCGGCATGGTGGTCGCAAAAAAATTTATATTGTTGAATTGGAAGTCTCCAACATCTCCATGCTTCAAAAGGTGGCTTAATGAGATGCTTTCTGCTGCTAAGATGGAACAGATACGTGCCAGCAGATCAAACTCCCATTGCTATTTCTTAAAGATGTGGAAACCTTTTCTGATGGTGCTAGATAAAACTTAACCCTAACGGCTATTGTGTTTGCTGCTATCCTGTATCCACATTCTGTAAATGCTCCTCCTTGACTGAATATTGTGTGACGTATATAGCATAACTCCACCCAAATGTGCTGTTATTATTTTGTTTTTGTCAGTTTTTTCTTATTTTGGCGTTGTTCTTTTGCTTTGTTGTTTATATTCTGTTCTACTAAAGAAAAAATAAAATAAAATATAAAAAAAATAAAATACTTGATTTTTTCAGTATTTGAAATGAACTGCAAAAACGCCATTCTTAAGTCTTTTTGTCTCATTTATAAGCAAAAATATCTCAATACATTGACCAGCTACTGTTGACAGGTGTTGCAAATTAGAATTGTACTATTAACACAAAGAGCAGTGCATCTGGGGCTTATACATAGTGAAATGTTACAGCACCAATGTCACTGTATGTTTATGTTGAACAAACAAATAAGTGCGCCTCTTTTCTGCTAAGAACACAACACAGCTTCCTGAGCCTTAAACGTTTCTATGGTACTATTTACATACAGTACAAAGGGCATGATAATTGCCAGAGGTTTGGAGCACACAGCAAAGCTTTGTGTGATTATTAATCACTTTACAGAGAACAATGAACTAGAACATGGTTGTGGAGAAACCACTATATCTGCATGACTTTTAAATCTGTTGGCTGTCTGCATGAGAAACATTAAGGGTTCACTTGGATTTCAATCAATGCGATATGACCAATGCCAATATTTTACAGGGATTGATTCATGACAACTCATTTAGGGGTTTGTGACACTTAAGCCAAACCAAATGGGATTGCCTTTGTAATATAAAGTATGTCACAGAACACTCAGTTTAATTTGACGTACATCTCAATGTATTTTTGTTCAGCAAGAATATTACTTATAGGTAACATAGTTACCTGGATTATGAGTGATATTAAGTGTCTTTAAATCAAGAGGTGAAATGTTATTGTAGAGCTAATAACATCCTTCGGACTTGGTCTCAATTGTGCAGTGCAATGTGAATTTTGTGAATCCCCATAAATCAAGATCCTGCAGGTCGTATGTGGTGAACTTTATGGTAAAAAGACACTAAGTGTTGACCAAAGACGTAATTGGAGTAAATACAGAAAAATACAGAAAGAAAAGAACTCTTGGGAAGTCATATTTCTAAAAAAAAATATATATATTATGCAGTATGTTAACATGATAGTGCTTAAATTGGCGTACTGTAGCTTTCATGAGCATGTGAAATATGTGCTTGGATTTAGATGTCTGGAGACACATTTTTCAAAATGACTTAATGTTCTCTCAGAGCTTTCAGAAAAATAGACAGAAATATACCAGGACTGTTGCTTTTAGTGTTCTGCATCTGCTTCAAATAGCAATTTTTTGTTTCTTTGAGTTGTATTCTTTTCTAGGTTTTCAGATTAAACTGTGAGCAAATTAACCCTTACATGAAACATGCAGTCTGTTTTTCAGAGTGCGATGTCTTCAACTGAGGGGTTTCACTCATGATGAGAATAGTGTGGACACCTACGGTGCTCGTGTCTTTTATTGACTCTCAGAGGTTGTTGCTGCACAATTGCACAGAATTGCGGGCATGAAGGCAAACTGCACGCTTGAAAAGCTCTCCATCGATTTCTCCAGCTGAATTTTGTATCTAGGCTTTAGCAGTCTATGTGAATCAGGCAGATATTAAACATGACAGCTTTGTTCTTAGTTCTTTCAAAATAATCTGTGTATCTTTGGAGATATTTTTACTATCTATATCCATTAATTCGTCAATTAACTGCTCTATATTAAAACCATTAAATTGTTTGGCATTCCATCAGAATGTCACAGCCAATGATTGTGATATTAGATACTGATTTTCTGTCTTGGGGAGAAAAAAGTCTGAAACTTCAGACAACACAAGTTTGTGGCAAAACCACTTAAATTGAGCTGAAGCTCAGAGTGGCAGTAGAACATATTCGATTTTCTGCTCTTCTCTTTATGATAGTCTTTGAACTCCAGAGACAAATTACCTACAATTTTTGGTAGACAATTGAGGCAACAGGAGATGAAACCGGCATAAAAACGATAAAACTAACACTTAAAGTGAGTTCCATTTCCATCGCGAACGTTCAATTTTGCTCTTGTTACCATTACTCCCCTTACTTCTATCTTGTCTTCTATCAAGGACTTATAACACATAATTCTGACAGTCACTGTCTTTTCAGTTAGTCACTGGCTGTTATTTAAAGATCCTCCTTTATCGACAGACAAATGTTCACTTACACTCAAACTTGAGAAAAGATTTGGCTAGAAAGACTCCCTTGCAGGTTTGAACAATTCCTTCTTGTGAGCAGCAGAGTTTAAAATTTGATGTGAGCAGCAACTGGAGCCAGTGGAGGGATAGGAACAGAGGAGTGAAAGGTGCTGTGATTGGGGAAGGCTGAAGAGCAGTCCCACGGGTGTGTTTTAGATCATATGCAGGTGTTTGATTATGCATGCAGGAAGACCTGCCAGTAAGGCGTTGCAGTAGTCATTGCATGATATATCAAGAGCCTGTACCAGGAGCTGTTTAGCATGCAGGTATAGGGTCTGATCTCTCTGATGTTGTACAGAGCAAATCGACACAAATCGGGCCAATTGAGGCCACGTGAAAATCCTAGCTGGGCATCAGTCATGACACTAAGGTTCTGGGCAGATATTGTGGGCATGTGTTTGGTTGGTCCAAGCTGTCTATTGATTTGTGGTTGCATAGAGGGACAGGCTGGATCACAAGGAACTTGGTCTTCAAGGTTAAGTCAAAGGTGCCGTTCATTTATTCATTAATTCAGATATGACAGCTGAGTATCAGCATAGTAATTCTATGAGAAACCATGAGAGCAGATGATTGCTCCCAAGTAAGGTGGTGCAGTGTATTATGTGAAAGGAACTGAGAATTGACCAGTGAGGCAGCCATGTGGATAAATTGTTTGTTTTTGACACTTCTCCCTTCAAAGGTACTCTAAAGGTCTCCCGGACAGAAAAGACACAAACTAAGATGCCAACTTTAGTGAATATTGATAGCAACATATTACAACATTTCCCACAAAATAACCTTTATTACATTTAACCTGATTACTGGTACTTCTAAGCCCTTCTGGGTTTTGCATCAATACATAAATGAACATGATGAATTTAAAACTGGTAATGGAAACTAGCAAGGTAAGGTAAAATAAAATATATACAGCATCAACCAACAAAATGCCCAAATAACCCCACTACTATATAAATAAAAGTGAATGTTTGCAGATAAGCTTGAGTAAGTTTTTGCGGTCCAAGTGCAATATTTGGATACAGTTACATCATTTTTATTCTGTTGTCGTTGATGTTGTCTATTTTTAATTTTAATAATCAATCACATTTTAAACTGCATATCGTTAGTGTCTTAAGGGTGACTGATGCTCAGTTTGTCGAGTCAATCATCCCTCAACAAGAAGTTTGAGGGTTCAATCCCATCATGACCAAGTGGTCTTTAAAGTGTCTGCTGCTGCTTTGTCGGCAGCATATGTATGAATGGGATTAGTTACCTCTGATGTCACTTTACATAGCCGTCTTTGATATAAGTGTTTGAATGGGTAGGTGTGACCTGGAGTGTAAAAGCACAAGTAGTCAGAAGAATAGGAAACAACTTTACAAGCTTGAGTCCATTTATCATTTCAAGTATGTTCCCCAAGAAAGGAAAAGATGAACAGGAGCAAATGCTCTGTAATTAGGCCAATAATAATGGGGGTTTTTTTGGTGGGGGAGGAACATATGTTCAATTTTGTTTCAGCAAGAGAGACAAAATAAAACAATGAATTCAAGACTTCTTTTCAAGAGCGACTGTGGCTCAGTTGGTAGAGTCGTTTACTCTCAACCAAAAGGTCGAGAGTTCGATCTCAAGCTGAGCAACATGACTGATGTGTCCTTGGGCAAGACACTTGACCCAACATTGATCCCACTGCTTTGGTGTGTATGAATGTATTAGTTACTTCTGATATTTGATACTACATAGCAACCACTGCCATCAGAGTGTGAATGGGTATGACTGGGTAGGTGTGACATGCAGTGTAAAAGTGCTTTGAGTTGTCAGATGACTAGAAAAGTGCTATATAATCTCAAGTCTGTTTACCATTTAATTGGCTGTAGTATTTCACTCTTATAGGACTTTTGGAAATATCTAATTATTCACTGTCAATCTATTTATTTATGTATATTAATGTGGGAATCTTGTGAAAAGTTCTGAATATTTTTCTAATCCATCACATTTATTATTTGTTCCCAATGGAAAACAAGTGACTCTGAAATATAAATATTGCCAGTGATAGTTTAAGTAAATTGAATCAGAACAAAATACAGCCTCTGTACAAAACTCAAAATTTGCTAAGGACTTAGCAGGTTTTCTACAAATTAGGTTTGTTCTGATGTCTTGTGAAATATAATATATAACATTTATGTATGTATGATTTCATGATCTTTGACTTTCTATTCTCAGTTACCCAAACAAAACAGTGAATCTGGAGGGAAAGAGTCATGCATAACACTTGAAATATTAATCCATCCAACCTCATTCAGTGAGCTGTTCCATGAACTACCTTGCCTCTTTTTCACAGGATGAACAACCGATGCCTAGATGCTTTCTTCTGCCTCTTCTAGCTGCTGTTTCACAGAAATGACTTGTGAGAGTGTCACTGAAAAATACTCTCTTCTCGGCTTGATCGAAATAACAAAGTTGCAGTGATTTAACACAGTGCATTGTATGTCCACTACACTCCCTTTCACATGTTTTTCCTTTGACATATCTTAGTTTGTGTCTGGACTGCAGTCGCCAGGACTGTTAGCTCATGGTTCATTTGGTGAAAGTGCAGATATGAGTAATAAGTGGTTGAAGAGCTGTAGTATTGTGAGCTAATCAAAATACAAATATAAGAGGAAAAATGTATATTAGCATTTAAGGCAAATTTAATAGTGAAAGCCTGTCCACCAGCTAGAGTTTGATGTGAATATGATGCCACGGCATAGACTCCTAGCAGAACACCCTTCTGTGCATAAAACAAACTCAATGCTACTTAAAGTACACTCATGCATGGACAGAGGTCCAGTAATTATTAACAAGTAATAAACAACCTTGGCTTTTCCCTCCACACAGGACTGGCATTTAAAGGAGAGCATTTTATCCAGTAGTCATGCCAACCACATACATCCAGGTATGTGCCTTTCTAAATGACACATATGGGGAGAGAACTGATTCCCAGAACACATAATGACGTCGCTCTTTGTGCAACATCTGTAGTATTTCTGCACTCATACTGCATGCTAATGTAAGTCAGACCATTTCAAAATGTGTAAAAACAGTGGAATCCACAATTGAAATGGATTCTTGAAATGAGTGATAAATGTAATGGTAGTTTTGATGTGTTGGTAGTTTTATAGTAGCAATGACACATTGTATATGTGGATAATTGTGAACTTGGTCCATCTGTTTGTCTCCCAAAATCTAAGCCATTGTTGTCACTGCAGCTAATTGTCTGACATATCCCCTCTGGCTCTATACGGGCCCTGCTGTTCATGTACAGTACATACTGAATCTCACATCCGGACGGATGTTCACAACCTGTGTGCCAAGCAGAAGAAAGGGACGCTAGGCAGACTTCATTTGCATGTGTACATGAAGTTAAAGGCAAGTGTACCAACAGTTTTGATTACAAGCCTTTAAACTCTCAATCACATAGATTTATTATATGCTTTAAGAAATATTTACAGACCAATAATGGCAATTATTGTTCATTCCGTCAAAAAGAGAGCTAGTGATTGACAACCATAAATTAAGAAGCTAAACAAAGAATAACTAATTCATAGAATAATAAACAAATTCAGCTCCATAAACTGTCAAGAGAGATGAACGCATGACAGTGCATGCCACAAAGAGTGATCAGAGAGCAGCTTTCAAATAGGTATGCTGTGAACCATAAGCAATTTTCAAGCAGTAAAATAAGTGTTGTAAAGATGTGACTATTAGAGCAAAAGAAGAGATCCAACACAAATCTATCTGTCTGCTATGTTAGAGACCGATGGCAATTTTTTTCTGTTTCTGTTGAGGTGAATAGCTAGGCTAAGAGCTTTTCACTCACGATCAGCCAGACCACGTCGCTGATAAAAGGTACAAACAACCCTTTAGTGTGCCGTAAACTACAGCCTGTTGCAAAAAATTGTGTATCATCAATTTCCTAGGACTTGTTAAAATTAAACTGCTATCAGCACTAACTTAAGTATGATAAAAATGTCAAACAGTATGGATTAAAGGAATACTGTATTTCAGACTTTCACCTTCAGTATGTTTTGATCTTTGTTCCAGAAGTGAGATACTAACTGGAAACCAGCGTTTAACAGCGTTAAACAACCTTAAAACATAAGTCACAGAAACAATTCATTCTATTCTGTCAAGGAATGCGTTACTATTACTGTGTTCAACCAATAACATGAGATTCACGTGGCTCTATGAAACCTTTCATAATAAACGATATTCAGCTATCTAAATACATTTTAGAATAAAATGATAGGCCAAATAAAATCTTTGTTTATTGTACTTTAATGCCTCTTTGACTTGGTGAAGACTCCTGACTGTTTCACACTTTGTTGATAAGTAGTTTTTCACAGTGCACGGCAGCAAGTGCATCGTTTACAGACTCAATGTAGGGACTTCATATGTGATTGACGTTAAAATACATTGTCATTTTTCCCTGTATAGCCAGAGAGCTTTCAAGTTGTTGGGTAACGCTGATAAATGAAGCTAATGCAAGTATATGAATCTCGTTTGGAATTCATCACAACTTCAGTCTATTAATTGATATGCCACACCACAGCTCTGGCTCTTAACATCCTTAACACCCTCAACCCATCCTTATATTGATCATTTATTTTCTCTTGTGTTCTGCCAAGATCATCAATATTGCTTCACTCTTCTAGAAAATAGGCAGTTGGTAATTAAGTCAGTTCCTTCAGATAGTATAATAGATGAAGCTGATGTTTGATGAGTGCAGATAAGATCAGAGCCCATATCTAATAAAATCATATGTATGGTTCTTCAGTGAAATGTCTGACATTTCTGAAATAGTAAAACACCTCAGAAAGAAGAACGTGCCACAAAGTAAGGTTTTTTAATGCCTTAAAGTGGATTCAGTCTTGAGGGAGAGGGCATGGAGTTTGATGGAAGTTGGTTTTCAACAACACCTCATGTGGTTCTCAGCTTGTCTGCAGTCAATTCCACAAACAATCTCCCAGCCAGTGTAACTCCTCACCTATCCCACTTGTGCAAATTAGCTTGCACACTACACAACACAGAACCCAGAGTGCCTTCCAAATAAAGCCACCAAGGACATCATGGGCATACTGTTTACCATCTGATGGTCTGATTTTGGCTCAGTTACTATTAGGGTGACAAAAGCTCTTTGTTTTTTATCTAAATGGCAAACGAAGGTAAAGTTGATTTTAAAGTTGTGTTGGGAGTTTGTGTGTGAATGGAGGTCTTGATCCAACATAGAAGGACTTGTTTGTACATTGTTTGTATTGAAGTCATTGCGCTGTTGACTTTATGTTTCGTGTCAACATCTTGCTGTAAAAGAAAATCCTTACTCAAGGTCCTCAGCAAAACTGTAGCAGGTCAATTTTATAAAGATGTATTTTTTAAACAAATGATAAGCCTGCTGAGAAGTTTAATTTAAACACCTTAATCCTTACTGATGGTAAAAGGAATTAGATATCAGATTCAGTATGCAATTTCGTTCAGTATTTATCACTCGTCATTGTGCCATTCACAAACTTCCACGAAGTATTTCATTAATATTCTAATGAAAGTTTACACAATACAGATGGCTTTCTTGAAAATTCTGATTTCATGTGAGTTGTACCGATATGTCTTTTAACAATAAGGGTGTTGGTGCACCAGTTTTCCTCTGAAAATGGACTCACAGTGGCAGTCTTATTTGCTCAAAGTGGGATTGTGGTCCAAGACACTGCTCATTTCTGATTTTTTTGCCTCCTGATTGAAATTCGTATCGACAGGGTTCAATTAGTCTGTGAGGTGAATTTCAAGTATGTCATCTGTCAGTGAGTCACAAGCCAAGTCCATGTAAAGAAATCTTAAGAACTCACTTTAAAGACTCTATAGTCGAACTGTTGCAGGGTTCATTTAATTTCCCTCCCATGAAAACATGTTGTACTTTGTGTTTAACATGTTTTTTGTAAGAAGCACAGGTATAGTTGTCTGTCTCTATATGTCAGCCCTGTGATTAACCATCTCCTTGATCAGAGTCCACCTAAGAACAGCTTGGATCAGTCTCAGTCCTCCCTTAAACATTTAACAGGATAATGTTTACAGCCAACACGTTTTAAGCCTCCACACTCACATTATCATCACATTGTTATTTTCATTTGTAGTCTCTTAACATAACTTCAAACATACTCCATTTATTAAGCTTAGAATTTCTTTGTCAGCACTATTGATAGAAAATAAAAATTCTTTGATTAAATGCACATTTTAAATGCATTCAGCCTTTCATTGTGACTTAGTTGGTAGAGTCGTCGTCTCTCGAGGGTTCGATCCCTGGCTCCTGCAGATAGATGTCCAATGTGTCCTTGGGCAAGACACTTAAAGCAGTGGATCTCAATTATTTTCTGTCATGCCCCACCTAGGGGACACAATTTTTTCACACCCCCCGAATTGAATTTCTGTGAAGAACCAGATAGTATGCATTTATCTGTACAAACTACTATATAAGTTGCTGGCACCAGAATTCTGCATACAATAACCAAAATGTAACTTTTTAACTCACCAGCCAAGGTGTCGGGTAGATAAAAATCAGGTAGAGTACGCATGCAGAAGAGAATGAGATCAAACCAATGTATTAAAATGTATGGTGGATTCACAACAGTGTCTTCATGTTTTTCATAATAGCTGTACAAATATGTTACAGAGGACATATTGTGAAAAAACTTTTTTTACAAAGTTTTTGAGCATATATTTGGAGTGTCTACCAACCTACAAAATGTGAGATAAACCCATCCAGGGAGGTGATATATACAGGATCACAAACCTCCTCTGGTGCTTGATTCATGTTATATTTTGACCACAGCACAGATGTTTCATTTAGACCACAGTTAATTTTTTAACTGTAGGCAGAAAATAATGGCTGACTGTGTATTTGGAATGCCTCTTGCCCAATTAGATTACTTTGTTGGAATTAACTGTTGCATAAAGTTTGCTCATTTTGCTCAGTATTTTGGTGTACAGTTTTAAAGTACTTATAAGTTCTACTTGTTTACAGCGCAAGTCAAGTCAACAAGTCAATGCAAAGTGCTTTGAACACGACACCGAAAGCATCGAGACGAACGGAAAAGGAAACACTGTAATCACTAAAGCAAACCATTGACGATCACAGAGAAGGTTACATATGCAAATATAAAATAATAAAAAAAGATCCAAAAGAAATACATAAATATGACATAGATGTCAATGAGAGTGAAAGATTACTATCAGCTCTGTGTGCATAAAGAATGCAGAACTTTAAGACACTGACCACAGAGTCTTGGTGATAATAACATTTATTTATTTTTTAGCAACAATGTACACATTACAACATGTAGTTACTATATTTCTATTAAGATGTATAGTAACGGAATTTTAAATGGAAAATATTATACAGAACAGGATTTATGAAATTATTTTCAAACACTCACAAAACATGTTTCTAGGTATTTATGTAAATACATGGACTGGACCTCATCAGAAATTAAATATGAAAGTATTCCTTAGAAAAAAGAAATAATTTGTGGTTTATAACCCATATTTTTCTGTTATTTTTTTTTCTATTAAATGTGAAGAACTGCCAATAAACCTTCTTAATCAATCAAACAGACAGCAATGACCAAGCAGGTCAAGCAATTTGACTATTTGACAGCACTTGGTTTGATAAATGCAAAGTTCTTTATGCTTCATGCATATAAAGTTGTCCGTGGTTTAGAAACCATATGTTTCTACAGCAATTCTACAGCAATGTTTATTGCCGTCCACAACATTAAATAGCTTTTTTGAATTCAAATGCATTAAGCAATCTCTACAAGTGGCTCCTTTGGAAAGAGCAATTTCAGACATCAAGGGTCATGTGTCACACAAGAAGAAGCATTATTAGTTTGAACACGCATCATCTTAAAGGCTCAATAATTCACATGTTTTACCCCATGGGTTTGAGGCTTCTCCAGCAAAGCATGTTTTGTTTAGTTTTTTTTTTTCTCAGAATTTGACTCAGACATTTCACCATTGAAAATGTATATTTTGGTGGAGATATATTTAGATATCTTTTTAATGTAATGAGGGAACCAATGTGCCTGTGCTTAAGTACAAAGTTTGAAGCATAATAAATGCAAAAGCTAATCACTGCAAAGCTGTGGGCTCACAAAATTGTATGACCACTATATTTAGTTCGCTAAGTGCTGATGTGGGGATTCATGAAAAGAATTGTAGCTTACATTTCTTTGTATGATTGTTCTTTATATTTCATATTTGAATCCCCTCGACCACATGCACCTCCATTTTCCACAAAGAGGAGCTGTGAATGTTATCCTTAACTGTACAGAAATGCATGTTAACATGTAGCTCATGGTTAAGTGTGTGGTTCGTTTTCTATTGGAAAGGTTTAATCTGTAGCATTTTTTCACAATGTAGTACAGTATGTATTCATCTCAACTACAGAAAAAACTACTATATTAAAGTAAAGGGATTAAACACAATCAGACTGTTTAAAATTATAGAACAATTATTTAAAATTAACTCCAAAAGTTTTTATTACAATTTTAAGATGTGTTTAAATTGCTCAACTTTTTTTTTTTTCCACTAATGTCATGTAGTCCAACAATTAACAGCCAACCTGAAACAGTTACTTTCATAATTCCTTTGTTTACAAAATAAACATATACATGAGAAGATGGTGCATGCGGTGCACAGACTAATTGATGAACGATGCCATGACTTGTCAGACAGATCCCACCCAACCTCTCCTCTAGCAGCTGGAAGTGCTGCAGTGGTGGTTGCTGGTCATTCTATTAGCGTTAAAGGTCAAAGTTGAGTTCCAGCCACCTGCCAGACAGTCTCTGATGAGAACAAAAGCCCTCTTTGTAGGACGATTTGCATTGGATTTGTTTACTTAATATCACACCAACCCCCCCCCCCCCCCCATTATAAAATAAAGAAAATATGCAGTCTGTTGCAGCCATCTTATTGAAACAATCATGTTCACATTTTTCAGACGGTAGATGAGAAAAATATCACACTTAGCTGAAAAATGTGGCTTTCAAAAATACAGCTTGAATTGAAAACTGAAAATCTATGTGGCTGAGCACTTTCCTACACTGCTGTTAGGAAGTAAGAAAATAGACAATGGTTTATTTGGCAGGGCAGCACATCTGAGTTCTTCAGGGATGAAAGGAAAAGTCTTCATGTAAACAAACAAGTAACATTTGCAATCGAGAGTTTTGCTGCATATTTTCAGATAGCTGAGAACCACACACCATGTATTTATAGTCAAAGGACACATAACATGTATGAACTATTAAATATTTACAGAAAATAAGTCAGATTCACTTTGAATCACTGTAAAGTACATACATTAATTAATCAATATCAAATGCCTTATTTCACAATTTAAGTTATGAGATAAACAAATGACAGAAAACATTACGTGTAGATGTTACATTATTTTAAAAAAAAATAAAATTACATCCTTAACAATTGTTGTTTCTGAAGATAAATTGTTAAAAAATAGCGGTGCAATGCCACAATACAAAGACCTTAAGATCCACAGGACTGTTTGTTTTCACACTTCAATAAGAGAGTTTACTGTATTTTCACAACAAAACAAAAAAATAATAACGACCTGAGGTTTGGAAAGTGGCTTCGTTTTATCGACTGTCTGACAAGTTCTTGAGGCTGATGTAAAGGGAGCTGACCGTAGTGACATCATCCTGGATGGAGTCATTCAGCTTGGGCTCACCCACACAAGTAAGGACCACAAGACTTTTAGGAAGTTTCCCACTGAAGAGCAGGTAGATGCAGGGGTTCACACAGCTGTTCACACTGGCAAGCAGCATCAAGATAGTGAAGGTTGCAGCTGAGAAAAATAGACGAGGAAATGTAGTGAATGATTTTTTTCTTGTAAAAGAATTTCGTCTTCTAAATCAGGCAGGATGATATTCGGAAATGTTTTGAATTCAACAAGACATTTGTTTTACATTATTTTATCTCTGACAAAACCATGCATAATTTTGTGATGTCAGATCCCCTACTCTCTTACTCTGTGTGGGCGCCTCGACGTCCCAAACAGACCAGAGCTGCACGGTGAAGAAAGGCGTCCAGCAGATTATGTAGGCGAGTACGATGACCACTGTCATTCTCACCGTCTTCACCCTCGCCTTTGAAACTCCAGCCACGCTACTGGCCCTTGAATGCAACGGCTCACTGGTCGCCTCTCCCACATGATGTGTCTTCATTTGAAAGTTAAAATGTAAGGTTCGGCAGATGCGCACTTGGCACACGACCACTGTTAGAATGGGCAGAACGAATATTACCAGAGTCGTCCAGGTCACGTAGGCTCTTGGTCCCCACGGCTTTATGAACTGCGCCCAGCAGTCGTGCACGCCAGGAGCAACCTCGACCCGTGAGAAAATGAAAATCTGTGGAAGGCTGCCGATGAGAGAGACGCACCAGGCAGCGCTCACGGGGCCGTTCCAGCGCGCCCTGCGCCTCTGGAAGGTCACCATGGGGTTGCAAATAGCTTGATATCGGTCTATCGTCATCACCACTATCATATAAGTAGAAGCAAACATCCCGACAACCTGCAAATACTTCACTAAGCGACACAATATATCAGGGCCGACGAACCTGTCAGTGATATCCCACATGAGTTGGGGACAAACTTGAAAGAATGTTACCACCAAATCGGCGACGCACAGGTGAAAAACGAAGACGCGCATCCTGGAGAGCTGCTTCCTCCGCTTCCACAGCACTAAAAGAAGCCAGAAGTTCAGCATTCCTGCAGTGAGGAAAATAATGGAAAGGAGAGCTATTTCTATGTGAGCTAAGCGCTCATCTCGAGGCTCGTCTCCCGACTGAGTGCGCTCCAAAGTAATATTACTGATATTTACATTGAACAAAGCCATGGTTTTAAAGAAGATCCCCAGTGATCTATCAACTGACCGCTGTTAGAGAACTATCTCAAGTTACTGACTTTAAAAATGCGACTTATTGACTTGTGACAATAAATCCATTTGGCAACAGGTTCTTGACAGTCTCCAAGCTCAAACTGACACGACCGAGCAGCAGGCTTTATATCAGCAGGAGGGAGGAGCAACTCCGTCTCTCAGTGCCAAGGGCATCACATTATGGCGGCTAGATTAGGTTTAAAGTATACTGTGCAATTTTTGCATTAAAGAATGTACATGCTTGTGTGGCCACACTTTTTATTGAACAGTCTTCACACAAAAAAACAACATATCTGTGGCAGCATTTGAAATGAGAACGCAAACTAATCAACAGCAAACTCAGGCGTTCCAATGTAGCTTAAAATTCTTAACATTGACTCAGTTAACATTTCTATTGGCGATCAATGTGCTCTGATTTCTATTCTAGCAGCTGTAATGCTGAAATCAAATTGTGTTTTTTATATCTTTGTATTAAATAATGATGAAGGTTACATTTCATTTCTTTATGTCTCAGGATATGTAGTGGCCATTCTCAGCAAAAACCAACAGTCTCATGTAAACTGAACAATAACAGTGTCGGCCAGGTGTCAGAAAACACGGCTCTTTTTGTCTCTGCTACGTCTTTACGTAGCTGAGAAGTTCATCTTTGTCCATCTGATATCGACTTTTCTTCCAGATGTCACGGAGATTCTGTAGAGTGGCACCAATCTCTTTGCCTGAGGTGACACCAATCTTTCTTAGGTCATGACCACTGACAGGGAATGGAGGGATGGACCACCTGCACAGCTCTGCCAGAAGTTTCTCCTCACCTTGATACTTCAGTAGCTCACACACTTTGGTTTTGGAATCCAGCTCCCGACTCTGAAAAGAGTACGTGCAAAAATCAAAGTTAAATTTCCCCCCAAAAAACAAAAAATAAAGAAATGACTACCATCAATTTATGCAAGTTACGTTTTCTTATAAAAAGGTCCCATATTCTGCCCTTTATTATTTTAACACTAAGAGTCCCCCAAGAAAAAGAGAGAGATATTTTTTTTAAATAAAAACAGTCCCCATGTGTGCCAAGTCTGATCTGATTGGTCAGCCGATCTGCTCTCTCATAACTGATCAGCCGTTCGGCTTTCTTCTCGGATATGTCCCATCTTTTTTACCATATTGGGAATGCTACAGTCTGTCCGAGGGGAGCTTGTGGTTGCTACGACGAGCTAATGGGCTTGGATCAGTGACATCACGGGTTTGTTATGTCACAAACCCATTTTCAACTACGGGGGCTAGGGAGGAGCATTTCATGCAGATACTGCTAACAAGAGGACGTAGGAGATGCCATGTTTCAGCGGACTTTGAATTTTTGCACCAAGATGCATCTAAACATGCACAAGGTACCTGAAGAAATAAAAACACATTAAAGTGCATATGAAACCAGAAAAAGCAGAATATGGGATCTTGAAATGATTTTTTTTCTACACAGAGCTTAAGATATTAGACCATACAAGTAGGGGGTTCGAGCCCCAGCTCCTGCAGCAACATGTCCTGTGTGTCCTTATGTAATACACTTAATCTTGAATTGCTCCCGCAGCTTTATCAGCAGCATATGAATGTGTATGTATATATTAGTTTAGATAGTCACTTTACATAGAAACCTCTACCGTCATGTGTGAATGGTTAGGTGTGACCTGCAGTGTAAAAGCACTTTGAGTAGTCAGAATACTAGAAAAAAGCTCTACAAGCTCAAGTCTATTTGCCATTTCCTAAGTGCAGGTCACCTGAAGCTCAGCTCGAACAATCGATAACTTATGTTGAGCTGTTATTAAAGCAGTTCACCTGAAGGACTTGTAAACTCACATCAATAATAAAGTCAGTGTAGGGTTTGAGGCTTTGTGGCTCATCTTCATTTCTGTGGAGCTCTTGTCTGTGTTTGACCAGGAACATAGCCAGAGTCTTCTCCTCCCTGGATACCTTCAGTCGGAGGTCCATCTTCTCCACCTCATCTGGGCTGTGGAAGAGAGAAGCCAGGATGGTCATGGGTTTGGGAGAGTGGTCTTTGGTATTCTGCCAGACGCGCTTCATCTCCTTCATGTTGCCTGGAGGTAAACCTGAGGAGCAGCAGGGACAGGAAGCAGTTATAAGATTTTACATCAGCAACCAAAACTTAAAAAGATGAGGTACTAGAGCGAACATTTGTTGCATTTACAATCCATGTGATTGGGGTTATACTGACAAATTTTCCTGAATTTCCCTCGGGATCAATAAAGTATCTATCTATCTATCTGTCTAAATGACCTGGGGTACTCGTTTTCTGGTTGATTTCCTTTTTGTAATATCTATTCTTGAAATTTCCGACGATTTAAAACTGTGCTGCTTGCTCACAAAACAATGACAAAAATGGCTCCTTATTACCTAAACTCTCTCGTCCTGGTCTACACTCCCTCCTGCTCGCTACGCCCTGCAAATGTAAAGCCATCCAACCTTCACAACAGGGCCCTAAGCCTCCAGCGAGACCATTCTCCTCTGTTGCCCCCCAGTGGTAGAATGAAGCACCAAACTCCATTTGATCTGCAGTCTCTTTGCATCTTTGAGAAAAAGCTAAATAAACAGCTATATGCACATGATGAGATTGAAAATTGATATTGATGAGGACGATGGTGATAGAGGATGGTTTTGATGCTAATTAGAACTCTCTGGAGCAGTAATCGATGTTGTTGATGATAATATATTAACTTTCATTTAAAGAGGAAAATAGTGCTCTGCCTTCAGTGCAGCTCAGCACAGCACTTGTGTCCAATCTGACTATGAGCACAAGTTTGTTTGCACTGCTGTTGTCGTTTCTTCCTCTCTCGATCCTTGCTTGTGTTGTAATTACTTTCTGCTGTATGTTCAGCATCGTCTGCTGAACGAATTGTAGAATTGCAGCCTGAGGCTTTTTTGCCCATTAAAGCCACAAAGACTAGGTGTAGGTGTAAGCTTTGAAGGAAGTCACCGTTTATGACCCTGGTAGGTTCTAATGTTTAGAGTTGGTGCCATAAAAGGTAACTCTCTGTCGAAACATTACATAAAATGTGATTAAAATCCTGTCATTGCCCATTCACTTGGGATGTAATGATTCACTCAACTCCTGATACGATTCTCTAACGGTTTATTTTAAGAGAACCTGGAGGTGATTGGAGCTTCTCATTTGGCTGTTGATAAAATGCTGCATCATGTTGGTTGTGCTATTTGTGAAGTTCTCTGTCTTGTTGTAATATGTGCACACAGTTTTTGTCTTTCATTTTTCTGTCTTGGGAAGCCAAAATGCTTCCACTGCCATGATAACATCAACCTCCTCTGCTCTACAGCTGCTGACGCTTCACGATATTACTGCGATTCATTTTTCAAACCTTGACACCTTTGAATCGATGTTTAACTGCCGTACAATTCATCTTTACATCCCTACCATTCACACTAGCCATCTCACCTAAGTACTGGGCCAGTTCCAGACTGTACATCAGCTCCAACAGATGATCAACATGGTTACCAAGCACCATTTTTTTCAGTTCCATCCAAATTCTTTCTCCTGATATGGCTGACAGGCCACGGCCATTTTTCTTGATGGCAGCCAGAGTTTCTGGCTCATGGTCATCAGGCTCATCAGCCACTCTGCCATAAAACCTGCAAAGAGAGAAAAAGGTTGCCATGTCTTTTTTTTGTTAAATATGTACATTCTTTCTTTCAATAACATTCATCTCAACAAAAGGAACTCTTTCTTGCAAACCAAGTTAAAATAAATAAATGTAGCACACCTGAAATAACGCAATATTCTCAGGTAGTCTTCCTGTATTCTTTGTTCAGCACTGCCAACAAACCGAACTTTACGATTCTGCAGATCCTCATACCCTTTAAAATAGTCATATAATGTGCCATCAAGACCTGAGAGGGGGCAAAGAGGAGAAATAGGAAGTTAAAGTGTCAAAAAAGTGTAACAATGACCTCAAAATGGATTCAATATTTATTACATATTTAGCATCTTCACAAAACAAGCATAGAGCAAAGTCAGTCTTTTTCTTCAACCAGTGGAGGATAAGCACAATTATACCTAAAAACATGGAATTGATGGTGAGGTCCCTTCGCTCAGCATCCTTCTGCCAGTCAGTGGTGAATTCCACCTCTGCATGGCGTCCGTCAGTCTGAACATCCACCCGCAACGTGGTCACCTCAAAGTTTTCGTTGTGTATCTTTAAGAGAAGAGAAAAAATGATTACCGGTACATAAAGCCCAGTAAAGCCTGCCCTCATGTTACTGTGACAGAAGGCCAGAGACATGCCAGCGTGTCCTGAAGTCTCTCCTTTGTTTCAGTGAGTGCTGGAACACTTCAGCGTTCTCACAATATGGACTGTTGAAATATTGATTTTTATCAATCCAACATCATGTAGCTCTTATGTACCTGCTTATAATGTCCGCCAAACAGATGAAACTTACATATTCTAAGGGGGGAAAAAACCAGTAAGATGTAGAGCTTCCTGTAACTGGGCAGCTAATATGAGAGATTCGCGACCAATCCATTTGTGAGATAAAATCCTTCTAAAAATCCAGATTAGAGACCGACTGATAGAGGATTAAGTGTCTGTCAAAGAACAAAATGGTCCACGTAGTACTTCAGTCTACCATGATGCAACTGCTTGGTGTTAAAACTGCTGTAATGAACTGTGTATACTTGCTGCTGTGTAAATCAACATCCTCATGTGTTTTTACCAGATTAATGTGTGATTTAAATATTTGCAAATACAAAACAATAATAGTGGTCTCTATTGGCATCAACACCTGGAGATTTAGTTTAGTTATTCTTCAGAAAAAGTCAAGAACCTAAGATTTTCACTTTAAAGCAGATTACAAACAACTACGAAAAAGCCAAATCTATATTTGTGCCCAGCTGAAAACTTTAGTAACTCACTCTTGCTGTAATAGTCCCATGCTTCTCTCCTTTGTTGTTGATCATCCTGATCCCAGCCCTTTGGAACATTTGCTTCATCTCCTCCGGAGTGGCTGTTGTGGCAAAGTCCACATCTTCCGGACGCTTCCCTGACAGCAGGTCCCGTACAGCTCCTCCAGCTATCCTTAGCTCATACTGTTGCTTCCCAAACACCTCTGGGAAGAACAAATGTCAAGTGGGTAACTTTTTAAAGGTAGTGTGTCTGGAACCAAAAGAATCCACTAAACTAAACGATGGAAAAATCTATATGGACAAGAATCGTGTGCTAATAAATTCATTTTTGTGATCTAATACAAACGATTTATTTTGTGTTGATTTACATTCTGACTGCTCTTTTTAGTTTGATAAGAAGCCAACTCATCCGTTCACACCCCCTCAGGATTTTTCTAGTTTTACTACTTGAAATTGTATTTATGTTTATGTTACTATTTTATTCGGTTTTTGACTTTTTTTTTATTCTGCACGGCTGCTGCTGTAGCGCCCGAATTTCCCCATTGGGGATCAATAAAGTTATATCCTGTCCTATTTGACACTGGAAAGGATTGTGAATCATCTGTTCCAAGTCATCAGACACCATCAAATTATATAGAAGTCACTAGATTATTTTTGCGACACATATTTTATAAGTCATCAGTCGGAGTCTAAAGAAGTAGAGCAAAGAGTGTAAGACTCAACATTGACCTTTGAACACAATTTTAAAGTGCAATTTTATGAACTCTATTCTGGACAACCAAAAACCTTAATTACTTAATTAATCACAGGCAACTACTTATTTTTTTTAAAACATAAAATCAGACATTCACTGATCTAATGACTGTTTTTTAAATGATAATAATAACAAACATTTCTGATGAGAGCATTAGTTCCCATAAAAACTTGCAGGCTTTATAGTATAGGAAGCGTTAAAAGAAGAAAGCAACAAAAAAAAAGGATCATAATGCCTTAATTCCACAGCATTTAAATGACATTCATGTAGGCAACAACAACAAAACAGTAGCGTTAAAAGTAAAAATCATACTGCACGAGTCCTAGTTCTCCTCACCTGCTAACCCGTTCAGTCCATCGCTGAACAGAGACTGGAAATCGCTGGTCTTTAGCTTCATAGTGCAGAGACTGCTCCAATGTAAACTTGTTCTACCAATGACACGAGGACTCAGTATTCTGCTCCACATCTGTTAATATAACACATCAGTCATCGTGTGCCTGTCTGACTGTTTGGAGGCAGCTCATTTACATGAAACCATGCTGAGGCGTGCGGCTCTCTCACGTTGTCATATTGCCAATGACAAACGATAAATTATCATATGAAAATAAACGTACCATTATAACAAACAGAACTAACCTAAAATATCAATAGCAGATTTTAAAGGGAGCCGACGTAGTTATTGCTTCACGATATCCTTTACTGCCTGGCAGAGTTGCAGGAAGTTCATCTGTAGCGTCCCGTTTCTATCCAATAGCGCGAGGTTTCGTCAGGGTCATTGGGCGGGGTTTAATAGCCCGTGATGACAGCAGCTTCTCGCGAGACATCAGGAGGTTGTTTGAGAAGATTATCCTCCGGATGTTTGAGCCGTAGTGTCAGAAAAGGAGAAACTGTTGTCAAATGGCAAAAGTAGAGCTGACACCGCTTAGATCCTGGGACGACTTCTATCCCGGCTCGGAAAGATTCTCTTCACCAGATTTTAAAGATCTGGCAAGATGGAACAACAGAGTTGTCAGTAACCTGCTTTATTATCAAACAAACTACTTGACTCTGGCCATCGTTGTTTTCCTCATTGTCGGGTGAGTTACAGTCTTTGACATCAGTTTATAGTGGACATATGGCAGCAACAAATAAAGTTAGTGTCTTTAAGCGTACGTCAACTGTGTCACCTTTGGGAATATGTTTCTCATTGTTGTAGGTTAAACTATGATAAATGTGCTATAAATATATGCTAAATGATAAAAGTTACTTAAAGTTTATACAGGTGCAGGCAGGATGTAGGGTCCTCAACCTTGTCATGCAGGTGAAGTTTAAAATTATTAAGATTAATAAACAATCCCTGTCCCACCAGCGAACAAACTAACGGGATTTTTAAAAAATAATGTCTTCCCTCTAAAAGTGAGTACCAGTTACATTTGTTTTCATATGGTATCCGAGATTTGTGTTTGATTGCATGGTATCACCATCCTGAGGAGGCCCTGTTACTGCAGCACACTTTCGTAGACAGGAAGTATAAAAAGCGTCTGCATCAATGTTACTAGACTACTGCAGACTCGTTGAGGAACATCTCATGCTACCTGGAAACTCCATACAAGGTCAGATCAGGTTTAATCTCTGCTTGGCAAACTCTTGTCTTGAATTGGCACTTTGTTTCATCATAATCCCAGTTGACTAAAAATAGTGATGCCCTACCATGGTCTGCCCACTGAGCTGTATGATGACATATAGTTGATGTGTCCATGACGGTGAACTGAGCCGTTACTCTTCAAAGAGAAGATAACAGCAACTCGATCTACTGCTCCCCGTACCTCTGAGTAAGGGGATATTCCAGTATTGGACACCTTGTCCCTGAATCAATTTCTGCTGGTAAACAAAACCTTATCATTCAACTATGTACTTTTGATTAAGGTTGTTTTGTAACATATAACAACGGCAGTCAATGAGCTCTGTTCCCAGCTTTGACTTCTTCTGATTTTTTTCCAATGAAGATGATTCTGGGTTTTTCTGTGCAAACAAAGATTGTTAAACTGAAACACATAAAAGATTTTATTTTTTTTTTATAATTCACTTACCAGACACTTTTATTCAAAGCAATGTGCATCCGAGAGTAAGTACAACACAAGCATGGATCTATAATAAAGGAAGCAATGTCAGTAAGTGCAAACAAACAACTTGCACTTAGTTTTTAAGAGCTCTATAGGAACCATCTTAAAAGATGTTTTTAAACAAAAACTATAGTCATTAACATCATTATCACCTATCGAGACCACCATCATCATCATCATCTTTATGTTGTAGAATATAATGAAAGAGCTGGGTTTTTAGCGTTTTCTTAAAAGTGCCAAGGGACTCTTTAGATCGATGGAGTTTGGAAGTTTGTTCCATCACCGGGGGGCGACAGAGGAGAAGAGTCGAGTTAGCATCTTAGGACTCTGTTGTGAAGGTTGAATCAGAAGCCTTTCATTAGCAGAGCGTAAGGGCAGGAGGGAGTGTGGACCTGGGATTGTAGAGTTTAGGTATGGAGGAGACGTTTTTGTGGCTGTTTTGTAAGCGAGTAGCAGAGTCTTCAGAGACGAGCGATAACTGGGGACCAGTGTATGAGATGAACAGCAGACTGATGTGCTCTTTTAGAAACGTTGAAGATCAGTCGAGCTGCTGCATTAATGTGTCATCTGCAGGGGTTTGTTAGCGCATGTAGGAAGACCTGCCAGTAAGTTGGAATACTAGGTTTAATATGCCTGTAGATAGATAGTTTCAGATCACAGGACTTGTTGTTAATATCCCTAGTATCTGGATAGAACCACAAATCTTGGAGGGAGAGAGTGGGGAATGAGACACGGCAATGGAGCCACTGGTTGGATTTCTACTTGGGCCGCCCGCTTGGAGGACTATTGCCTTTGTACATAAGGCCCACGCACCAACCTCTAGGCTACAGGTGCCCAGACCTTTAACTCTGTGAATAACACATGCACACTACATTGATCAACTTGTATGTGATTAAAAAAAGGAGAGCTCTGAGGTTGGGGTCAGTCTTTTGCTAAACCTTCAAAATGCTCACCAACGTGAAAGTACAAGGGACCTGTTTTAAAAAAACCCAAACAGGACTGGTTGGGTAAGCAGCCTACTTTCCTATTGGTCTGTTGAAATAGATAGCAAGAGTTCTGTTCAGAAGTGGATTTAGTTTAGGATTAAACAACTTCATGAAGTGCCCTGACAAGTTCTGGGTGGAGTGTGAGATACCATGAGGCTTTTGAATACAAGTTTTCTTTTCTAAACACACAGAGGTGAATATGTTGTATCATACAAGAGTTAGACTGAAACATATAGAATTGTGCGACATCCACAAGAAAATTCAAGTGTTTTTTTTACTCCACTGAGGTTTGATATTTGCTTATTTCAATTCACAAACATAAACAATATAATGCTTAATACATGCATTGTGCACTGTCGGAGGACAGCATTTTACTCAGAAAAGAAGAATATCGACACACATTAACTGCTTTATGAACGTGCTGCCGTGTGAGACAGGTCCATGCTTATCTCTCAGGTCCTTAACGTGGCCTGATGGCATCCTTGGAGTTACAATATGAGTGGATTTGTCAAATATAAGAATAAAACAGGAGTAGGTTGGTGTACTGTCAGGAGAAATCTTCCTCTTCGGGTGAATAACTGTTGGGAAGCAAACTTCATAGCACATATGATATTAACCTATATACCTGTAAGAAATGAATGATTGGTGAATCGTTTGGTCTGGTAATGTATATAAACAAAACAAATAGCTCAATTTCCTATTGGGTATAGCCAAATATTAACAAATAACAAATCCTCACATTTGAGGGTTAGATTTATTGTCATAGTGCTTGTTGTGTGATTATTGACTCTTTATTTAAATATGTTGCTTTATTTCCGTTGTAGTTTTTTTGTTTTGTTTTTTTTGTTAAGAGTATATGTAAGCAGGTATTCTAGTGATTGTGATGAGAACATTATACTTACACTGTTTCGTTTTGTGTCACCTGTTTCTTCAAAAGTAGATCTTAAATACATCAATACAATGGGGAAGAACTTTTAAATTCTGCCTGTCCTTGACGCTTATAGGTCTCATGTTGAAATATAATAAATATTTAACCACTAGGTGGAGCCAGTGACCATACATAAAAGATCCTTCTGTGCTTGAGATGTGTCAGAGCAGGTTTAAACTGATCCCTCCTCACTCTTGTGTTACTGCCCTGCAGGTTCATGAACCCTATGGGGATGTTCACAGCCATGGCTGTGGTTTCAGGCATATTCCTGGGATCAGTGTGGGCTGGAGACAACCGAGCGGTGATAAACAACTTCAAGAGGCAGAATCCCTCGGCATTTGTGTTTGCTGTTATGGTGGCCAGCTACATCATCATCTCTATACTTGGGAGTGTAATGGTGTTTATGTCTGCAATCACTTTACCTCTGGCTTGTAAGTTCAAAGACAGTTGGTTTTCATCTCATAAAATAAATATATAGTCTTGAAGTACAATAAAAAACAATTAGCTAATTTTACATCTTTAATGACTTAATGGATGTTTATCAGTGATTTTGAAGTATAGTAATAAGAAGAGTTGTTTTTGGCCAAACATGAATGATCACTTTCTCATGTGCTTTTCAGTAATACTTGCACATGCTTCATTTCGCCTTCGCAACATGAAAAACAAACTGGAGAACAAGTTCGAAGGAGCTGGACTAAAGAGATCACCCATGGGCATCTTACTGGAGGCTCTTGGTCAGCAAGAGGAGAACATTCAAAAGATTCAGAGCTTTTTGGAGGGAAAGCGGAAGGAGTGACTGGACATGGAAAGGAGCACTTTTTTTTTTTTTTTTTTTTTACCAAAGATTCTTGAATTTTCTCATGGATGTGGCACAATCCTGAAATTTTCAGTCTAACTTGTATGATACAACATATTCACCTCTTTTTTTTTTTTAGAAAAGAAAACTTGTAATCAAAAGGGATTTATTTTTACCTCACAGTATCTGTCACTCCACCCAGAACTTGTCAGGGCACTTTATAAAGTTGTGATAAGGACATCTCAACACTCCCTCGCAGCTCTGCTATGTGACCCATTTACAGTCTGTGTGCAACAAAGCTGCAGAATTTAACTTTGTATGAAATGTGTGTTTAATCAGCCTCAGAAACAGCCCTCAGTCCTGCCACATTATTCTCTGCTAACATTCTTAAGTAATGCAAGTCTTGCTCTTTAACAAGAAATAAAAAGTGCAAACTCAACACGCATCATTGCCAATGTATTCTGGAGGCTTGGTTGTTTCAATTTTTTTCGAATAATGTGACTTCCCATACAACTTAAGTGTTAGATGAACTATGCATTTGAATAAAAACCGAACAACTTCATGATAATACAAATGGTAAATGGTAAATGGACTTGAGCTTGTATAGCGCTTTTCTAGTCTTCCGACTACTCAAAGCGCTTTTACACCTACCCATTCACACTGATGGGCTGGATATGTGGCCCATCCAGTATCTATACATTCATGCCACATTCATACGCCCCAGACGCAGCAGGGGGAGCAATTTGGGGTTAAGTGTCTTGCCCAAGGACACATCGGACATGTTGCTCGCAGGAGCTGGGGATCGAACCCTCAACCTTCCGATTGAGGGGCGACGACTCTACCAACTGAGCCACAGCCGCCAAATAAAAAGAGCCGGTCAAAATAGGAAAAGTGTCAGCTTGTCTTGAGCTATGGAATGCATGTGACTGTATATATTTTAAGTGAAGACCTCAATGGAGGGCGAGGTCTTTGTCCTAGACTATCTGAATGTTTTACCTCGACTATGACCTCGTGGGTAATAGGGTGGCTGTTGTTGTCTTCACTTACTCCAATGCTAACCAAATGGGGCTGCAGTAGATTATGGTGGGATGCTGAGCGCTGCACAGTGACAGAGTGAATACACCTCCAAACCAGAGTTTGTTTCTGTGTCAGCGACTTCAGCTGTTTTTCCTTCTCTTCTCATTGGATTCTTTTTGTAATTAACTGCAGATTATAAAAATCCATCTGGAACATATTGCAACTTGTATATAGGCAGCTAAAAGTAACTAAGTTATGAATGATGGGAATTTAAAGGACCATTTTTTGTGCATTTTTTTCCAACAGTTACTATGAACTCATTTGCTTTCATAGTCACTAAAACTCATTTCTTTTTAAGAAACACAGTTTTTAGTGAATAGCCCCCTCTGTACACTTGATTGTCATAGTAGCTTTGCGCTCTGCTACAGTATTGATTGATGTCCTTTACCGCTGCTCCATATTGTACAACTTGGATGAGTGAACAGTGATGGCAGTAAACTCTAGTTAAATCATGTCTGAAGGCACAGAACAGAGGAGGCCCTTGTTCTACTGCTGCAGCTGCTTTAAGGATCCTTCTGACACGTGTGCTGCTGCACACCCAACAGGTGTGACTCTTCCATGTGTTCTGATTAACAGAGGGAACATGTAGGCCATATTATGTCAAACATAGAGGAACTGAGAGGAGTCCAGTGTTGTTTTTTTAGCACCAACACACAAGAGACACATTTCACAGTCTTTGAATCTGTTGCTACAACTGTGTACAGAGAATAATGGGTGTTGGATGAGAGGAAAATAGATAGGAGCCCATTGTTTATGTAGCCAAGTGTCAGATGGAACGGCCTCGTCTGATGCCTGACTGCAGCTGGTGTAAAGCAGCACTGGAGCAGACCCCACCCCCACCCACACACACAGCCTCAGGTTAAGCTGATGATCTGGAAGTTTTGGAGACCTCCCAAGCGCTTGATCAGGAAGCAAAAAACTCTGAGTGCCACTACAAGAGAAGTAAAGCTTCTCCATTATGGCCTTTCTGATATATCTGGGATAAATCACACTCCCTTATATGGGGTAATGAAGGTCAAAAGGAAAAGAAGCTGAAAGGTTACAGAATTGGAAGGGGTGGAGGTATAACACGAGCTTGTCATTCACAGGGAGGGCAGAAGAACAGGTTTTAGCTCATGATAGGTGTGAAGGGTTTAAAAGACTGGTTTGGTGGGTTTATGGCTTGAGGACACAGAAAACACGACTTGTAACAGTACAATGCAGTGAGAGCATACAGCAGCAGAGCTCTGCAGCAGGAGAGTATTTCAAAGAAAATAACTTTTATTAAGACTTAAGAACCTTGAAAAGAGGAAAAAACTTAGATGGTTCTTATGTTACTGCGTCCTTAAATTTACCCCAGACACGCAGTATATGTGGTAAGATGAAAACTGCATTATTTTTATTTATATCAATTTCAAACAGAACGACTGATTCAAATGCTGACTTGTTTTTTTTTTATTAAATTGACTTCAATTATACAAATTACTAAGAACCAGCTTAAAACAATTGTTAACTATATATTACATGCTTCCAAAATACATACAAATGTTCTATAAAAGGTGGAACCAGTGTATTTACAATATCAATATGTACACATAGTGTCATTCTCTTGAGAGAAATAGTGAGCACCAGTCCATGACTTCCAGCATGGATAAAATAATCATGTAAGAAACAAACAAAAAAAACAAAGCAAACATGGATTTTCTGTCTCCCTGCAGTAACTGGTTTACAAGTTCATGACTTCAGGAAATACTCAGTTGGTGTGGCAGAATTATTCGGCTCAATCTGCCAGAGAGATAGACGGAATACTTAGTAAATAACAAACAAAGGTAAATGAAGCACTGTTGTGGCTATTAACAACACTGTTTAAACTTGATCTGGTGACCTCAGGCGGTCATTGTCCTCATTCAAACTCATTATTTTAAATGAGTTCAGTCCTTCATTTTGATTAAGTCTTTATCAATCCTTCATGGTTACATTGTTCATACACGTGTGAGGCAGAGTGAGTCGTTTAGTTATTCATCGATGCTCAGTATCCTTTTACAGTGACAATCTTAGTCCTTGCTTTGAGAAGTCTGTATCTCCATGAGGACATACTGCTGGGTCATGTCCCTTTGGTGATACCACACAGTCCACAGCATGTCCTTATATAGTTGAAGTGCACACGTAGTATCACCCCGAACACTTGCAATCCAGACCTGTAGACGCTCCTGTGGGGTTTGGTTATGCTGTAAAAACTGTTTTGTGATTTCCCTCTAGAGGACAGAGAATGATCATCATTCCACAGAAGTTATGATACTTCATTCTTTGGATCATCTTGTACACAAAAACAGGTAAGTGCAGTTTAAGGCATAGTGACAACTTGTCAAGGTTTACGCAGACAGCACGATGACATGTGCAGCTACACTATTGTTCCCGGTTTTGAGTCTTCATTCCAGCAAATTTGGTCTTCTGGCTCCAGGTGACTTTCCATTTGGTTGACATTTATGTAAGATCTGTGAAAACACAAGGATTGACATTTTTAGACGGAGCAGAAAACTGTAGTTTTTGACTGGTAAAAATAACTGGAATGAAGTAACCCTGGGTTTTTAAACAACATCCTGCAATATTTTATTCATTCTTGTTTACTAAATGCCATTTAAGCATTTAATAATAAATTATACACATGAAAACCCAGGGTCATACATTCTCACCCAACAAAGCAGCAGATGCACAAAGACATTAAGCACACGCAGAGCCTTCAAATGTGACACACAGGAGTCACTTTTTTTTTCTTCTGCCACACAAACACTCTCCCACAACCACAAGACACCAAGAGAGAGGAAAAAAAAGCAAACTCAGAGAAGCAGTACTAATAATTGATTTGGAACCCTCAGTCAATCATTAAAACACACATCACCATCACCATGACAACCACGTGGGAAGTTTACAGTCTCGTCTCTCACCCTTTCTTCTGTGCTGGGACTTTGATAAGAGGGGGGAGGGAGTTAATTTTCCTGGTCAAAAGCATAGGCAACAGCATCACGCTGCTCTAAAGCCCCCACAGGGCATGCCATCCTATCAAAGCTCTGCCTCTCAAACTCTGGGGTACATCTGTGCATAAGAAGGGGCAAAGTCAAAGGTGAATAGAAGCACATGGGCAGCAAGCCGCTGCATATGAGCCAAGAAAAAGATTCAAAGAGGACGGAAACAAAACAACATTTTCTGAGGCGTAAAAAAAAAAAAAAACATACTGCAGAGAATTCTTGCTTGTTTGCTTGAAGAATAACTGGGGCAGGCGAGCTTTTTAAAGCCATGCAGTTACCTTTGACTAAAATGCAAGCTCACTTCAAAACATCAAGCAGACTGTAAAATCACGATGCAGACAAACTGAACGACGCATGAACTACCTTTCACAAAGGGCCCCCCCTGACTGAGCCTGTGGACTCTGGAGGATTTGGCCTGTGCAGGGCTGGAGGCCACCTGCCTAACCACACAGCCAGGAGAGTAGGAGGAAGAGGGAAAGGAGGAGGTGGAAGCTGAGGAGGAAGAACTAGCAGGGTGAAAGGCACAGTGCCGTTGGCCATCAGGGCTGTGCCATGAGCCCTTAAAGAGCTGGGCGGTACCGTATCTATAAGAAAGCATGGACCAGCAGACAGTTAAAGAGGGAGCAGAGCTGGTCTGAAGCTCTGAGGAAAAAAAAGTGTCTGCTGGCTGCACAGATCCTATAATCCTCCTGCTGGACCAAGATGTCAGGTGAAGTAGGATTTCTTGAGTTCTAAAGGCACAGTAACATTACGCAGCAGACCATGGTATTGTTGTGTGTCAGGAATTGCAAACCAACTAGCAGCTAATATTTTCTGTGAACAGCCATTCAAAGCAATTAAAAATGACTGTAGTGCTTAGCACTAAGGATAAGCAGGATCAGGGAGTGACTTATTGGATAAGCTGAGTTGAGGCAAAGTTTTCTTCTCTTACCTGTTGTGGGTGGAGTGGCTGTAGGGTGCCGTGCTGTAAGAGTAGGACTGTGGTGCGTGCAGGGGCATGTTATAGTCCGACATACCACTAACACTCATGTTGCTGTGCCAGTTTGCACTTGAGGACACTGAAGAAAAACAATGGTACAAGTCAGAATATGATCAAATATTAAGGTCTGCAAAATAAAGCAGTCGAGATTTGTCCTTTAAGAAGCAGTGATCCAACCTGTTGAGTAGGACATGTTGCTGTTGTGGCTGTAGGGCGCAGACATCGTCTGGTAACCCAAGCTCTGCTGGGAGCCTCTGTCGTAGTCGTAGTTGAATGCTTGCTTGTGTGCGGCGTTGCGGTGGTACCAGCCTCTCAGATGTTCGGCGACCAAAGCCTTCTGGACGTTATTGCCGGCCTGCTCGTTGCTACGGGTCCCTGGACGGTTCCTAGGTGGCCTCAGTGTGGCGTAGGGGTTCTGTGACATGCCATCTATCTCATCGTGACCATAGTTGCTGTGCATGACATGGCTGTGATAAGCTGTAGGGGTTGCATGGTAGGAAGGGTTGACGTTATAGTGCCCCTCCATCTCATTGTCGTACATGTAGGCACCATTTGAGTAAGGCTCTGGCTCCGTATAGCTGGGGTAGCCTGTGACGTAGTAGGCCGTTGTGGTAGGACGGGCTCGCGGCTGATAGGCTTGCGGTAGGCAGCGGGTGTCTGGCTGTGCCAGGTTGGGCATGCTACCAGTGTTGGCGTAAATGTCTTTTCTGTGTCGGCCACGGCCACGGCGTCTGTGTACGTGGTTGGGGCCTGGGACGCTGTATTCGACGCTGGACTGGCTTGTGTAGGAGGAGCCGTCATCGAGGATCTCAGTGCTGTTGCTGCGCCGTGCTTGGGAGAAGGTGAAGGTGTGCGCCGGGGCTTCGGACTCCGTCGGGAACTGAGACTGGGACTCAAGACTTCCACTGCGCTGCCGGAAATGTTGAGGGACGTTCTCTGACCTAAAAATATTGAATTGAAGCCGTCATTGGACTATCTATCACAGCAGATATTCAAGAAAAGAGAGGGGGAAAAAATACAGGCACATGTTCACTCTCTGAGGACCTACCGAAGCTGGGTGCTGCTGTAGGCATTGCGGGTGAGGATGGGGGTGGGTGGCATGCTCCGAGCGTCACGTGGCTGCCTGGACGCTGCTTTAAACAGGCTGTTGTTGCTTGATAAGGCATCACGGTGACTGAAGTAGAGTGGCTCGGGGACTTGGTTGTAATTGATTCTAGAAACAAAGACAACACACTTTTAGAGAGTTTGCTTCCTCAGGGCAGAACGTTTCGGATGCGTACTGTCTCTCCAGGCTGAAGGGGAACAAACTGTGTAAATGTTTCAATGAATTACTTCAGTCATTACTTAAAAAGGCTGTATTTACAAAGCCAGTGACTCTTCCTTTCGTGCAACAGTGAGCATGATGATTGCTTGAAATGAGATTAAACCCTTTTAGCCGAGGGTAAGAAATCAAACTTGAACACAGTTGTTTAGTTTTCAGAGTCACTTTTAAATTAGACGTGTTGCCTCTCCGCAGGCAGCTACATGTTTCTGTTCCTTCTATTTTTAAAGCCAGCGTATAGGATTGATAAGAAGCAGTTTATTATAGAGGCAGGGGAAGGAGGGAGGAGGTGAGTGGTAGGAATGTAGCTCTGGGTCTACACTACAGGTCTCTACTAGCTCCTCGCTTAGGGCCTCTCAAAACAACTCTGACACATACACACAACACTGAGCATGGATTTCACAGGTGGAGGCAGGGGCTGTGTACCTGCAGTCTCCGTGCTGCTCATTGGCAGAAGGCCGTCTGTCATTGTTATAATGGATGTCCAGAGTTTCGGCATGGTGTGGTCTTGGGGAATACTGAACCGATCGGGACTGCTGCCTCTGGGAAACTAGCTCATCATCTGGAAGATAAAGGTTATTGCCTGGTTAAAACTGATTTGAAATGCTGCGAAAGGAGAAGGAGTACACACGTGCACATTGGGCATGGCCATGTCTGGGCATTTACCGTCATCCAGAGTGAGGCTGTCAGACAGAGAGCTGAGATCTGAAGGGTTGACATCATCTGAAGGGGAACAGAGACAAACTAAATGAAAACCGTTTCTACTAATCCTCCTTTTAAAATAAGAATCATACTCAATGAATATTTATTTCAAGCTCACTGCTGTTATCTGTGACACATACCTGCTAGGATGAGTGAGGCTCTCTGCGTCGGTTTCTGTCCTTTCCTGATCCTGTAGTTGTTTATGTCCTTCTCAATTTCTTCCAGTTTCCTCATTGCATCAAGGCAGTTATTTTTTCTCTTCTTCTTCACTGTCTTGCCGATGTCACCTTCATTGGATAGCTTAAGTGCCGCTTCTACGATCTTCTGCTGCAAGGCGAACCTGCTCTCAAGATTCCTCAGATATGGATCCTACAGGGCAACAACAACAAAAAAAAAAAGTTTACAGCAACAGCAGTAAAAAAAGGACTTAACACATCTCAACAAAACGCTGGAAACTTAATCTAAATATTTTCCATAGTGTGCCAACACGTTCATATTTCAATGTTAATTGGGCACTATGCAATGTAAGTCAATCTCATCGGCCTTATCTCAAAAAGTCAGCGACATGACATCCAGACTGGATCGCAATAAAAACACACAGAAACACCTAAACCGACCTCGTCATAGGGGAAAAGGTCGTCCAGCTTGAAGGCTGTCCCAACTCGACGACGCACATGTGGAGCCTTCTCACCCGATGCCAGGGGATACTCTTCTGGCAGTTTGCCTGTAAGCTCCTGAAATAACAGGGATAACAAGTTAGCTGGGAGTTTGAAGTGTTGTTGTGAAATCGCAGTGTCGCTTGAGTGTGACACTTACAGCTTCTCTCAAGCAGATCTTTTTCAGTTCCTCAAGTTTCTGAGTTAGTGTGTCTTGGAGGTTCTTCTCTTTTTTCTTCAGCTCAGCGATCTTCTCTTTCTTCTGTTCCTCGTTGACTTCTGAGTCTGCAGAACCTGGAATGTACAAATGTTCAGTAAAAAACAAGGTCTAGTAATAATATCCCATTATTTGTCAACCTGATGTGGAATAGAGCTCAATGAGCTGATAAACTGTCTGTTTACCGGCTGAGATCAGGCTTCCACTGCTCGCCATAATGAGCTGATCTTTGCTGGACAGTTTACTTATCCGTGGTGCGCAGATTTCTGTGAGGTCCATGGCGATGTCGACTGAACTCCTGGTCGTGGTCATCTTTGACTGGAGGGGTGAGAAGAAGCCGGGATGAGGATGTGGGAGAGGAGTAGTGAAGAAGTTATTACATGTATTTGATTTGAATGAACGGCTCCATTTGCACGCTCTCATCGATCAGTGTAGGCAATGAGAGCGGACACACACTCATTTCATTTGGCTACAGCTACACACACCCATCCATCTCCTTCACCACTCACACATTATAATAAAACAATAGTGTCAATACACAGCAAATATGCATCATGACCAAACATATGAACCACTGTGTTAACCCTCTGACAAGTGACAGCTACGTTTATGGGGATTTTAAAGTCTTTCTTCGTGTCCATTTTGATTTGAGCTGTTCAGGTGCCTGGAGCTTAGATTAAACAGACATTCAAGAAAGTTTGCCGCAGATGTCCCAAAATAGGGCTGACCACTAGGGGGACGTTGAAACTCGAGGCATGTGATATCTGCTATTTAAACAAGTCATAATCCAAGAACAGACAGTACATCACATGACAAACAGTCACAGTGACAGCAGGCTGTAACACAATAATGACACAATGGACACTGCCAAAGCTCAGGCCGAAGAAAGTCTATTGGTTTCATTCCTAGTAAAACACTGTTATTATTATTTATTAAGATAGATGAAAAAAATGTCCATGGGGCAATGAAGTTTGTCTTGTTGTGTCTTTAATGAGATGTACTTGTTCAATGAGTCAGTATATATCATTCCAAGACACTAAACCAGCAGAATTTGCTTTTTAAAAAATAAGTTTAACGTGACATTTTTGACTACAAATTTGGCAAATAAACTTCCTTATATTTTAAGTTCCTGAGTGTGAGCAAAGTTCAACAATAAGTTTAATAGTATCAATGAGAGTGACGTTTCTAAAAGGTCTCATTATTCGACAAACTGTCCAGTGAAAAACTAAACAACATTAATCGGCCAGTCAAGTATCTGTCTCTCAATGTGAGCTCACCCACACAACCTTCACCCCATCACAAGTCAAGCACGGTGTAAAATGCACATCATCTTAGGCAGGAAATGTGGACGACGTAAAGGTGAGAAGAAAGCAGACACTCACTTTGCTTTGCTTCCTGTCCAGATAGAACTGGTGCTGACTGATGGCCATCACCCAGAGGGTTTTAATCAGAGAGTGGTTTGCATACCATGTGTGAATAACAAGACCAGTCTGTCCAAAAGTCCGCTTGGTCACTGTTCTGCTCAAGGAGATAAAAGACATACACTCAGTCCTTGTGCTGATACAAGAGGCATATCTGCATACATACTCCACACGATTTATGGTACATTTATTGTAAAAGACTTGTATGGAGCTTTTGTAGTCAAGTATCACATTCATCCCTTCACACACTGGTGGGCAGTACTATTCCCCTCACATGCTGTTGGCAGAGCAGAGGGAGGAAATTGGGGTCTTGCCAATAGACATTTCGACATGTGACAGCAGGATCTGGGGATTGAACCCCGAACCTTTCAGTTGAGAGCCCACTGGGCCACAGCCGTTCCCAAAGTAAACATAAACAAGACTCTTTTTATCAAGTCAAAAAGACTTTTAAAAGAAGGGATTTTTTTTAAAGTGTTCAGCAAAGTTTAGATTACAATTAAAACATCTGATCTAATTGAGTATGTCAATAAAAAGAAGAGGATTCGGGCAGGGAGATCAAACTCGTTCTCCAACTGTTAGTAGATTTTAGTTTTAGAGTTGGAAGCGTCATCGAGGAGCAAATGTCTTATTAAAACTAGAAGAATAAAATGACACTCGAAAAGCAGCAGGGGAACAATCATTGAGCAGAAAGGTTACAACTTATAATGTGTGTCTTCTTTTTGTCCACTGGCTGCAGATAAAATGGGAACTTTTAAAAACAGGTAATGATCCTATTCAAATGAGAAAAATAAGAAATAGATTAAGAGGTTCTGCCTCTTCTGACCTGTGTGGGTCGTTCACTTCCACAGCAAACTTCTTCTCACGGAATACAAATTTTCCAACTGCTTCCACTGAAACAACTGCAGAGAGAGAGAGAGAGAGAGAGAGAGAGAGAGAGAGAGAGAGGAGAGAGAGAGAGAGAGAGAGAGAGAGAGAGAGAGAGAGAGAGAGAGAGAGAGAGAGAGAGAGAGAGAGAGAGAGAGAGAGAGAGAGAGAGAGAGAGAGAGAGAGAGAGAGAGAGAGAGATATCACACTTAGTACAAAAGCCAACACATGAAAATTGATTGAAGAGAAAGAAAACTGTATCGCAGTAAAAAGATAATTTCATAGGAAAAGGTGGTCGGAGCCAAATGAAATCAAAAAAGCAAGAAGACACGATATGGAGCAGGTGTTTCTGCCACCTTAGTTTGTATTATACACATCAACTTGCAATACTGGCAGAAACTACAAAAAAAAAGTAGAAGGTCTGAATGGAGGTGACCAGGCCAGTCAGGGTTTTGTCCAGGCTAACAAACATCATTAAGTGTAGGGGGTTCGCCAGCCTCTCACGTCATTGTGATGCGGAGGAAAACAGAGGCAGACGCTTGTGTCAGGGAAACCTCTGCTCCACTGATACTACGATCAACAGACAGACATGGAGTCACTTATCTGCAATAACCCCCTCCGTCATTTTGGGCACAAACGTGATTCGACTGAGGAGCTGACAGAAATGTAATCTTGTAATATAGCCATAAGTAAGGTCCTTTACCTGCTTTTTGTAAACATAACGATGAGCATAGTCTTGTTACCTGCTCTTTTGCTAATGTTAACAGACAAATAGTAAGGTGCTTTACCTGCTTTTTGTAAAGTGTCTCGAGATAACACCTGTTATGAATTGGTACTATACAAATAAAGATTGATTGATTGAAATGAAAGATGTTCTTTATTCTTGACACGAGGAGGCTGAAGGTAGAAATTGAGCCGAGGTGAAGAAATGAAGAGGAGAGACATTTCCCTTTTCCCCCAAAGAAGCACATTTGTTCTTCCAAAATGAACACGTTTAAGTTCTTCCCTTCCTGTTTAGCTCATGAATAAGGAAGTGCAAGGGTCTAACAGAGAGAAGGTAAAACACAACAGGAAGGTAAACTATCTATAGAAGCTGAACAGGTAATATAAGGCTTACCGTAAGGTTGTTTTTTTTCACTTGTTAAATCCTCTCCTGGATTCTCTTGGGTTTACATTCAATCCTTTGACTTTGAGTTTCCCACAGGGCTAGGGCTTCCTCAAACAATACTCTCTCTTGTCTATCTGGAGCCAAATAGGTGTTGCAAGACTTTCAGCCACACTGGCCACGCCCCCTTCACAGCCCCTCCCTCTGACATCACAGCAGGTATTGCTGTCTTCAAGGCCCCCCCCCCCCCCTCGCCCGCCTCTCCCACATACTGCAGCTCCCTTCCATTTCAATCAGACAAAAATGTTTCCTGGGTCGTGTTTTTCACTTGTTTGAGGACATTTCATCTCTTGTCCACTTTCTCTCCCTGATAATACAAACGTGAGTCCAACAGGAAGTTTGAATACTGCTTTTTCAGCAAAAAAAAAAAAAAAAGAGAAAACATCACACAAAGCACCGTTGTAAAGCAAAACCTACTACAGCCATCTATCCTCCTGGGGAAAACATGTTTGGAATTTGTCACTTTTGTCTAATCATTAATAGCAGGGGCTCTCTTTGCGTTCCTGTGCCATGGGAACGCTCAGTTCGGCCACTTAAGACAAAAGGAAACACAACGTGTTGAACACCAGTCGACAGAGGTGAGTCCTGAGTCAGTGTGTCTTATCATTTGGGATTGAAGATGTATTCACAGAGAGATACATTTTTTACATTATTCATGTGATGGTCGACCAATTCACACATGTGAACACACAGTGAGCCGAGCACTGTTCTAGAGACAGTGATACTTTAGAAACAATGGCATCCAGCTGCTCATTGTCAAGGGAACATCTGACAAGAAAACAGACCTTTGTTGCTGTCAGTAGCAACGTTTACATTTGAACAAAAGAAAGCCTCTCTTCTTCCAAATCGTCCTCCAGTAGGAGAAACTCCACACCTTTGTGCCGACACATCGATGAAACTCACTTCCTGCTATCCTGACACTGATGTTCAAGTCACACCCTAAATATTTTTCAAGGATGTGACACTCCTCATGCTCTACATTACAGGACTACAAAATACAAATAGTTTTAGTTTTTGTAAAGAGGAAACAGTCACATGAATGAGTCATCATGACTCCTTCAAAGAAAACTATTGAAAAGTGGCAATTCTTTGAAAGAATAAATTAAATAAAGCCACAATAATTGAACTCATTTTAATTATTGTGGCTTTACTTTTTCCTTCTTGATCTTTAGTATTTCTAGCTCTCTATTCTGGCAAAAAATGATCATTTATTGCAGGTGTAAGTAAGACAGAAATATCAGATGAGACCAGACTGTTCAGATCCAGCTCACACCCAAAACTCAAGGCCCCCCAGGGCCAGGAGTCTGCAAGAAAATCTGTCAACGCACTGACTCACACGCCCGGACAAAAAAAGATCTGCCCCACCCTTCACATAACATGTCATGCACCAGCACTGACTGGCTGGCAGCTGTGTGTTAAAACACACGCACACACACACGCGGTTGAAATATGACAACAAGACTATCTAGGCAGATTATTCCACTATCGTGATTCATGATGGAGGGAACACTTGACTGGAAATGTGTGCTGTGGATAGAATCTGTCAGTCATCATCATCGTGTTTCACTTTATTGCCAAAACGTAATCTTTTTGGGCTCTCATATGTATGAGAACATACATCCTGTCTCATTTCATCAAAGATTCATATGAAAGATGAACGTGGTCTTTTTGAGCACTTTTCACAAATTAACTCTTTGAAGATGTTCCTTGAAAATTTCAGGACATGCAGGTCTCTCACAATCTTGGACTTCTCTGTTTATTTGTTTGTTTGTGTGTAGTGAGGGATTCACATGCAGGATGAGAAGGAGCAGCCAGACTTTAACGTGACAGGGCAGACGTGAAGTGAAGGTAGAGTTTGGGTTTGAAACAGAGCTGTGAACTACAGAAGCATCGTGATATCTGTCAGATCTCCAGCTCTCTCTTCAGATGGCAAAGGATTGTTGTTGTTTTTTCACAGGAAATTCCAGAGAGATGCTAATGTTACTGTCCCCCTTCTTGTAAGCAGTAGTAGGTGCCCCAACAACCTCCCTGTCCTACAACCAGAAACATAGAGCAACCCACCCGACTGGCTGAAGGCCAACCACAATCACAGAGGCCTGCTGCCTCCAACAGAGAACCATAATTACACTTTCTAATCGGGGGGTTGGTGAGAGGCTGTGGCTGTTAGTGCCTCAGTGGAAAAGCACATCCTGCTATGTCAACAGGTTACTAGCAGAGATTAAAGGAACCGGGGAGAAATGCTTTGTTGGGAGACACAACAAACACCTCACAATGGGCATTAGTATCAAGTCAAACATGGTTGAACTGGAGTTTTTGTAGTGTCTCTATAAAACCTCCTATTACTGATTGAATGCTTGACAGAAATAATTCTCCTGTAAAGTTTGTCTTCACAATGATATTCATTCTAACAGTAAAAAGGGTCGGTGCCACATGTTGTTTGTTTTTATATATTTTCCCCTTTAAAGCCTGTCAGTTCGACTGCTGTGAAACCATGATGACTATTCATTCCACTGTGGCTAGTGTTGTTTTCTGTTTGCACCGACAGCGACAGCCTTGACTGCACACAGCACTGACTGATAAAGAAACATACAACTCCCATTTGTCTTCCTCTCTCCTGATTGACATGGGAATCGTGGTCTTAATTTGCTTTTTTACAGTGTGGATGGATAATTAACCAGCGAACAAGAGGCATAATGATGACAGCTGTTTGAAGCACATTTAAATGAAAAGATACTGCATGCTGTACGCTTTTTAAGTTTTAAATCGTACATCATACCTATCCAATACGTTTGTTTTTTATTCTTAAACCAAATGTTTCTGTCGTGCTGGAGTTTTAGTGAATAGGCTCGCTGTAGAAAGAGGTGCACATACTTTTCTTGGTTTGAGTTTGTCCTGCAAGTCGTACTGGCCAATTCCTTTGTAGCTGACTCCCAGCCACCAGGGTATCCCTTGCTTGTCCTGGTGAAAGAACACACACAACGCCATGTTAACCTTCAATACAAACAAAAACAAACCACAAACCAAACAGACCTGTTGCCGTAGTCTTTTGAACTTTAGGGCTCCAACCAACAATAACACGAGAAGAAATCAAATGCATTGAAGTCATTGGATCTGCTTAGACTCCTTCACCAGGTGAACACATATCTGATCACTTCCTGAGTGAAGTTTAAGCACAGATCTAAATGCATCCTGAGAATGGATTGAGATCTGATAGATCTTAGTAGTCTTTCCACCAAAGGTCACACCTACCACTGATTAAATGTATTTGCCCCCTGTGTCTCGTGACCTTTTTTGTTTTAATCTCACTTGTGCTCTTAACATGTGAAGGTGTAGTTTATGCAGTAGAGCCAGGTCTGCATGATGATGTACAGTATGTGATATTCTGACCATGCCGTCTGTTTTTACTGTAAATCTCTCTTTAATAACGTGTTTTTTAAAGGCTTTAGGCAGGGGAATAAGGCTCCGGATTAATTTCCACACATCGCAGAAAAGTCCGATCTGATCATATGTGGTCTATGGTGACACATTTGGTGAGCAGGCTCGAGCCTGGCTCTTTCACAGAGCTGTCCACGTGTGGTCCTACCAGCCAGAGCACATTGTTAATAGCAGGTATAAATTCCCCCCAATGATCACATTTAGTTCAGTGGGTAAAATTAATAGAATTCATTATAGCATGGACATTACAGGAATCAATGAGAAGTCCACATGCCTTCATATCTTACTAGATGTTTTTATTGCTATAAAGTATTTATGGTGTAATCCATGTACTAAAGCTCAGTAAGTCATGTGTGTTCCTACAGCGACAAACTAATAATGTAGCTGTAGCTATATGACGTGTGATTATAAATGGCCTCGAGATTTTAGTGTCAGGCAATGCAAGCAAGTCAAAGTTGAAAGTCGAAGATTTTAAACAAAAAGAGAACGAAAATATTATGAGGACAGAAGCTAGTTCAAAGGTTAAGCTTCTGAATAGCTTAGGACAGCACTCTTACCTTCACCGGGTAATAATGGACTCCATATGCGGGCAGGGATTCCACCAAGGCCAGATATCTTTATAGAGACAAACGAGTTAACAGGAGCTCCAATACTTTCACTTGATCACTGTCTATCATCGGCTGCTGTGCAACAGATGGAGTTGAATTTAAGCTAGTCATTGAGAGCCACAGTCATTTGCAGTGGCAGGCTTATCGATTGTTTCCAGGACAGTCAATCGATCAGTTCAAGGGCATCGGTTCAAGAGGAGGACTGCTATCCTGGAAAGTTCCACTGCAGGCCTACTTTCACCAAACCTCCTCCAATATATTAGTGTTTTCACGCTTACACAAACCTCCTGAGGTTTTCAGGGTGAGCTGCACGTGTCAACGCAAACAGCAGAATATTTCTCTCTGCCTTGGTAGTTTTCCACAGTAAGTCAGAGTGAGCTGATGTGAGAACGCAGCAGGATATTATCAGAAGAATTCAGCTCAAACAAGAGAGGGGGGGTGCTGACATTTATTCCCTCCATCCGGTGCACAACCATAGATTGTATCAACATGACCTATAGGATCTTCTTGCATGTAATTTAACTGCAGCGTTTTCTGTTTGCTCTTCACTGCTATTCTGTTTCTGCATTTACATTCTTTTAATCTACACATAGGGCCTGATTTACTAAACATTTGCGTGTATTAAAACGTGTGCAAACCACCAGCAAAAAACGTGTTATCTGATGTACTAACAGCGTGCGGTGAGGATTGCGTCTTTCATATGAGCTAAACAACACGTATTGTTCATTTTGTATGTTTGCCTTAATGAATATGTAATGTGGGGTGTTTCTGCCTCAGCGTGCAAAATACTGGGAGGAGAAAAAGCAAAAAAGTTAAGTTAGTACACGCCATGTGATTTACCAAGCCAGGCAATAAATGGCATGCATTTTTGATTTTGCGAAAATAATTTAAAAAAAAGACAAACACCTGATTAAACTAATATTACTGAACATTCACAGCCTGTGCATCCTAAAGAATTGCAACATAGACATTTATGTCTTCCTATTTCCCTCTTTTCGCCATCTAAACTGGCCAGTTCCTTTTTCTTGCACATCTCTCCTTTTGCAAAAGGCATTTATGTCCGATCACACACAGCGCTGGTGCGCAATGTTCCTATCGGTGCGCCTGAGCGCCTGTGCCACAGCTCGCACCTCCTCAGTGATTTAGGCAGAAATGGGAAAACAGGGGGTGCAAAAAAAAATACAGGGGGTGCAATTTTTTTTCAGTGTCACTCATGAAGGCGCGGCACGACATTCTGTGCTCCCTAACACACTGGTTTTGAAGAAAACTGAATAAGTCTCTAAATGGTGCATTCTGTTCAATAAGATGCATTGTTACACATTTTAGTTTTCCCATTTTAGTTTTCCCAAGCTTCATAATGTTGAGTTACTGTACAGCCCCTGCCCTGACACACCCCTTCATCATTTGACTGCAACTCACTTGGTTCATGTTGTCTAACCCCTTTGTTGGCCCACTACTTCTATCTGCACTTTCTTTAAAAAACCAACAACAAACAAATAAATTCATAATATTACATGTGTCATCCAGTAATAATAGATCTCTAGACCTTGATAAGTCAATCATCTGGCAGCATGTTCGAATGTGGAGCTGACCCGAAAAGGTGGAGCTAAACCCTGCAGTCCGTTGATTGGTTGAAAAAATCGTCACTTCCGTGTTACGTCGGTAAACAAAACTCCGCCATGTTTAAACCATTGACTGTAACACAGCTGATTGTTTACGTCTGTATTTCTCCTCGCCGCACACAGCCTTCTCTGAAACAAAGCTTGATTGAGTTCTTGTAATAAACAGTCACATGCCAATGACAAAGTGGATGAACTGCTGGATGTCTTCCAGCGTTGGTTTTGTTTATGTAGCGTTTTTCTCCTTTGTTGAATTTATTAGTTAGCGGTTAGCTGTTAGCGGTTAGATGCTATCATATGACGCTATTTACATAGCGGCTATCGTCATCCGGCTGACACGCAGTTTACCAAATAGGGCACGGGTGGCTGTAGAAACGTTAACGGGATCGGGTTTAAGTTTTTCAGTACCGGTATTCGGCAAACATATTCTTTGCCAGAATTAGAATGTCGCCTAATCAGATATTTAGCGCACCGTATAGAAACCCGTGTAGTAAGCACGTCTATTAAATGTAGATATTTGCACGGCCTAGGTCAAGCCGTACAATAATTTCAAGGCCGTGTTTTTTTTTTAAATAGGCCGTGCAAAAAGCGGTTTCGCGGCAGGCTACCTAAATCTATGCACCTCCTGCACAATGTATGAAAATTCGTTGAAAAAATTAGGGGAAGAAAAGAGAGGCATGTTTTAATGCTGTGGTTTTCTGTTTATTTTTGTTATATTCATATTTATCTGCTATTACTTGAAAATACTGGACGTTCATTTGCCTCTCCCACTAATACCCATTTATGCGCTTGCAGTCATCCTGCTTTCAAGGTTCAAGGTTCAAGGTTCTTTATTTGTCAAATATGCTCCATGTTATAAACATACAGCACAGATGAAATTGCAATCCCCCCCAACCCCCAGTGCAAACCTGCAGTGCATAAAAAGAGCACTAAGAAAAGTAGCAATAAAAAAACAATACTATAAAACAAATAACTTAACTTAAAGACAATTGGGACAACAAATAACGAACGACAGACAAGGGCACTTGTGAGTATTTCACCATAGAGGTAGTATGTGGATAAATTAAAGTATTAACAATATAAGCAGAGTGCAGATTAAGTTAAAAAGTGAGGTAGTGCGTTGTAGCGTTGCAAATAGTGCAGATAGTGCAAATAGCATAAACAATAAACGGCTGTGCAGAGTTTTTTAGAGTGCGTGAATTAGCATGAATTAGTGGAGCACGCGGGGGGTGGAGGTGGAGGGGGATGATGTCCAAACTCTCCGTGATGTAAACCAGTAGAACACGCAAAAGCCTGACAGGAATACTACCGCCTCCACAAGGTTTGCACCTGTTTATCATTCACGCAAATTTTTATAGTAGATCACCCGCAAAACGCCCACAATCCAAACGTGCAATCTTTTGGAGTGAACACGCAATTTAGTACTCTTTAATAGACAGGTGTAGTATTTAGTCCTAAAACCAGGAAGTGAGTTAGCATTTTAGCGCCGTGGGTTCCTAACTCTAAAAGCCAATGGGTATTTTGAATGGGTTTGTTTTTAGACGCCTGAAATAAGGTCTGTGGTTAACACAAACTGAAGAGATGTTGACGTTTTGTTAGACGAGAAAAACTACGAGCGCTAAGACCCCACTTGTGAATTTAAAAGTTTTTACGCGAACTTTAAACGGCGGTTGCTAACAAGTAGCTAACTGAAACTACAGTGGTTGTTGCTCTTGTAAATATTAGGTTAATAAACAACTTATCAAGCTAACGTTTAGCTATCTTGTCAAAATCCGCTGATTAGATCGATGAAGCATAACGGCCGCGACGTCATTATAAACCGACCGCGGTGTAGTTTGCTAGAACATAACGTTAGCTTTTTACTTCTCTCGGCTGCATTAACTCTTCAAACTTCATATAAATGATGTTTATCTGTAAAGATTATCCCGCTGAACAAAACAGCTACATATCAGAAAGCTTATTTTCTGCAATGATCCAAAATCCAATGCAAAAATCCCAGAGACAAATTTACGTAGGAACCACGGGCACCATTTTTTCGGGTTGGCCTACAAAAATACGTCATTACTATATCAGTCTATTGGGATCTTAGTAAATCCGGCCCAAAGCGTTGATACGAAGGCAGATATTCTTGTTATAGCATTGTGAAGTTTCATCTCCTGCTTTGAGGTGCATGTGTGGACAATCAGATCAGGAGGATTTCAGGGAGCATTCCTAGAAAATTCTCTAACCATGTTCAGCAGTGCATATGTGAAAAAGGCTTTTAAAAAAAAAAAAAAAAAAAAAAAAATCTATAATACAGATTCGTGAGGTAGATGATGAGATCCTGGTGTTGGGGGTATAGTACTGTCACATGAAAGAAAAGCAGTGCGACTCCAACTCATTTTAATTATGGGATGTATTTGTTGTTTTCAACTTACTGCACGATGGCTTGTCCTCTGCTCAGTCCCTTCAGTTTCTTATAATGTTCTATCACCTTGTCCTCACTGCAAATGGATAGACACAACATTCAATGAATATTCCACCAAGTGTGACACATTCCATCCACGGTGCTGGGAGAGAGGGCTCTTTTCTTTGACACATGTTTAGCCTGCTCATGCAGAAAATGTAATCTAGCCTACTGATGACTCTCATCTAACTCTTCAGAAGAGCATCCAATTTACTTCTCACTCTAAGAATCCCTCTTAATGGCATAGTAGTGGGCAAAATGGAAAATACAATGCAGCTGAGCAGACTGAGACTGCAGAAACATTAAAGGGCCATTAACAAAAAAAAAAGGGACGAGAAAAGGAGTGAAAACAGCAGCATGACTATCTAAAGGATTGTTTCCTCTTTCATATGATCCTTTAAGGCTAATGGGAAAATGTCATTAAAAGTAAGGTAAGTAATTTCAATTTTGGTTGAAATGGTCTTTAGGTCCTGACAGTAACCAATCATTCATGTGCTCTGAAAGAGAAATCAAATCTGTGACCTGTAGCAGCTGTAAAGATGTAAAAACTTCGACCAATGACGGCACTCGACCATGTTTTAATAAACCAATCAAGCCTCTCTACCCCGTGCATGCACGAGGCCACACTCAAAGCATGCGCTGAAATCTGCTTCTGGACCAATGGCACTAGTGCATGTGAGTGAGGGACTGGGCTTTTAATGGAGCACAGAGGGGAGGGGCTGGGTGAATACAGAGAACAGAGAGGATGCTACTTTCAAAATCATTCTAGTTTACCAGCCCTGCAACAGAGGCAAGAGTCCCCACATCAAAGCAGAAACTGTCTGCCAACTATCAAGTAGGTCTAAAGACATAACATCCTAAATGTTCTTTTTGAGAAAATCACTGCTCAGTACAAGCAGGTGTTTCTTACCATTGAGGCCACCTCACAACTCAAGTGTTTGTGTGTATTGCAGAGGAAGTTCTTTTGTAATGATCACCACAGTATCCATAATTCTCTAACCCTCAGACATTTTTTTTTTTTAATTTTAATAAAACTTACCAGTATTTAAGAGATGGATGCTCCCTTAATACGCTGGTGGGCAAAGCTGGGAGCAGTCTGAGGTCTGATCTGGCAGTCTCTGCACTGAAAACAAGAAAAGAAAAGGGTCTTCCATCTTTGTGCATTCACAGCGTTGTTTGCGTTTCTTTCTTGAGGCATGACTGTAACAGCTTCATTTAAGTAAAGGTGCTGTGTCAGGGTATTTCTTTTCTACATTAGGCCTGTATGATGTGTGTTGTTCAATACTGCGATAACAATATGAAGCATGATTAATAAATCAATATTAAAGAATGCATATTTGCTTTGACTCTTAATGTGTGTTTTTTTTTTCATGTTTTCAATTTTACTTTTTGCAACATGTTTCCTACTGAATCCCCACATGGAGTAAAAGCAGGGCAAACATACACAGGTTTCCACCCCATATTTCAAACTAAGCAGGCTAAGTTAGAAAAGATTTCATGTGTACAAAAAAAAGCTGTACCACGTTCAATTTAGACTTCTGCAATAAGATGGAAATGAATAAATTGTGAGCTTCAGGTCTTCAATGACTTAATTACAAAGGTCTGATAAGACTTGTGTCTGAAAGCACAGAAAGACCCTTTAAGTCAACATTAGAACTAGTCAGACTATAGAGGATGATCACACCCTGACACAGGTAACAGGTAGAGTTATAGTCACAAACAAACGTCACCTTGTACATGAGTGATAACTGTTTGAGGTTTGTCACTGTCAAGGTCTCTGATTGTGATCACTTTTTCATTCCGACATCATGTATTAGGAAGTACGACGTAGTTTCTAGCTGGAAAAGCAGCTCTTGCTTGGTGGGCGCGTCCACTTCAGACGGGAACAAAACACTTGGCAGCGACTCCCTGATGCTGTTTCCATGCTGTCTGTGACTGCCAATGACACAGAACTCTAATGTGCATGACAGATCCTTTCTTGAATTAAAAATCCTCAAGAAATACACCAGCTGTGCCAGTCATCTCATCATGACTCAGGTAGTGGCCATATAATCTTAAGAAACTTTCCTGGGAATCAGTTTAAGTCTCTGATTAAAAAGAAAAAAGAAAAGAAAAAGAACTAGCAGCTGCTGACATTGTGAGACAGAAGTGTAGCAATCCAGTTATGTCAAACAGATTACTAAACAAAAAACAAGAGTGAGCCATTGCAAAGGTAGAGACACTTGAATCACTCTTCACTGTAGCTACCTCTCTGAGGTTGACTGCCTTTTGCTGCCATTGCACTTTGCTGCGTGTTTGACGGTATATACTTTATTGGGAGCTGGAGCCTGGCGATGTCGGCGTGATCTACTCTGCAGCCGTGCTGCTCTGTCAGCAATCTGGAATACATTACTTTCATTACTACGTCTGTTATCTCCCCACAGCCTGCAGCACAGGGGCAATTCCTACACCCTGTACAGAGCAGCCCGGTGCAGCCTACCCAGTGTGGGGGAGATAATACTCATGTCAGCAGTTCCACTGGGCTGCAACGTGGTTACTGTAAGGGGAGTACAATGAGAGAGCCTGTTGCTGTGCATGAACCACTAACTACAAGCTACACCTGCAAATAGAACTTGTGACTACTTCTGTCTGGGTGTAATACTGGTCCATGTGGACATAAAGACAAGAGAATTGACATATATAGCTGCACATACAGTATAGAGAGACATATTTAAAGTGGCAGGTATACAAAGTCTGCAAAAATGTATTTAAGTTCAAGAGGCCTGCTTTGAGAAACTGTTAAGAAATAACAACAGTTTGAAATCTTAATCGTTGAATTGATCGTCGGTTATAGCTGTAGCTGATTAGCAATAACAATAAAGGGTAAATAAATTTGTTTAGAGCAGGATATAATGTAAGATGTAACATAGTTACTGACACAGCAAAGGAAATTCCCATTCAAGTAACCGTAATGGTTGTGCATTCAATCAGTGCACAACACTGGGGGGGTGGGGTGGGGGGGGGCACAACACTATAATACCATGACTACAGTGAGTCCTCTTGCCGCCAAGTTGTCTACCATTGGACAGTCTGTTGGGCTCATCCGTCTTAAGGCAACTGACTGTAGTAGGAGGAGGAATCCCTAACTCCTCCACAGCTAATCTCACTGCTCCAGGCCCTTTGTTGATACAGTGCAGAGGAAAAAAGGCATTCATATGTGGCTTATAGGGGGAATATAATGAGAACTCTCACAAGAAAGCAGGGGGTGGCTCCTTATAACAAAAAGTGTCAGCAAACAATCAAGTGTTTGTACTTAAGTTAATGCAAGGTTTAAGTTTCAGAACAACTATTGTCATTCCCTCCAAAGAAGAAAATGAGCAATAAAGTGTTTTTTACAGCATGAAAAATAATATCTAATAATGGAAACAGCCAGTGAAAAGCACTGTCCTGGCAGATAGAAGAAAACGAATGCTTGATTTGGAAACACTCTCACCCTTGCTGATTGTATCAGATTTGTTGGCAGGCTGTCTTTAGTTGTGCTTTGAGAGTAAGGACAAAGTACAGCCCATCCCCACACCCACATGTTCACTGTGTAGACTGCACTCGACACCTTCCGCTTTTAAATCAAAACACTGAGGCAAAAACTCTGTACCAAAAGCTGGAATAATCGATAAATGACTTTTATCCGGTCATTCAGGGCTGCAAGAAATGAAGTTTGTAATACACAATGAAATAAACACTCAACTTTTTTTGCAGTAGAACAAAGGGCATAGTTTGACATGAGGTTGACCTGCATTTTAAGCATCACTTGTTTTGCCAGTTTAACCATACATGCACAGTCTTTGTGTTCACATAATGCACAGAGAGGCCCTGAGAGGCAAATCAGAGGGGAGACATACAGGTTGTGCTGCTTCAACCTGCTCAGTTACTCACTCAGTGAACACAGAGCAGTGTTCACTTATCACAGCCAAGGACCTTTACTTCTGTTGCAAAAACAACACACCTGACAGAAGGTCAAGCCACAGTGCACCAAAAATGACATCAATGTGTGAGATGTTATCAAGATTTTTATACAGCCTCAAACCAGTGTCGTCATCCGGGCATAAATGCTTTGTCAATGTGAAAGTGTTCTTTAGTAAGATGAGATTTAACATCTGCATGCCAAAAAATAGCTTTTGTTACATTTTAGTAAACCTTGAATGGATGCAGCTTCCTCCAACAGGCAATATGCGAGGGAAAAGTAATTTAAAAGAAATGTTTGAATCATACAGATGGCAATGTGACACCAGCGCTCTAGTGTAATATCACAGGAACAAATCAGGTTAATTATTAACTTAAGAATGTCAGAGGGGGGGGGGGGGGGGGGGGGATCAAATCTGGGCAAGCAAAGTTAAACATTAACTGACTACAATATTTATACACAGAAGACTGACTGAAAAAGCCTTAATCTGATTTCTTATGCCAGTATTTGAGAGGGTTGGTTGACATATATCTGTACCAGTCCAAAACATATAAAGTTCATGGTACCGGCAAACCGAAAATATCAACATTCAGTACATAACTTCATAAACTGTTAACAACCTTGTTTGCTTGCACACACAAAAAAACACGTTTAAATAAGAGTCAAATCTAACATAATATGAAAACATGTCTCTATCAATTTAAGTAAAGATTTAGAAATTATTTTGTATAGATTCTTACCTTTTGTAATCTCCTTTGGCCTCCTTTAATTGGACACAAATTAACAGTTAGTTTAACCATAAAAAGAATAAATTACAGACTCACACAGCAGTATGCATTGTCAGCTACGTGCATTATTTTCACATAGTTATACGAGACACCAAAACGTAGTGTACTTGTATAATATTCCACAAATTACTGAAGTGTTACAATACATAAACATTATATCGTTTGACAGGGCGGTAATAGTTTAAATGGAGTCGGTTTATTTAACAATGGCTCCGACCAGTCAAGAGACAACTGTCTGTTTTCAAACGTTGCGTCGCCTAACCGACACACTTCATTAACATTTGGAGTAAGTGACACATTTTCAATCAGAAATTCTGCGACAAACTCTTTCTTACCTGCAATGCGAATGCGGTTAGCCTGAACACATTTTCACTCTCCACTTCAATAATCTCCTATGGTTTAAAAAAAATGCAATATTAGCTTAGGTTTTCGAAAAACACGCACACACAAAGTGCAGGCTGTCCCAACACTTGACTTAGAGCTGTGAAAAAAAGGATCCCGTCCCGTACCTCGATCCCACCGTTACCGACTGAACCACTACCACTGAGTCCATACGGAATTCACATTTTTCCGCAAAGCCTTAATAATGCTGTCTTTCTGCATCTTAGTTATTATGACATTTTCCATACTCAACAAAAACACACGCTGGCAGATAGAGAGCTCCGTTGAGAGTCTTGCCTAAGACAACTACCCCCGTCGACAATGTGGTACGGTCCGTAAGCAGGTTGAACTGTCTCCCATGGTGACTAGTCTGCTCTCCCCGCGAAAAAAAAACCTTCATTGCTGCGTTTGGTCATACGCTGCTTTCAATTGCTGCTCGGAAAATCTCGTGTTACATAGGCTACCTCCTTTGCACCCTTGTCAGTACATTTTTATGGTTTATGCACTCCTAATTATTGTTAAATATTTCTAAAATAGATATGCAAGATGCATGTTTTATTAGAAGTAGGCCTACACACAGTTTTTTTTTCCATTTGACCCATGAAATTCAAGGAATTAAAAGGATAGCCATTACTTCATTAAAACACCTTCAGAGAAGGCATTTAAGAACGTTTTGATATTTGTACTGCTGTAGCCTACTTGTGTGCAAGGTGTTTGATTGACACGGTATAAAGTTACCCAACTTGGAAGGCAGAAGAAGGCTAAATCTTAAACTTTTTTGAAAGTTAGGATTTTTCATCAGCACTTTAGCGGCACAGAAATTAACAGTAGTCTACAATTCAGTGAAATGATGCGTGTAAAATGTTTCAGACATTTATTCTTCAAATATATAGAAATGTTTTACAACTATTCTGAATAAAGATAACAGAGTCGAGTATAGTCCTATGAAGTTATAAAGAAATAAACCTGTGGATTTGAAGAAATAGTTTATAACCTAAATTATAGCCTATAAACCTGTAAAAAAGAGGCATATATAGACAATTGTGTGAGAACATTACCTATAAATAAGCCTACACCATTATCAATTTGACCATCAACCCCAATCATAGCCTACTCATAACAAAAGAATGATAGCAGACCAATAATAATAATATATATTTTTACGAGGAAATCAATGATTAAAAGCAGTTACTTAAGCAGGCTGAAATAAGGAGGAAACAAAAATGTTAATTGATACAGTTTTTTGGTTTATCAATCATAAATATATATATAAAAAAACTTACATTAAACACTAAAGATTTGGCATTTAAGAAGAACAGCTCCACTGTTGTATTTTCTTTCAAGAAGGTGATCTTCTCAATATAAAACCTGGAAAGAAAATTGGGTGAGCTATACAAAATATCCTGTCAATGCCTTTTTTTCAGTGCCTTAGCAGGCATTAAAATCATAATAATCATGTTCTCAAATCCAGTTTGGCTTAGATTAGCAACACTTGAACATCCCTGCCACCTGCTGGCCAGGACGAGGCCGTGTGTTCTTAGTTAAAATGCCATGCCACAAATCTCATTTATACAGTTAACTTGAAAATGTAAAAACACTGGGGTTTTCTTAGTGGGGGGTGATAATTCTAATGAGGCAAACCATTATACAACATTTAGCAAGCTTTTACTGACAGAATACTCACCTCACAAGGAACCTGAGTTCTAAAGGTCCTGATGCCTTAGAGAAGTCGTGATCAAGGACTTTACGATCCAGTTTAAGCCAATTATTCTGGCCACTAAGCAGGTAAAAAATAATAAATTATATTTTGTAGTTGAATAATGCCATTATAAGGTTTATTTAAACAAGAACACTAACACACGTTGAGAAAACACTGTTTATCAGCCTAATTGTCTATAAGGAAATATACTTACGTGTCATCTATGAAGCACAATCCAAAGTAATCTTTCTCCTTCAGGTTAAAATGTGAGGCCACCAAATCTAACAGCTCAAGGGACAACAGCTTGGGCTGTTAGGATAATCATAAAATACAGGTTTGTTTATTTCTTTAAATGTTGATTCAAAATCAATCACTAAATGTCAGTGAAAACTTGACATACAGATAGATCAATTTAACAAAAATCAAAACGGAACTCAATTGAAATATAAAGGCTGAATGAAATGCATGGGGATAACTCTGAAGAGAGCGTAGCATAACTTGTGCATTAGAAATCAAGCAGAAAGAGTCAACTACCTGAACCAGCAGCTCCAGCTTTCTGCCATCAAGTAGGTGAACCTGGCACAGACGGCCCTCTGTCATCTGTAGAAGGAGAAATAACTTGAGTCATGACAATTCCTGCAAGAAAAACACTGTCCTTGCAAAAGTTGAGTCTCCACCTCCACTTGGGCTTCTCAGCTCAAAAAAAAAACAAAATCTAGCAAAATAATGAATGCTGCTCTTTCCTGATTGAACAGTTTAAAGTCACCATAGGTTTATTTTTTGGGGTTCATGCATAAAATCACAGTCTTATAGAGAGAAAATACTGTTACCCATTTAAAGTGAAAAACTAAAAGAACTACAGCAATAGCTCTACAGACGAGCTGAATCATATAGTTTCTACTTACCATTAAAACCTCTGCACATGTCTTTTTTACCGCACACATAAAATCCCAGTAAGAACACTAAAAACCACTGAAAAAAGTGTTATTTCTGCAAATCAGAAACAGAAGAAAAAAACAATGAAGTTAAATTGAATTCTAGGCATATTGTCAAAGAATAATGGTTTTTAGATTAATTCTGCTGCAGTTAGCACATTTTCCTTTCAGTACAGGAAAAGGTAGAGATGATAACGTGGCAATGAATGTAATTTAAGTCATATTTGAATCTGTTAAGATTGTTCTGTTGTTGAAAAAGATGAGCATGTCCATGGTATTCCCATGTGATTTTTTTGATCAGGCTGTACAAAATCAGATGACATGATGTAGGATGATGATATAATGGAGGATGTATGTTGTGTAGTAATAGGCAATTTTTTGAGTTTAGTTATTTGAGAGACTTTTTGAAAACAATGAGCAGAACTTCAATGTTAAAAAAATGTTTTCCTGATTCTTTTTGGTACCCAGTATGTTGAAATGGACACCTTTTATTTCTTTGAGTAAAAACAAATGCCATTCAGCTGCCTAGCCTCTTGTGGAAAGTGTTGGTCATGGTGACACCCAGTGAGGCTGCATGGCTTGAGGTCTCTTTACAGCATGGTATTAATCTTCAGTTCGTCATGTTCTGTGCACCACAACAGAGCTATGTTCTCATTTATACATTGTTTCAGTTATTTGCTCTTTGGATTTCTTTAATTCCCGAAACACAAGTGAGAGTATCAGCTCGGTGGCTAAAATGTACTTCTCAAAGAAGATCTTCAAACTATCTTGCTTGCTTGTATCCAAATATCCAGATTGAGATTGAAACACATTACCCACTATCTTTCACTGTCTAATGCGAGCGGCTCATCGTTATCAAACTCCATATCTAAGTGGCCCAGAGGATGTAAGCATCGCTTTAAATGACATGAAAAAGAACTAAATCTAAAAAACATGCCCCAAAAAAACTAAATAAAAAACATATTTGTGATATGTGATGATAAGAATTATATTTTAGTGGTTGAAAAAAAAATCTGCAATTTATCACATAACCCTTTCATGAATTGGTGTTGCCCTCCATTGCACAATCCTTTCAAAGGCTCCTCTTTCAGTACCATTGTTTCCAGCCAGTGACATCAACACCCTGACAAAAGCCTTTAGTATACAGGGTATAAAGCCCAGTCAGCCACTGAATTTTATATTCATCTTCAAAATCTGTCGAAGTTATACAAAATCCAAGTCCTTTATCCCATTCTAATCTGTGCAGGCCATTAAAAGTGAAGTACAACAACTAATTTATAAAGATCTACTATAGGATTATGAAAAATGTGTCAAAAAGTTGCACTATAGCAAATCAGCCTGTATCAAAATGAGGACCTAAAATAGTTTTTGTGGTCTTTGACAACTAAAAAGAAAGGTCAAGTCTGTGTCAGGGAGATCCTACCCTGGCAACCCTTTCCTTGAAGGCAGAGAGCCCTGATGGTGCTCTTTTTACATGACCCTCAGCCATACTGACCTGTTCAGGCTCAGTTTGGCACTGTGTCTTTATCACCTTCTTTATGTACTAATTATGTGTAGAGTGAATAATACTGGCATTTACTTTGATGAAAAGTAAACAATAAATGTTTCAAATGCAGTTAAGAATACATATTTTCTATTACTTCAACTCTGACATGTACCAACTGTTGTTTCACTTAGCGTTATATTACCCTTTTTTATTTTCAGTGTTTATCACTCTATTATCTTGGCTTGCACATTATGCAACAAAATAAGTGAATTACAGAATTGACATTGCAGCTTGCTAGTAAGTGACAGAAATATTAAGTAGCCACTGAATGCAAAAGACAATTTTTAATGGCATTATGTTGCTAGAGAGCTAAAAGGTGAACCACAGGTTCCAGGTTTACACAGAACTAATGCAAGAAGGATGTGTTAGCCACACAGATAGTCTTCAGGTGTTCAGCTACAAAGCATTTCAAAGGCAACTTTGAACATTCTCCTCCTTAGCCAGATGGAGAGATCAAACGGCTGGTCATGCTGCTTTCTAATGACTGCCATATGTGCTGAGCCCTTGTTAAAAACAGGCTTTGTGTCTCAATGAGAAACAGGCCTGTGCATTCTCACATTGAAACAAATAAAACACATGCATATGCTAATGAGTCAGAAGGAAAAAAAACTGGACTAACTTCACATTAAAAAAGTTAAAAGGGAAAATCTAGGTAATATAGGCTAAACCATAAAACGTAATGGTTAGTCTGAAAAAACTATCTGGCAGCCTACTTGTAAGTCCTTAACTTATACTGCCCGACCATTTCATAAAACACGTTCTTCTTTCTACTATGTATTTACCAACATCATCTACACCATTATTGCTGGAGGAGCTGTCCTACCTGGTAGCATTTTCCAATCATGAACCAGGCTTCAAGAAAGCGTCTGCATGGCATTAGCCCATTATTGTACCACCTCCTCAAGGTTTGCTGTGCCATGCTCCAGACAAGCTGGCTGCCTGATGCCACCAGGTCTTCCATTCCACGAATGACTCGCACAGCCATAGTCTACTGATTTATCTTCTTGTCGGCTAGGTTCTGCCCCTTATGATGACATCTCACAGTTTCAGAACCAAGAGAAAAGAGCACTTAATTTTGCTTCAGCATAAGTAGCTGAATGCAGGATCTACACTGCAAACACACATCTACTTTGTGCCTACTATACAGTATGTCTCGAGCTGATGTAATGTCAGTGAGAGTCGGCGCTCTGGAGGGACTGGTGTGGAGGAGCTTGCCTCAGGCTTGGTCTTGGGACCAGGTCCAAAACACTGCCTCATTGAGTGCAGGGGAGGGCAGGACAGAGGGGCCTCCATCTTCCCTCAAAATGAACACACTTGTATTAAAACAAAACAGAGATGGAGACAATGTCTGGCTGGACAATAGGCCTACATAATCATAATTATTACCTTATTGACTCACAGTAAAAATGGGGATAATGTTTTGATTTGCTGATCAAATCTGTGATCTTACAACACTCAAATCATGAAGACAAAATTAAGTTCCTTTTTTTATTCTTTTGCTTAACAAAGTGAAATTACTTTATTGAATCATATATCTGATCATGTATTTCAATGTCTTTAAACAATAGTGGTCACTTTGTCTGGGATGTGTGAGCTATTTCCTGCTGAGACCAGACACATCCACCCATTATATCCTGCAAGAACCCTAAAAATAATTGGTTTCTTGTTTTGGATTAACTGGAGCGGTGGAACTGAAAAGGCTGAACTAAAATGAAACTGCAGGAAAAACATTAAGAGCTTATATGTATCAATTAAAAGAAAGCACAAACAGACGTAATTCTTCATAGTGTACATTTGTTATTGACCTGCGAAGGTCACAAACAAGCTGTACACTCAGCTCACATAAAAAAGTTGTTGAGAGCAGCACTTCATGGAACAGCCCCCAGCAGAGAATGTATCAACCTGTTGCTTGTTTTTGTGATCATTGTTTCTGAGATCTCTTAAAGTGTCTGACAGAAAAGTGTGTTTTACCCAAAAACATTAGCATAATTACCTCATATACCGTAAGCTCTGTAACCTTTAATATTCTATAGTAACACACAAAAGCAATGCAGATGCGGTTTAAGAAGCAGATCAGTCACTCTTTTTTCGTAATAATACACCAAAACATGCAACATGAAGTTAACAACGGTTTCCACCTCTACTCAAAAAGCTGGAAGGTGCTCAGACAGAACCAAATAGTTTAAGAAGGTAGTTTCCAGTTACAGTCCATCCACTATATTGAGCCAGAGTAAAGTATACACAATTTACATAAATTGACAATAAATAGAATATTAGTTCTGCGCTTGATCAGCCATGCATCTAACTGCCTCAAAAGGCAGTAATGCAGGAAATTGTAAAACAGCATCACATGTTGGATATGAACATTGATATTACCACTCAGGCATGCAGGTTATTCATAGCCATTGAGGGCAGCTGTGACTTTGGGCTTTTATAATAAACACAATTTGAATTTCTAACAAACAACATGAATATAAATAAATAAATAAAATCTAGTTCAGATACAAACATGTCCCAATACTTGTCAGGGGTTAAATATTAGTAACAAGACAAACAGTTTCACAGCAATATCTACTAAATACAAAAAGTACCATAATCATATGAACTCATAATGTACTGTATGATGTGTCTGCAGAGATTCTCTGCCAAAAACAGCTTTCTCAACAATGAGGCAGCTTTAGTTTGTGCAATAATATTACTAATGGAAAGTTGGAAGTATAAAGGTAAAATATTGAGCCATATATGTCTCCAGGGTGCAGACAAAAACTCTGTATGTTTAGTAGTTCAGTTTAATATCACAGCAGTCTTTAAGCCCCGAAAAAATAAATATGTTTCCAGTTCTAGTCTATTGTTCTATCAGTTTTAACTGTATTACAAAACTATATCTATTTTATCTACTTTTTACAGGCCAGTATTCATCATTTATTTATTTTTCATGTTAAATTAACCATGATAAACATATGCTGGAAAAAGCAGCTGTTCATGACTCACATAATCACCATGAGTGCATTGGAGAGCAACACATTGTGGCCCACATTATGTCAATAAAAGAAGTGTTTCTGATGGAACACAGCATGTTTTCATTAAAAAATATATTATTTGCACCACTCTGCCTGTGTAATGAATATATAAAGACAAGAACACTGAGCAGAAATGTACAGTTAAAAAAAATAAATCAAAAGTAGCATTTAGGAATACAAATACAAAGCATTATTTGATCATGTTTTATATGCAGATGTCAATGAAAACATACCAAGAGTGGATGTATTTCATTGTAAGTTTCCTGTGGATAGTGATGTCTACAAAACCATGCACACTTATTGTAAATACACACACACACACACACACACACACACTCTCTCTCTCTCTCTCTCTCTCTCCCTCTCTCTCTCTCTCACTCATGTATGTGCCAAATGCCTACAGGCAGCAGATAATCCCAGTTGATTTCAGCGCTTTACACCAGCGTCTTGGTAAGGTGAAGATGAAGATAGGGCAAAACCTGAGCTAGAATCAATTGGTGGAAGTCTGCCCTCAAAGAGGGAATCCCAGATACAAGTGTAAATGAAGTATTTGTGATCATTCTGAGAGATGAAAAATATGCAGTTTAGTTGTTTGCCAGTCGGTGTCCATGATTAGGTCCTTTTTAAAACATATAATTTTGCTGCTTTTGTAAAAAACTAAAGTATTTTTTTTTTCATTTATTTACTTACCTTTTTTTATTGTTGTTTTCTTTTTCCTTTCTTTTTCCTTTTCTTCTCCGTAAAAAATGTCTCTACATTTGTGTGTTAAGTAAAAACTAAATAATTGATCATAAAAAAAAGAGGGAAGTCGAATCTAACTTGACCTGAAAACCAACCTATGGACTGACAGATGCTAAATCGATCATGAACTGCAAAGTCAAGAGATAATTCTCAGTTGTTTCTACACAACACACAATGTTTGTTAAAGCACATGCTCTAATCTGATACCATGTTATTGTTCAAATATTCACTACAGCAGCTTTGAGCTCTTTGTATCAGTTTATCAGACATTCGACAAACCTCAAAATTATCAAAGAAGGATTTTGTGTCTTGAACGTCTGACATTGTGTATGTAAACATATATGACAATGTGCATTTTTGTGTAATATTATTTTATAGACATGCCCATTACCCTACTACCCCAGTATTCATTGTTGATGTCCACGGCCTGGCACCATGGCTGTAAACACCATGACCTCACTCCACGGTCTGTCATCTTCTTTGACGTCACTATAGTGTCACTCCATTTCTCTAAGCAGGTCATGTGCTGTTCACAACACAATACTCAGTTAAGGCCTCATTCTTCTGTCAGCTTTTGTGATACCCCCGACAACACAACCCACACCCCTGATCGACTACAATCAATTGTTGTGCAAGCTGAGCAGTCAATGACATCTAACTTTCAGGCTGCAGTTTGTGTTCATAACCAGCAGGTGGGGGAATTGAAAAGTCTCACACAGGCCCAGAACATACTTAAAAATGTTAGTTACCTCTCCCTGTTATCCAAACCTTGATGTGTTTTTTCTCCAAATATTATATATACATAAGGTTATGAGTCTGGATTAAATGTTCAATGAGAATACAGACAGGCTGCATGTTATGATTTAACTATGCTTTGCTCAGTCCAAGATAAATATTATATTTATCATCCTTGTTCCCTAAAGGCATTTTAACATGGCAATTACTATAGTAAGAGGTAGATTAATTGCCAAATCAGGTTAGGCCATTGAGTGAAAACAACAAAGCATGAGCAAGCAGGGCAACAACTGTCATCCACAAGGGCCAACAGCTGACGAGCTATGCCACATACTGAGACTGCATCTGACACGATGAATGGAAGACATTCTGTGCAGTGTGCCTAACACATGGCATGGCATGATACACACACACACACACACACACACACACACACAACAAAGAACTTTCCAACCCCACATTATTATTTTCATTGCCACACAGGACCTACTTGCATGCTCACTTGCAGTCACTTGCAGTTAGAAATGGGAAAAGCGGACACAGCTGTCAGATGCCATGATTCCCAATGGGTGGATGATTTGTAGTCATACATCATATATGAAGAGATTAAGCTCATGAAACATAAACGAGGCTATAGAAAACAGGAACTGTACCACCGAGCATAATACATGTGTTTTGAGAAAACACAGTTAATATAAAATATGATGCATTTTTTCCTTTTTAAATGATTTTCTAGGTGGCCAGGTATTCTCAGACAAAGGACCTATCCAAAACACTTTGTGAAAGGGTAAAACATATACCACAACACAAATGCAAATACCATAACATGAACACAAATCCTTTTTTTTTCAAATATCTTGATATGTTCCTGTAATAATGTTTGTTTTTGTGTTGCGTACAACAAGTTGTAACAGTAATTTATTAATAAAGTTTGAAAAAACAACAACTAATCTTCCACACGTCTGTTGGGAACAACAGTTTTGACAAAAACACAAGACAGATCCTACAGGCTTAAAATTCCATTGCGCAGTTACGACACGTCGGATGACTCGGATGGCTCCTATTCACCCAGATACCCCATAATGCGCACAAAGCTCATTGATTCGCTGGTGGATGATGTGACCCGCTTTGATCCAGATAATACAGACTTTAAAATAGTCGATTATCTCAGAGAGATCAACCAGCTCCTCCATGAAATCCCTGATGCATCCACCTGTGAAAAACTCAGGTTGATCTGGAAGACAACTTCCAGCAGTGTTCATGACTTCATCAGTACCCTCCGGCCCAGGATTAGAGAAAAGTACTCTGCACTCTGCAATGTTTTGTGTGAGGAATACTTCACCTTTGTTTACCCTGCAGAGAAACTTGTTAGTGCTTTCAAAGTCCTGCACCAGGAGCATGAAGCACCCAGAAAGTATTACCAGCGCCTAAGGTCAGTATACTTTCAGGGACATAGGGCTCCAGGTATGGACGAGGATGGAACTCTCAAGTCCATCTTCGTGTACAATCTGCATAGCAGTGTGCGGCCAACTGTTGAGCTGTACTACCGAACTCATCAGCCGAGTATGCAAGAGGTCAAGGAGTTAGCACAGGCAGTGTGGGAGACACGTATACGCCCTGAGCCTGAAAGTCACAGAGGTGGCGTAGCACTTGAAGGCAACAAATTGCCTCGTGCTATGAAGAAGTCCAAGAGACCACGTCACTGGCAGAGAAGACGACAGAGCCAGGGGTGTGAAGGGTTGAGCCAGCCATAGGGTAGGTTCCAGCCTGAGGAGTCAATCACTGACAGACCTGAACGGAACTCTCGGGATGGCCGAAGCCTAAGTCAGAAGGGTAGGTATAACCAGAGTTCCCAAGAGCTTCATAAGGAAGCAGGTCTCAGCAGTGAAATGACTAGCACAATTCCGAGGGGGTGATAGCTGGGGTAAGACAGTGTCAGGCCTCCAGCCTTTACAAAGAACCAGGTTCTGACTCCACATTGGGGAGGGGGGAGTAGCTCCCATTTCAAAATCCAGTCACTCTACTCACGCTTTTGTTGTTGTTGTTTTTGTTTTGTTTTGTGGCCTCACACCCATAGTGAGACTCTACATGTACATGTACATGTACATTACACACTGACATGCCACAAACACACACAGGCTTTCTCCTGCCCAGTCTAGGAGTTAGCCCACACATCTACACATGAAACTCTTCTCCTTCTCTCTTCCTCTTGTTTGTTTGTTTCATGTGTTTTGTCAAAGAATGTACCTTGAGCAGCAAAGCTTCGCTAATGCCTGATTATGTTTTGATGTTTAGCGTTAGACATAGTTAGACAGTCTGCCCAGACTTTGCCTCAATGCCTGCCCAGACCAAATGCCTCTTGAATTTATGGACTGTTTGCCAAATTAACTTTTGTACAAGTATCTCCAAAGCACGTGGACTGGTGGCCCATAGTGCCCTGAAGACCATGACCTGCATCCCGCTCTTCAGGCCAGGGGGGATGTTGGGGTCCAGCCAGAATGACAAAGCTCAGGCTGTGTCGTTTGGAGAACTACAACAAAAGAGTCTTTATCCCAGCATGCCTTGCAGGTACTCCCAGAATGCTTTGCCACACCTAACACATAGGTGTGAAGTCTGGGAGGTATAAAGCCGGCTATGCCTCATTGTTCTGCCTCTTTCAAACGTCGCCTGGCGACGTCCGGGGATACCCAACTCTGTTCCTGTTTCAACACGCTTCTCTTTGTTTAAAAGTTTTGGCGCGCAGCTGATCCAAAGGCCTTGAAGCATACCGACGTCCGAAATTCCGAGCTTAGATCATCCAATTGAACGCATCTCCAAAGAAGAGCGTCTATTTCTCCCGTATTGAAACGGTATTGAGAGAGATTGTAAGGATTACGTCTCGTTCCGTCCTTTAAAGAAAGGACACCCACGGAGATCACCTCGCTCGACGGAGGACACTACGGCCCTTTTCTCAAACCCCTTTGGACGCACCGCCATCTCTGCAGAAAGGCCGTTCCAGAATCTCTTTTCTTCCTTTCATCAACCGTGGACAAAACGGTTACAAGTGAGGCTTAGCTAGGTCTGGGCAGTTAGATATAGAGAGTGTGTTTAATAACTGAGTTATTATTGTGAAACGGTGATAATATTTTCTTGGTGTTTGACCACTGTGTCTTAGATTTTACCAGAGTAAAATCTCATTTGTTCTCTTTATTTGTGCCGCTGTGTCCCGTGTGTTTATCTGTGAGCTCCCGCGTCACAACCGGGTAATAGACTCACTATCAGAAAGACTAGTGTGAACGCCGTCTGATACAAATCCGGCCGCTGGCTTCTGTTAGTGAAGTAAACTATGCTCTGAGTTGTGGTGAGCTCCAGTCCGAGATTGAGCTGTCGAGGTGCGTTGTTTTCTCTCGCTCTCTCGCCTTTACACACACACCTTTCGGTAGACGCACACACATAGAGATCTGTGGCTTTCCAGACGCTGCTGAAACGTGACCACGCGTGGTCGCCGCCATTTTGATCTGTCCCTGTCTGTCTCTGTCTGTCTGTCCCCCTCTCCCTCTCTCTCTCTCTCTCACTCTCTCTCACACACACACACACACACACACACACATGTGCCACGCTTGTTTGTTTTGTTTGTTAATTGTAGTGTGGCTTATGATGGTTATTTGTTTGATTGGGGTTCATTGATTTACTTGATGTTGCTTTGTTAAATAAATTCTATTATATCTTAAAAAGTCGTTGTTTCTGATCACTGTGAATTTGCTTTGTGACTTAGGCTGGGTGAAAGGGCTTTGTGTTCGGATTTCACACCTTCAATTAAATACAGATTATTAATTATTAATGATATTGGTATTTAATTAAATAATTTGAGACTGATATTGGTAATATTTTGGTTGTTCCCTGTTTACAGGGTGGTGCCCCGAGGTTTATTAAACACAGTTTAATAACAATTATTGATTTAGATTAATAATTAAACAAACTTAATTATTAATTTATTTTGACAATCAAATTTTACGTCATAAAACCCAACATAACCGTTGGTCAGATATTCGCTCCTGAAAATCCCCAACATATGTGTATTCATGTTATGGCATTTGCAACCACGTTGTATTGTTTTAATTTCTATTGTGATGTTTGCATTCGTGTAGTGGCCTCTGTGTTTGTCATTTCTTTAAATGGGATTGAGTTTTTCTCTTTTTATAGCTTTTTTGGATATAGCATTTGAAACATCTGAGACTTGTTGGACACCATATTAAAGAAAATGTATGTAAAATATTATTGGCTTTATATTAGTTTGTGTTGAAAGAAATGGCTATAGTACCTAAAGTAAATATTGTAGATTTCTCCAACACCAGTGTTTCAAAAGAAACTTCTAAGTGGCCAATAGCCAATAGCCAAGGTTAGAAAAAGAAAGCAAGGCATGTACTGACGCGAGGGCTCATGGGTTTCAAGCTTCCACCATCCATCTATTAACTTGTCTGCTGTGTCTGGGGATTTGGGGCCAGCTTCTCTTGCTGTATAGTACATTGCTCAGGGGATCACTGGAGGCCACAGGCCATGATAACTTAGTGTGCGTATAAAGCAGATGCTGTGGGGAAGGAGGAGGAGGTCAGGGGGAGGGAGTTTAAGGCAGCAGTCCTTGGTGTAAGCAAGCAGCCCCACACTTTCTGCTGTGACAAAATCTTGCCCTGAGGGATTGTGGGTGACCAGATTTGCTGAGACATTTCTTCTCAGAAGCACAAAGAGCCTGTGTCAGTGGCTTTCAATATCATAACCCAGTAATGGAAAATATAAATGCCACACTGTTGACTTCTCCACAGGCGTCCAAGAGGAAACAAATGGACAAGAGATAACACAGATGAGGGAGACAACATATGATCCCTGAGGAAGTGCAAAGTGTGAACTGAATTAAAAGAGAACAAAAATAACTAAATAATTCTAAATTGTTTGGCTTCTGAAGTTTAATATTAGCATGTATATTATCAGGGTATGCTGTTGATCTGACCAAGAAAACAACATATAAAGTTTCATTTGTTTGCAAAGTTAAGTATGAATATACATATATACATTCAGTTGTCAAGTACTCCTTGATCCTATTTTTTTACTTTTATTTTTTTTACTTGTATTTTTATCCTTTATATGTTTGAATATATTTTTCTACATCTTTCCACTGTTAGTTTACACTGTGGCTCGGAGAGAAACGTTTTTCCAATTTTTCTGTACATCCAGCATGTTGAAAAATTGAAAATAAAGATGACCTTGACCTTGACTAACCTGATGTAGCTTTTTTCAGCTTTAGGAGCCACAATGTTGGAATAAATCTAAATGTTTCAATTCTGAATCTCTCCAGCCCTGGAGACCTCATATTTCATTTGGCCAATCAGAGGCTTATAATCCTCAGACAATCAAAAAGCCAATTTCACAATTTTCCTTTTTAAGCAGATCACCTCACAATGTTAACACAACAGAAAACAAAGACAAACAAGCAGAAGTAACAGAGCCAGGCTGAATGCTGTAATAAGCATGTAAGAGTAATTAAGAAAGCATTAAGAATTCAAATAAGATGCCATTTTATCCAAATAAAGACTATACCAAAAGTCATAATACATTTGTTTTATTTACCAGGAAAGAAAACTTATTGAGATTAAATCTTGTTTAAGAGTATCCTGGACAAGACAAGCAGCAACACAAGTAACAGAGTTTCAGACAGACAACAAGCAGCCAACCATACAAATACAAAAAAACATCCTTAGGCAATTAAAAGAAAGCTATTTGTCAGGTTCATCCACAAACATATCAAGGAGAACATCTACAGCCAGATGTCTCTGCCTCCAAGTCATGTAACTTCCTAAAGAGAGAAGTTTGTTAAGTTTCAGTTCATTTTTCTAATTTGTCCCAAGTAAAGGGAGCAGCAAAGTTAAACCTAGCTCCGGCCTGACTTTTGGAACAGACAATAAAAAGAGGTCTTGGGATCGAAGAGTATAAATGCTCTGGACACTGTGTATCATGGAGCTCTGAGGTTCATCACTAACTTTTAATCCCTTACTCATCACTGTTTGTTGTATGAACGTGTTGGATGAACTTCTTTGACTTTAAACACTGGCATATTCTTATTTTCAAGACAATTTTACGTCTGCTTCTTTCATACTTTTTGACCCTCATCATTCAGAAGAGTGCAGGGACTTAAGCTTCGTGAGGAGGCATGCATGTATAAAACATCCACGTTATCTCACTTCAAAGAGCAGAGTCTTAGAGCCGTTACGTTCGCGACCGACACATCACTACAGTATTATCTCCAATACCTTTGTTCTCGACAACTGTTAGAACGAAGTTCTACACAACAACTTCATATCAGCTTTCAAACTAATTTTGTCAACAGTTTAAACACTGTCCTCCTGACATATTTCATTTCTGAACACTGAATATGTAATGTCTGACTTTTATTGTCATTAAATGGCATGCTTCTGATATTGTGGCCATTACCAATTGTGTTGCTGTTCCATAAAGTAGAGCACAGATATAAAGGTATTAACACATTCATAGAGGACCTTTTTTTAAAACAAATAATAAGCAAAGCTTTTACTGAACTACCTGCGATGATGATCTCTCTTAGACCACACACCTCCTTCCTATATGTTATTGCTAACATGCACGTTTTTTTCCACAACCCTCTTTCCTTCTCATAAAGCTCACAGTGGCCTGTCTGGATGAACAAGCAGGAAGCTCTGTTAAAGTCCACAGGACGGTGATAATGACTTCCCTAACTGCTTCTCCTCCACCCCCTCATTCCAAGCTGCAGTTATGAAGGTGACTATAGCTGGGGGATTTTGTTCATCAACTGCAGAGGATATGATTTGGAGGTTGGGGATCTGCTAGTGTGTCAGTATGGGGGGGGGGGGGGGGGGGGGGGGTCCAGTATTAACCCTGCAAAAAGAAGGCTCATATAACACCCCATTAAAGATGAATGCGAAGCTCTGGTGGTACCTATACAACCTCTGTTTCTATTATCTACAACACCACACCCTGCTGACATACACAGTATAAATCCACCACAGATATAACCAAAACAAAATTAACTCATTTAGCCAAGGCTTTAATAAAGACAAATCCAGCTCAACCCATCAGGAAATTACTATTGGAGGATTGGGGGTGGGGGGAGGCTGGGACTCGTAGTATCAGATATTCACTGAAGTCTCCAGTGATTCTCCTTACTATGCCTCCATCCCTTCTAGCAGTAAACATTTGAAACACTCACACAATGTTTTAGTATTGAGCACAATCGATCTCTGAAGATCTGAGGCTGGGGGGTACATCTGCTGTGAGAGCATGCTAGCATGCTTGTTTTTTTTCCAGACTCAACACCATGTACCTTTCTATTTGTGCCTGAGAGGGTAATAATAGCAGCTCAGGTCCTTTTCCAACCCCTCCTCATTTACCTTACACACACCCACAGTGTAGAGAGTCCCATTCTGGTCATAACCATTGAGGCTTTCAAACACCCCCTCAACAAGGCCTCCAAGCTCTCCTTTGTTTATGTGTGTGTGTGTGTGTGTGTGCGTGCGTCCGTGTGTGCGTGTGTATCTATGTCTATGCTTCTTTGTCTATGTCTGTGTGCACCTGATCTATGAAGTGTGTTTAAGAGGAAAATAGGAAGAACGGGAGAGCAATAACAATAGATTACAGGAAAAAACAGCCCCCATCCCTGTCTGAAACCTCATTGCCAGCCAGCACATAAAGAAGAAGCAGTTTTTGCTTTCTTCTAATTTTTTATTTCTTTGCCACAAACAAATTTCTTCCAAGTGTGATAGAAATAATAAAAGGAGGAGGTGAACAATACAAAAAGGAGTTTTTCTACAAAACAGTGTTTTTACAGAGGTCTATCGAGAGCTACAGTACAACGATTTCAGAATCCGCAGGTAAAAATAAATTGACATTTAAGTGTCAGAAGTAGAGCCTCAAAATGGTATGTGTGTGTGAAAAGGCAACCGTATTTAGATCTGCAACAAGATGACATGCTAGAGACTAAAACAACATATGGTGGTAAATTATTGATCACACACATAGGGATAAGGGATAAAAAAGTGTTCTCTTTTAGACACTAGCTGTAAGTACACCTGGCCAGTAGTTAAAACCATAATCATCATTTTACATATTTTTTGAAATGTAGACTTAAAGAGCAATTTGCATGTATGCCTTCGGACATGGTTTACACATTGTTTAACTCAATAATGACTCCTTATCATTATTTGGCTCAAGGCAAACTACAAAAGCTGAAGTCTGGACATAGCTAGTCTAATTAGTAACCCTTCCAAACTGTCAATCAATTGACACTCTTGGTAAGGTACTTCTAAAGGGGTAAGTTAATATCCTGAATTTATTAACCATATTATTCGATTATGAGAGTACAATTCAATGGTGATAATTGGGATTTTAATCACGTTAAAAGTACACAGATTTTATTTTTAGAATTAGCACGCCTTTTCCCTTTATGGCGACAATGTGCATATTTTTAAGTGTTATCTTATCCCCATGTTACTTTTATTAACATATACAGTAAAGTTATTTAACTTTTCAATTTGTACATAGCTGTAAGTTATTCACATCGTTGTTTGTCCAAAAAAAAAATAACATTTTAAAAGTGAGCCTTGCCATGCTGAATGATGATGTATCACCAGCCTGTTAAAGCATATAAGTTGTTGCTCTTGCATTTACCATGCAGAGTCGGAGTTGCAATTCATTTGTGCAAACATTCCCCCTGGAAAAATAGCTTTTTTTCCTCTTAAGTGCTTGGATCAATAGCAACCAATACACATGGGTAACCTTTAATTCATCCTTGTGCCTCTTCTTTTAATTATTTATAAGGTGGTTGGGTTGAGTCCTGGAATTTGTTCTCAAAATGAGAAAGTGTCTGTCCTTAAACAGAATAATTAATTAAGTCTTGTTCATCTTAATCATATGTAAATAAGATCCCAGTGGAATTACGGGCCACTAAGAACCACAGGGCTGATGCTTGTGTTTTCTACTTTTTAATCTGAAGGGGAACAAAGACAAAACCAACCCTGAAAACCATTACAACATCTTTCAGAAATAATAAAAAAAACAGCAGTATTTTTGTGATGTATAATTTTTTGTATATTGTATTCTTTTATAGTGTAATCGCACATGCTTTACAGCCATGATGCCAGATTTTTTTAGAATCTCTGATTAGCAAACAAAAAAAAAACTAAGGGCCAGACTTTTGATTTTACCCAGGAAGTCCTGTCTGACTGGACAAAGCAGCCATAAAAAGGGAAATAAATGAAGAGTCTGCTCACTGCTGAGTTGGTTTGTGTCCAATGAGGAACAGAGTTATGTTGACACAACTGTTGGTGAGCCATACATGCAGGCATCATGGCAGAAGGCTAAAAAGCACTGTAAGAACATTTACAGCAAAAGGTGGAACGTTTCGACATTTGTGAGAATACTTTACAGAAAAACTCTTCAATCAAGGCTTCAGCCTCTCTACTCAGACAACCACTCTACTCTGGTGATGTGAATTGATTTCCACTGCTAAGCCTATAGATTAGTGTTGACCTACAAAAAAAGTGACTAGAAATCGGTCCAATGTCTGACCTCGAATAAGGCTTCAAGCTAGAATCCTGTTTACATATAAAGAAGCCAATAATACACACTATCCATGTTTTCAATTTGACAACAGCTTGATCTCCTTGATCTGGTATGTTTGCTTATAATCTAATGTCAAACGAACGTGATCCTTTTAAAATTTCAAAAGTAGAAATTAAAGTTGTCCTTTTCACAAATAATAACAAAAAAAACTTCTCAATTTGAAAACATGTTTTAATGATTTTAGTGGGATATCTTAATATACAGTAGATACCCTGGTAGAGCCTTTCTTCTTGGTGGGTGTTTTTTTTGTTATGTGATTTACTTCTACATATTGACTACTATCAAGGATTACAGATGCTGTAGACCCGATTCTTTTCTTTATTCAAAACCCAACTGTTTTTGTTTGATTAATCACAAGAAAAACATTTTGTAGACATTTGTAAACCAAGATTGTATTCAGGCCAATGCATTGTCTTTTCCCCCACGTTCTTTTTCCCTGCATGAAACTGAAGGCTTCTTCAGCATGTTTGGTCAACAACACTCAGAATACAAACTGAAAAAAGCTTTAACCACATCATGATTGACACCAAACAATCTGTCTCTTAATGGAAGTAAGTATGCAGGATCTGAAATGTATTCACAGGAAGAAGCCCCTTTGTCAAACTCAAATGTTTTACTCTACATAATATAAGTTCAACTGAATGCAATGACACCGCCAAATAAAACATTACACCATAAAAAAAACATTTGCTTGAATGTACTAATCCATTAGATGATGTCTTGCTGTTATGACTCAGCTCTGAAGTTGTTGACTTTTGCTTGCTCACTTTCATTCATATTTCTATAACTTCTCCCTGTTAAAACAGATGTTCATATGTTTGAATCAATCAATTGATCACTTTTCGTTGTCTCTCATTACTCACTGGACAGTGGGCACAAGTTTCCATCTCTTGCCTGCATTACATGGATGTAACTTTATTTTTCTATTTGTCATTTTATGATGACATGAGAAATTGTCTTTAGTATTTTTTTATTTTGGTGAGGCCGAGCACAAAAACTAAACTAATTAATTTTAAGTATAGATAACAGAAAACACTACTTCCCATCACTTTGAACAATACGCCCAAAGGCAGAATGGTTGGGTAAAGTTGTTTCACCCCTGATCTGCCATCAAATGCAGTAACAAATGTGTAACATCAGAGCTGTGTGTGTGCATGCTAACTGTGTGTGTGTGTGTGTGTGTGTGTGTGTGTGTGTGTGTGTGTGTGTGTGTGAAGCTCCTGCTGTGTATTCACACACTGTGCTTGTTGAGCTTCCATAATGCTATAAATGCAATGTGAATTCACAAACTGGGACACCAATATTCTGCCAGTATGAAATGTGTAAGGTGCAATGTTATCCAATCAGTTCACCAAAAGGTTTGTGCAGCATATGAAAAGATTTCATTAATGTCCTCTTAGGTTTTACTTAGATTATTAAGTTTTTACATTTTTTCATTTGTGAGTTTGTCAAATAAATACAAAGTCTAACACTACTTTGCTAATGCATCACTTCAAGGGGTTAAAGGTAATGTTATTCAGTTGAAATGTCTTCTCTTTTGATTTTGGGAAATCCTGTTAGACACTTGATCCAATAAATACCAGAAATGAATAAGACGTTCATGACCTGGTTGGTTTTATTCATAGACAGATTTTTTTAATAAACTCATACAATTACTTTGAAAAAATTGCATGTTAAAAAAGTATTCATTACCATAAACATGTTCACTATCACATGCCAGTCTCTGCTAAAGAGTTCTTTTAGGGGATACTATCTGTTGTCAGAACCAGTTTGGCAGGAACCTATTCTCTACTAAAATGCTGAGTTGTGTGAACCTGCATGATGGCAGTATCAAATAGCCTGAATGACAAAAGCTCTCTTGCAAGTCTCCCATTGGACGTTAAAATAAAGATGTGTGGGAAAGAAAAAATAAAATGCTGATGAACAACTATTAACACATAGGGTCTTTAAGGGGAGTTTGGAACACATGCAGCTAATCTCAAACTCTCCAGGTTGACTGAATCTGCTGTTTAGTGTTGTTCACCCGTAATATCACCCTATATGGATAGGACTGTAAATGGGCCCTGATTGGCAAATAACTCTTATTCGTGCTGAGCTGAGCTGTGGCGTTGGAATATTCACTGGGAGTTAATAGCTTTATTGAATTTGAAGTGCTGACCCCATTAAAAGCAACTGAATATCCTGGACTAAAGTTGACACAAAAGCAACGCTGCCTTTGCAGTTTGTCTGTCTTTCTGTGTGTGTGAATGTGTGCGTGTGTGTGTGTGTGTGTGTGTGTGTGTGAGTGTGTGTGTGTCCTTATTTCAGAGAGGAAGAGTCTACTGAGTTGAAGTCAATAAACTACAGTGAAAAAATACACTGAAAAATTAGATAATCAT